>NC_054705.1:27091333-27691333 GCF_016097555.1 Gigantopelta aegis
TGTCCATGCCAAAACCCCGTACTCTGTTTTCGCTCTCTAACCGGGCCTGGCATCTATCTAAAACCCCAACCCCATACGCAGTTAAAGGACTGGAACTGGCCCTGCCTGCTGTCGACACCCAATCACCATTTACAGTTTATTCACTAGAACTGGCCCAGCATAGTTAGTGTCCATGCCCGAACCCCGTACCCTGTTTTCGCTCTCTAACCGGGACTGCCATCTATCAAACACTCCAACCCCACACCCAGTTAAAGGACTAGAACTGGCCGGGCTTACTTTCCACACACAATCACCATTCACAGTTTATGCACTAGAACTGGCCCTGCCTCCTGTCCATGCCCAAGCCCCGTATACTGTTTTCACTATTGAACTGGCCGTAACATCTGTCTCACACCTCAAACCTATACCCAGTTACAGGACTGGAACTGGCCATGGCTGCTGTCCACGTCCGAAACCCTTACCCAGTTTTTGCTCTTGAACCGGACCTGGCAGCTATCATACACTCCAACCCCGTACCCAGTTAAAGGACTGGAACTGGCCCTGCCTGCTGTCCACTCCCAATCACCATTTACAGTTTATGCACTAGAACTAGCCCTGCCTGCTGGTCATGCCCCAGCCCCGTATCCTGTTTTCACTATTGAACTGGCCCTGACATCTGTCACACACCCCAACCCTATACCCAGTTAAAGGAATGGAACTGACACTGTGTGCTGTCCACACCCAATCATCATTCACAGTTTACGCACTAGATCTGGTCCTGCACCACAACCATGTACACAGTTGATACGCTTGAACTGGCCCTGCCTATCGTCCACGCACAAGCCCCGTACTCAGTTTTCACCCTTGAACCAGGCCTGGCAAGTATCACAGACCTAAACCCCACACCCAGTAACAGGACTAATGTCCACACCCAATCACCATTCACAGTTTGCGCACCAGAACTGGCCCTGCCTGCTGTCCATGCCCCAACCCCGTATTCTGTTTTCGCTATTGAATTGACCCTGGCATCCTTCACACACCTCAACCTAATACCCAGTTAAGAGGACTGGAACTGGCCGTTCCTGCTGTCTACACAAGAACCCCTTACGTAGTTGCCACGCTTGAACTGGCCCTGCCTGCTGTCCACGTCTGAACCCATTACCCAGTTTTCGCTCTTGACATGCTGCATGCTGTCCATATGCCAACTGCATACCCAATTGTCGCTCTTGAACTGGCCCTGCCAGCTGTCCACACCCCAACCCTGTACCCTGTGAGTGCATTTGAACTGGCCCTCCCTACTGTCCATACTCCATCACTGTTTCCAGTTTGCACACTAGAACTGGGCATGCCTGCTGTCCACACACCAACCCTGTACCCAGTTTTCACTCTTGAACCGACCCTTTCAGCTGTGACACACCCAAACCCCATACCCAGTTAGAGGACTGGAACTGGCCCTGCCTGCTGTCCATGCCCCAACACCGTATTCTGTTTTCGCTATTGAACTGACCCTGGCATCCTTTACACACCCCAACCCAATACCCAGTTAAGAGGACTGGAAGTGGCCATGCCTGCTGTCTACACAAGAACCCCTGACCTAGTTGGCACACTTCAACTGGCCCTGCCTGCTGTCTACTTCCGAAACCCTTACCCAGTTTTCACTCTTGAACCGGGCCTGGCAGCTATCATACACCCCAACCCCGTACCCAGTTAAAGGACTGGAACTGGCCCTGCATGCTGTCCACACCCAATCACCATTCACAGTTTGCACACCAGAACTGGCCCTTCCTGCTGTCCATGCCCCAACCACGTATTCTGTTTTCGCTATTGAACCAACACTGGCATTTGTTACACACCCCAACCCAATACCCAGTTACATAACTGGAACTGGCCCTGCCTGCTGTCCACGCCCCAAGCCCGTACCCAGTTTTCCCTACTGAAAAGTCCATGTCTGCTGTGTACACCCAAACCCCATGCCCAATTAGCTGTCTTGAACTGGCCCTGCCTCTGGTGCACACCCGAACCCTGTACCCAGTGATCGTATTTGAACTGGCCCTGCCTGCTGTCCATATCCCATCACTGTATCCAGGTTATGCTCTTGAACTGGCCCTGCATGCTGTTGACACTCCAACCTCATACCCAAATGTGGCTCTTGAACTGGCAATGGTAGCTGTCTACACCCTAACCCCGTACCCACTGAGTGTACTTAAATTGGCCTTGTTTGCTGTCCATACCCCATCACTGTATCCAGTTTATGCTCTTGAACTGGCCCTGCATGCTGTCCACATGCCAACCTCACACCCAATTGCCGCTCTTGAACCAGCAATGGCAGCTGTCTACACTCTAATCCCATATCTCCTGAGTGCACTTGAAATGGCCCTGTCTGCTGTCCATACCCCATCACTGTATCCAGTTTATGCTCTTCGACTGGCCCTGCCTGCTGTCCACACCCCAACCCTGTACCCTGTGAGCGCATTTGAACTGGCCCTCCCTACTGTCCATACTCCATCACTGTTTCCAGTTTTCGCACTAGAACTGGGCCTGCATGCTGTCCACATCCGAAACCCTTACACTGTTTTCGCTCTTGAACCGGGCCTGGCAGCTATCATACACCCCAACCCCGTACCCAGTTAAAGGACTAGAACTGGCCGTGCCTGCTTTCCACACCCAATCACCATTCACAGTTTATGCACTAGCACTGGCCCTGCCTGCTGTCCATGTCCCAGGCCCGTATCCTGTTTTCACTATTGAACTGGCCCTGACATCTGTCACACACCCAGTTAAAGGAATGGAACTGACACTGTGTGCTGTCCACACCCAATCGTCATTCACAGTTTACGCACTAGATCTGGTCCTGCACCACAACCATGTACACAGTTGACACACTTGAACTGGCCCTGCCTGTCGTCCACGCACAAACCCCGTAGTCAGTTTTCACCCTTGAACCAGGCCTGGCAAGTATCAGAGACCCCAACCCCACACCCAGTAACAGGACTAATGTCCACAGCAAATCACCATTCACAGTTTATGCACTAGCACTGGCCCTGCCTGCTGTCCATGTCCCAGGCCCGTATCCTGTTTTCACTATTGAACTGGCCCTGACATCTGTCACACACCCAGTTAAAGGAATGGAACTGACACTGTGTGCTGTCCACACCCAATCGTCATTCACAGTTTACGCACTAGATCTGGTCCTGCACCACAACCATGTACACAGTTGACACACTTGAACTGGCCCTGCCTGTCGTCCACGCACAAACCCCGTAGTCAGTTTTCACCCTTGAACCAGGCCTGGCAAGTATCACAGACCCCAACCCCACACCCAGTAACAGGACTAATGTCCACAGCAAATCACCATTCACAGTTTGCGCACCAGAACTGGCCCTGCCTGCTCTCCATGCCCCACCCCGTATTCTGTTTTCGCTATTGAATTGGCCCTGGCATCCTTCACACACCCCAACCCAATACCCAGTTAAGAGGACTGGGACTGGCCATTCATGCTGTCTACACAAGAACCCCTTACCTAGTTGGCACGCTTGAACTGGCCCTGCCTGCTGTCCACGTCTGAACCCCTTACCCAGTTTTCGCTCTTGAACCGGCCCTGGCAGCTATCATACACCCCAAACCCGTACCCAGTTAAAGGACTGGACCTGGCCCTGCCTGCTGTCCACACCCAATCACCATTTACAGTTTACGCACTATAACTGGCCCAGCATGGTCTCCACGCGCGAACCCCGTATCCTATTTTCGCTCTATAACCGGGCCTGGCATCTATTAAACACCCCATCCCCATACCCAGTTAAAGGACTAGAACTGGCCGTGCCTGCTTTTCACACCCAATTACCATTCACAGTTTATGCACTAAAACTGGCTCTGCCTGCTGTCCATGCCCCAGCCCCATATCCTGTTTGCACTATTGAACTGGCCCTGACATCTGTCACACACCCCAACCCTATACCCAGTTTCAGGACTGGAACTGGCCCTGCCTCCTGTCCGCACACAAACCCTGTAACCAGTTGTCATACTTGAACTGGCCCTGTCTGCTGTCCACACCCAAACCTTGTTTTTACGCTTGAACCGGTCCTGGCAGCTATCATACACCCCAACCCCATACCCAGTTAAAGGACTGGAACTGCCCCTGTGTGCTGTCCACACCCAATCACCATTCACAGTTTACGCACTAGATCTGGTCCTGCACCGCAACCCCGTACACAGTTGACAAGCTTGAACTGGCCCTGACTGCTGTCCACGTCCCAACCCCGTACCCAGTTTTCGCTCTTGAACCGGGCCTGGCAGCTATCATACACCCCAACCCCGTACCCAGTTAAAGGACAGGAACTGGCCCTGTCTGCTGTCCACACCCAATCACCATTTACAGTTTACGCACTATAACTGGACCAGCATGGTGTCCACACCAGAACCCCGTACTCTGTTTTCGCTCTCTAACCGGGCCTGGCATCTATCAAACACCCCACCACCATACCCTGTTAAAAGACTAGAACTGGTCGTGCCTGCTTTTTACACGCAATCTCCATTCACAGTTTATGCACTAGAAGTGGCCCTGCCTGCTGTGCATGCCCCAGCCCCGTATCCTGTTTTCACTATTGAACTGGCCCTGACATCTGTCACACACCCCAACCCTATACCCAGTTAAAGGAATGGAACTGATACTGTGTGCTGTCCACACCCAATCACCATTCACAGTTTACGCACTATATCTGGTCCTGCACCACAACCCTGTACTCAGTTGACATGCTTCAACTGGCCCTGCCTGCTGTCCACGTCCCAACCCCGTACCCAGTTTTGGCTTTTGAACCGATCCTGGGAGGTGTCACACACCCTAGCCCCATACCCAGTTAAAGAACTAGAACTGGCCCTGCCAACGTTCCATACCCAATAATTATTCACAGCTTACGCACTAGAACTGGCCCTGCCTGTCGTCCACGCACAAACCCCATACTCAGTTTTCACCCTTGAACCGGGCCTGGCATGTATCAGAGACCCCAACCCCACACCCAGTAATAGGACTAATGTCCACACCCAATCACCATTCACAGTTTGCGCACCAGAACTGGCCCTTCCTGCTGCCCATGCCCCAACCACATATTCTGTTTTCGCTATTGAACCAACACTGGCATCTGTCACACATCCCAACCCAATACCCAGTTACATAACTGGAACTGGCCCTGCCTGCTGTCCACGCCCCAAGCCCGTACCCAGTTTTCGCTACTGAAAAGTCCATGTCTGCTGTGTACACCCAATCCCCATACCCAATCATCTGTCTTGAACTGGCCCTGCCTCTGGTGCACACCCGAACCCTGTAGCCAGGGATCGTATTTGAACTGGCCATGCCTGTTGTCCATATCCCATCATTGTATCCAGGTTATGCTCTTGAACTGGCCCTGCATGCTGTTGACACTCCAACCTCATACCCAAATGTGGCTTTTGAACTGGCAATGGCAGCTGTCTACACCCTAACCCCGTACCCACTGAGTGGACTTAAACTGGCCTTGTCTGCTGTCCATACCCCATCACTGTATCCAGTTTATGCTCTTGAACTAGCCCTGCATGCTGTCCACATGCCAACCTCGCACCCAATTGTCGCTCTTGAACCAGCAATGGCAGCTGTCTACACTCTAATCCCATATCTCCTGAGAGCACTTGAAATGGCCCTGTCTACTGTCCATACCCCATCACTGTATCCAGTTTATGCTCTTCAACTGGCCCTGCATGCTTTCCACACGCCAACCTCATACCCAATTGCGCTCTTGAACTGGCCCTGCCTGCTGTCCACACCCCAACCCTGTACCCTGTGAGCGCATTTGAACTGGCCATCCCTACTGTCCATACTCCATCACTGTTTCCAGCTTTCGCACTAGAACTGGGCATGCCTGCTGTCCACACACCAACCCTGTACCAAGTGTTCACTCTTGAACCGACCCTGTCAGCTGTCACACACCCAAACCCCATACCCAGTTAGAGCACTGGAACTGGCCCTGCCTGCTGTCCATGCCCCAACCCCTATTCTGTTTTCGCTATTGAATTGGCCCTGGCATCCTTTACACACCCCAACCCAATACCCAGTTAAGAGGACTGAAACTGGCCATGCCTGCTGTCTGCACAAGAACCCCTTACCTAGTTGGCACGCTTGAACTGGCCCTGCATGCTGTCCACGTCCGAAACCCTTACCCTGTTTTCGCTCTTGAACCAGGCCTGGAAGCTATCATACACCCCAACCCCGTACCCAGTTAAAGGACTGGAACTGGCCCTGCCTGCTGTCCACACCCAATCACCATTTACAGTTTACGCACTATAACTGGCCCAGCATTGTCTCCACGCGCGAACCCCGTACACTGTTTTCGCTCTCTAACCGGGCCTGGCATCTATCAAACACCCCAACCCCATACCCAGTTAAAGGACTAGAACTGTCCGTGCCTGCTTTCCACACCCAATTATCTTTCACAGTTTATGCACTAGAACTGGCTCTGCCTGCTGTCCATGCCCCAGCCCCATATCCTGTTTGCACTATTGAACTGGCCCTGACATCTGTCATGCACCCCAACCCTATACCCAGTTTCAGGACTGGAACTGGCCCTGCCTGCTGTCCGCACCAAAACCCTGTACCCAGTTGTCATACTTGAACTGGCCCTGTCTGCTGTCCACACCCAAACCCTGTTTTTACTCTTGAACCGGTCCTGGCAGCTATCATACACCCCAACCCCATACCCAGTTAAAGGACTGGAACTGACCCTGTGTGCTGTCCACACCCAATCACCATTCACAGTTTACGCACTAGATCTGGTCCTGCACCACAACCCCGTACACAGTTGACACGCTTGAACTGGTCCTGACTGCTGTCCACGTCCCAACCCCGTACCAAGTTTTCGCTCTTGAACCGGTCCTGGCAGCTGTCACACACCCCAACCCCATACCCAGTTAAAAGACTGGAACTGGCCCTTCCTACTTTCCACCCCCAATCATTATTCACAGCTTACGCACTAGAACTGGCTCTGCCTGTCGTCCACGCACCAACCCCGTGCTCAGTTTTCACCCTTGAACCGGGCCTGGCAACTATCATAGACCCCAACCCCACACCCAGTAATAGGACTGATGTCCACACCCAATCACCATTCACAGTTTGTGCACCAGAACTGGCCCTGCCTGCTGTTCATGCCTCAACCCAGTATTCTGTTTTCGCTAGTGAACTATCACTGGCATCTGTCACACACCCCAACCGAATACCCAGTTACATAACTGTAACTGGCCCTGCCTGCTGTCCACTCCACAACCCCGTACCCAGTTGGCATGCTTGAACTGGCCCTGCCTGCTTTCCACGCCCCAAGCCCGTACCCAGTTTTCAATGCTGAACAGTCCATGTCTGCTGTGTACACCCCAACCCCATACCCAATCAGCTGTCTTGAATTGGCCCTGCCTCCGGTGCATACCCCAACCCTGTACCCAGTGATCGTATTTGAACTGGCCCTGCCAGCTGTCCATATCCCATCACTGTATCCAGTGTATGCTCTTGAACCGTCCCTGCATACTGTCTATACCCCATCACTGTATCCAGTTTATGCTCTTGAACTGTCCCTGCATGCTGTTGACACGCCAACTGCATACCGAATTGTCACTCTTGAACTGGCAATGGCAGCTGTCTACACCCTAACCCCGTACCCACTGAGTGCACTTAAACTGGCCCTGTCTGCTGTCCATACCCCATCACTGTATCCAGTTTATGCTCTTGAACTGGCCCTGCATGCTGTCCACATGCCAATCTCGCACCCAATTGTCGCTCTTGAACCAGCAATGGCAGCTGTCTACAGTCTAATCCCTTATCCCCTGAGTGCACTTGGAATGGCCCTGTCTGCTGTCCATACCCCATCACTGTATCCAGTTTATGCTCTTCAACTGGCCCTGCATGCTGTCCACACGCCAACCTCGTACCCAATTGTCGCTCTTGAACTGGCCCTGCCTGGTGTCCATACCCCAACCCTGTACCCAGTGAGCGCATTTGAACTGGCCCTCCCTACTCTCCATAGTCCCTCACTGTTTCCAGTTTGCGCACTAGAACAGGGCATGCTTGCTGTCCACACACCAACCCTGTACACAGTTTTCACTCTTGAACCGGCCCTGTCAGCTGCCACACACCCAAACCCCATACCCAGTTAGAGGACTGGAATTGGCCCTGCCTGCTGTCCATGTCCCAACCCCGTATTCTGTTTTCGCTATTGAACTGGCCCTGGCATCCTTCACACACCCCAACCCAATACCCAGTTAAGAGGACTGGAACTGGCCATGCCTGCTGTCTACACCAGAACCCCTTACCTAGTTGGAACGCTTGAACTGGCCCTGCCTGCTGTCCATGTCCGAACCCCTTACCCAGTTTTCGCTCTTGAACCGGGCCTGGCAGCTATCATACACCCCAACCCCGTACCCAGTTAAAGGACTGGAACTGGCCGTGCCTGCTGTCCACACCCAATCACCATTTACAGTTTATGCACTAGAACTGCCCCAGCATGGTGTCCACGCGCGAACCCCGTACCCTGTTTTCGCTCTCTAACCGGGCCTGGCTGTCACAGATGGACGAGATATTGACTATCAGTAAGACATATTGTTCAAGAAACAAGTCAAACAACAAAAGATTTGAACAAATTTATACACAAAATATAAATATACAAAATGACGATTTCACTCCAAACGCATCACTACCCAAACCTTAAATTAAACCCCCAAAAAAACTGTATTCGGGTGTCCATAGTAACCCAGTCTGAGCCAACTAGCTTCAAGTTAATGTTCGAGTCTTAGTTAAATAATCATTTTAAACCAGTTCAGTTTGTATCAGTATAAACTCATCTAAAATGTTTTATTGTTTGACTTGTTTCTTGGACAATATGTCTTACTGATAGTCAATCTCTCGTCCATCTGTGACAATTTGGTGTCAGAAGTGGGATAGACTGTCAGTGAGATAAACTCTGTCTAAACCGGACTCACTTCGTACCGTCGAAATAGTCCGATTTACATAGAGGACCGGTTTAGACAGAGTTCTTTCAGAGTTATGGTTCTTGAATGATCGACAACTCGCGATCAACAATGACATTTGAACCCATGGATGGTTGGGAAACACAGACCCAGTCTTCCAATCGATTATTTCACAGACATAAAAAAATATACTTAAAGGGACATTCCTGAGTTTGCTGCAATTTTTAAGATGTTATAGACTAACAGAGATTTTTTAACGATTAATTACGTATCAAATATATTTTTCTGCATAAAATATTAGTGGCTGCATATTAAACGTGTTCCTGGTCGTTCTAATATTTGTACTAGGTTAAATGTCATTTTATTTCCTAAAACATTATTTATTCGTACGTACGAATTAAAAAAAAATTGCTAAATCATTCTGTTTTGACTAATTTTTGTATTAATTTGACTTTAGTTTCTGACGAAAGTTCGAAACGTTGCCGTTTTTTGGGTCGCTCCTCCATTATAAATGAAATAAGACAACGCAAAATATACGAGCGACTCGCACCTATTTAGACATGCGTTAGGTTGACAAGTAAAACTCGCCGAATTCATAAGAGTGAAATCAACACACACACTAATATTAATCCGATTGATCTACCGGCCCACCGCAATAAGAGTAAACTTCACACGAGTGCGGTTACATTTTGTATTTGATCTTGCGACGGCGTCCTGATTACTTGGCAATTGACGACCATTGTTTAACTAATTAAGCAGCCCGTCGTTCAGTCAAATCCCAGTCCGGTGTAGACAGAGATAATTAATACATGAATGGTTCTTTTGTTCTTGATTTTTGATCCGGAGTCCGGAGTAGACAGAATACGGATTAGGCAGAAATTTATACCTAAGAGATAAACGGTAGCTGGACGGGGATTTAGAAATGGACCGGTTTACGCAGAGATCCGGATTACACAGAATCCGGTTTAGACAGAGTCCACTATATATATATATATATATATATATATATATATATATATATATGTATATGTAGTTAGGATTTTATGGAACCAGTATTTGATGGGATACGTTTCTTTGTAGTCAGACTGTCTGGTCATAAGGTTTTCCACCTACCTCCATTGTATTTGTCAAGAAGTTCGAGGTAAGTTAACAATTTCTAATTGGATAGGATTGGTTGTAGTTGGATAGAAGTTAGTACTTAATTCAGGTAGGTAAACCTTTAGCCCAGTGTGTGCATTCTCTAGCCTCGTCCCAACTTTTCAAGTTAGTTTTTTCATCTGATTTTCGTATAGAGGAGTTAGGTTGATATGATAGACGTGGAGTCCTTACAACATTTGAAGCAATTAGGTACTGATTTGGGTTATGAGGGTGAAGAGTTAAGAGAATTCGTTAGATACCAACAAGAAAAAGAGAGGGAAGAGCGTAGCATGAAAAGGGAAGAAGAAAGAATGAAACAAGAGAGTGAGAGAGGAAAAGAGAGGGAGAAGTTAGAATTTGAATATAAAATGAAAGAAATGGAAATGACAAAAGAAACTAAGGAACGTGAGATTGAGAGTTTAATAGAAAAAGAAAGGTTAATTGTGAGACGTGAAGAAGCAGAGTACAAACATAAGATGGAATTATTGGAGACTCAAGCTAGACTTGGTGTAGGTATTTATGAATCTGAACACGAACGTCATAACCATTTTGAATCAAAGGGTCCAAAACTACCCTATTTTGAAGAAGGTAAGGATGACATGGATGCTTACTTGCAAAGGTTTGAATGCTATGCTAAAGCTCAACAGTGGAGTAGAGATAAATGGGCTATGCATTTAAGTGCCGTATTAAAAGGGAAAGCATTAGAGGTGTACTCAAGATTACCCCCAGATCAAGCTTTTCAGTATGACGTATTAAAGACTGCTTTGTTGAGGAGATTTGATTTAACTTCAGAGGGATTCAAAAAACGGTTCCGTTCTAGTAGACCTCAGCTTGGAGAAACATTTAGTCAGTTTTCAGATTGGAAAACTATGTTACTTGATGGCTTGAGTTGTTAAATACTGTCAAAACATTCGAAGGGCTGTTAGACCTTATTTTAAGGGAACAACTGATTCAGGTGTGTGGTCATGATCTTACATTATTCTTAAGGGAACGTGTTCCGAAATCAGTTGAGGAGATGGCAGATTTAGCTGATCAGTTTAGAGAAGCTAGAGAAGGAGATATTATTCCGGTGCTAAGTCGTACAAACATGGTGAGATCAATATCCAAAGATCGTTCAACAGATTTTCAGTGCAGAGCTAATTTATCATCAGGGCGACCCAATTTGAAGGGAAATGGAAATAGAGGGGGAAACATGGTAATCAACCAATGAGAACTAGTGTTCGCTGCTTTTTGTGTAATAAACCAGGTCACTATGCTCAAGATTGTTTCAGCAAGAATTCCCCAAAGTCTGCATTTGTTGAAGCTGCAGGTAATGAGTATCAGAGAGGTGCAGGGCAAGTGCCATTTGCAGATCCAAGGTATCGACAAACGGGTTTTAGAAGAAGAGGATATAGCCACGGAAAAGGAAGGGGTCAAGGTCAAAATGTCCTTGCTTGTGATAGACGCGTGGTAAGTATTGATGGTACATGATACAGCGAACCGACATTGAGCTCAGCTTGTAATCAACAGGTTACAAATCCACACAGAATGCCAGTACTTGGAGGTAAGATTGGTACTCAGCATGTGTCTGTTTTGAGGGACACTGGTTGCAGTGGAGTTGTCATTAGGAGGAGTTTAGTACCTGGTGACCAGCTTAGCGGTAAGATTCAAATTTGTCTTTTAGCAGATGGTATAGAAGTAGAAGCTCCTATGGCAGAGTTGTCTATTGACTAATCACTGATGGCAGGTCATTTTTCTACACAGAAAATAAACGAGCGTGTATTGGCAGAATTTTGGTGACCAGGTATTCAATCAGAGATAGCTCGTTTTTGTCGTTCATGTGATATTTGCCAGAGGACAGTTCCAAAAGGTAAGATAATAAGAGCACCTTTAGGTGATATGCCACTTATAGAAATACCTTTTCAACGAATTGCAGTGGACCTGGTCGGTCCATTAGAACCTGTCACTGACAGGAAAACCAGGTATATTCTCACAGTTGTCGACTATGCTACGAGGTACCCAGAGGCAGTTGCATTACCTGGCATCGATACCGAGAGAGTTGTTGAGGCACTGGTGGACATCTTTAGTAGAGTTGGTGTACCTAGAGAAATGCTTACTGACATGGGTTCTCAGTTTACATCTGAGCTAATGGCAGAGGTGAGTAGACTTTTATCGATTCGCCAGCTTACCATCCAATATGCAATGGACTGGTGGAGAAGTTCAATGGAACACTGAAGTCGATGCTCAAGAAAATTTGCTCAGAACATCCAAAGGACTGGGATAAGTATATAAATGCACTGCTGTTTGCATATCGAGAGGTTCCTCAGGAAAGTTTGGGTTTTTCTCCTTTTGAACTACTATATGGTCGCAGTGTACGAGGTCCTATGGCAATTTTGAAAGAACTTTGGACAAAAGAGGTTCCAGACCCTGATGTTAAAACTACCTACAGGTATGTGTTTGAGTTGAGAGACTTAACAAAACTTGTCAACTAGCTCATATCAACTTGAGAAAAGTATCACAGAGATATCGTAAGTACTACAACAGAAGGACTAGAGACAGACAGCTAAAGGTGGGTGACAAAGCTTTGGTACTCCTTCCTACCAGTAACAATAAATTACTGATGCAATGGAAAGGTCCATTTGTAATTACTGAAAAGGTAGGTACTTTGGATTACAGAGTAGATATTAATGGAAAGAGCGAACTGTTTCATATCAATCTTTTGAAGTCTTACTTTGAAAAACTAATGTTCAATGTGCAGATGCAGGTGTGCTTTCCATTGTCAATGTAGCAGTCATTGATTTGGATATGGAGGATACTGAATCAGAGATGATGTCGAATAATATTCCATCATATCCTGACCCGATGCAAACAGAAAATGTTAATGATGTTATGGTAAGTGCGGAACTGTTAGATGATCAACGTCAGGAGATTAACCAGGTTTTAGAGCACTTCTCTGACACGTTGACAGATGTTCCAGGTTACACAGATCTAATACATCATGATATCAAGCTTACTTCAAACGAACCGGTAAGAATTAAGCAATATCCTATGCCATTTAGTATGAAGGATGCAGTAAAGGAGGAAATAGCAAGAATGCTACAGATGGGTATAATTGAGAGGTCAGAATCACCCTATTGTTCACCTATAGTCATGGTAAAGAAAAAGGATGGCACAAACAGATTTTGTGTTGATTTCCGCCATCTGAACAAAATAACCTTTTTGATGCAGAGCCAATGCCAAATACTGAGGAAATGTTTTCGAAGTTGTCAGGGTACAGGTTTTTTTCAAAACTAGATTAAAGGTTATTGGCAGCTTCCAATCAAAGAGGATTGTCGGGAGAAAACGGCATTTTCCACAGCACAAGGTTTGTTTCAGTTTAGAGTATTACCATTTGGCTTGGTGACAGCGCCAGCAGTATTCAGTAGATTGATGAGGAAATTGTTAGATGGAATTGAGAATGTGGATGACTTCATTGATGACATCTTGATTTTCACTATGACATGGAAAGAGCATTTATCAGTTCTGGAGAAAGTGTTTAAGGGTGTATACTACCAAATCAAATCCCATAGACGACAATAGTAACATATGTGGCTAAAACTCCTACCTGCAACGTATCAACCAACATAAACGCCACGGATATAAATACTACCACCCCTTACACTTAAAGTGAATCAGAAAAAAATGGGGGTCAAGCTGCTCGTTTCTGAGATAACGGGTAGCGTCTATGACTACCCTAGTTTCGCACAAAATTCGAGTACTTTTTTTTACAGGTACCCCATACATGTTTCAAGCACAAGGCTACTTGACACATTGGTACTAGATGAAATAAAATTGCACATTTTTTTTACCCAGATGAAACTATTATTTTTTACAACCAACACACTCACATTTATAACCAATCACAGGACTTGTGGTGTTCACTTCTCTATCAAAAGTTCGGTGCACCTCGAACTTTGACCCAGCCGGAAGTTATTTGGTTTAGTACTACCTATACTGATAACATACATTTTTCAAAAAGTGTCCAGCTATGTGTCTTTATGACAACCAGGGTCTGGTGTATTCTGACATAAACTGACAACCTCACTGAAACTGTTGTTTCTACAGTGCAACCTAATATAATGTACACCTCATAAGGCTTATATATTGCACACAGTTTTGTACAAATGCAATATGTCATATTAAACAACAAAATGTTTTAAAATAAAACTCCTGAAGATATTTACTTTCAGTTGGGTGTGTGTACTCAGGTATATATGTAGAAACAACAAAGATAGTCAGAGTACCTCTACCCCTTTAAAGAATTCCATTAAAACACATGCACTTGATTGGCCCCTACATTTTGAAGACCTTAACAGGCACATCAAAGAAATATCAGTATTAAAAAACTACACTGTCTGAAGAAGGAAACACAAACATGACTGTACCTGTATGAAGTAATGACTTAATGTCCTGTACATTAGTGTTGGGCGGAAATCCTGTATGCTGGGTGTGGGTGTCTTCAAGTTACCAGGTGTGGGAATTTCAAATCCATCGGCCATGCTGATTTTCATAATGAACCATCAAAACTATTGGCAGCCACCAATATTCCTGACTATATTTTATTTATAGCCTACTGTAGTTGGAGGTGTTAATAGTTGTGATATCTGGAATAATCATGCAGCTTTAAAACATTTATTTTTGATTAATTACTGAAAAAAACTATTTTTAAATGACAAAATTACCTGAACATCTATTTTCTTGCATTATTTTCTTATCCGGATGAATACAATATGTACATTAGATGTATTCCTACAATCTGTAATCCAGCATTTTATTTAGCTAGTAACATTAGGTAATACAGCTTTAACAATAAAATAAATTATCAACTTAATCCAAGGCAGATAATCAAATCTGAAAAAAATTGGTTCTGAATCTAGTATAAACTCAAAATGCTTTTCGTGAGAGCTAACTAAGTGATTATTAAGAAAAAAAAATGATCTGGAGATCTAAGTATATGTTTAACAACCTTATTGTTATGTACAAATAAGAACAGAAGGCACAATAGTGACAACAAATTTAATTATGTTTTTGGTCAAGCTTTTCTTCAAATTTACTTTAAATTTTGCATAAAACTACAAATTTGTCTAAAATATAACTTAGCACCCTATAAATATGTCAAAATGACAATAAAAATCAACTTCTTTACAAATTTGAGTTTTCAGAATTTCATACATAAAAAATTAACAATGTTAATGGAAACTAAAGACATTAACCCACTATTGGCACATGCTATTTTTAATATAAAAATAAATTGCTATTAAAATCTTAGTTCAGGTTGCCTATATATAATACCATATTTAAGAGCAGTTGTATATGGTAAGTCAAATACCATGTAAAAAGAAATTATTGAAATCTTTACAGTACGAATTATAGGCCAAAACCAACTTTTCTTCAGTGATAACTTTGATTCAAACTCCATTCTGAGCCATGTACAGAGATTATTGTCAAGGTCAAGGTCATTGTGAACTTGCATGATCGAGTAATGGCTAATTAATCAACCAGTATAGTTTAATTAAATAAAATGACAAAATCATAATATTTTTTATTATGCACTGAATATGTGCTATAGGGTGTATACTACCAAATCAAATCCCATAGACGACAATAGTAACATATGTGGCTAAAACTCCTACCTGCAACGTATCAACCGACATAAACGCCACGGATATAAATACTACCACCCCTTACACTTAAAGTGAATCAGAAAAAAATGGGGGTCAAGCTGCTCGTTTCTGAGATAACGGGTAGCGTCTATGACTACCCTAGTTTCGCACAAAATTCGAGTACTTTTTTTTACAGGTACCCCATACATGTTTCAAGCACAAGGCTACTTGACACATTGGTACTAGATGAAATAAAATTGCAAATTTTTTTTACCCAGATGAAACTATTATTTTTTACAACCAACACACTCACATTTATAACCAATCACAGGACTTGTGGTGTTCACTTCTCTATCAAAAGTTCGGTGCACCTGGAACTTTGACCCAGCCGGAAGTTATTTGGTTTAGTACTACCTTAAGCGACTCCAGGAAGCAAATCTCACAGCAAAACCATCTAAGTGTTACATAGGATTTCACAACTTGGAATGTTTGGGTCATTTGATTGGTAAAGATAGATTACGGCCACTTCCAGACCAGGTCAGAGCTATTAAAGAGGCAGCGCGACCCAAAACAAAGAAGCAGGTGAAATCATTCTTAGGTATGGTTGGATTCTACAGGAAGTTCATTCCGAATTTTGCTGTTCAATGATTGCTGTTCCACTTACTGACCTAACGAGGAAAGGAAATCCAAACCATGTGGGTTGGACAGAAGCCCATGAACATGAATTTCAGTCACTGAAGAAAGCAATGATTTGCAGTCCTATTCTAAAACTTCCTGATCTTGAGAGACCATTTATTCTGAGGACTGATGCTTCGGATCGAGGAGTTGGTGTTATACTGTTGCAGGAGGAGAATGGGGAAAAATTGCCAGTGGCTTATGCAAGTAGGAAATTGTTACCCGTGAACAGTCTTATGCTACTATTGAGAAGGAATGTTTAGCTTTGGTGTGGGGTGTCCAAAAGATGCAGAGGTATCTTTATGGCAAGTCATTTGTCGTGGAAACTGATCATCATCCCCTAACATACTTAAACAAGGCTAAAATGGCTAATGCTAGGTTGATGAGATGAGCATTACTGCTGCAACCCTACAGAATTCGCATAGAAGCAATCAAAGGGACGGAGAATGTTGGAGCAGATTATCTAAGTAGATTAGAATCAGATTAGAATGCCAGTTGTGCTGATTTCAAAGAACTATACAATATATAGACATATTGAGGATGTAGTGTTTTAGATGTTATATATGATCTTAATGTGGTATGGTATTTGATAGTGAATGTATGTAGAGTTTGAGGAAAGTAGTGTATTATGTTGAATTTTAAGGTTTCTTAATTTTTTTTGTAAAAAAATAAATATATATATATATATTATTTTTCCCTAAGGGGAAGGGTATTGTCACAGAAAAGATTAGTTTTATGTATTTTATGATGTTAAAGGGGGTTTATATAATAAATGCCCAATATTTTGTCATATCTGGTAGAGCATGAGCATACTGGGTAAATTGTCAAAACGTTGTCATAACTTTTTATGAGTAGTATATTGAGTTTCTTCAGTGGGAAATTAAGCTGCAGGTAAAAAGCATGCAGGCTGTGGGAAAGGTAAACGTCACCTGTCTGTTCATCAGTGCATTTGCCAAGAAGGTTTCCAGCAGGCAAGTTGACTGGGAAATGGCTCTTAGGAGGTATGTGGTTTAGTCTTTTGGACAGGTAGTTTGACTATATTTTTCCCCAAGACTCAAATACAGGGCAATTTAGTTAATTGTAATTTGTTTGTGGTGATTATTAATAGGGTTGTTTATTTGTTTGTATTTAGATATACATGTAAGTGGTGTTGTATATTAGTGCATAATCAGGTGCTATAACTTAGGTAGTTTTACTTTGTTATAGGATACTTGGGTCTTGGGTGTGTGTATAGTGTATGTTTTCGGTTGTGTAACTGACCGTATTAGAGGGTTAAGCGTAATTTGTGTTGTTGTGCGCCAGGAGTAAAAATGGTACAAAACAAGGGGTTAAGGTTAATTTGGTTTATTGTTACAATAGTTTTTATAAGTGTCAGACGGGCTTGATAATGAGGTGGTAGTTTATTGCCATAATTATATTAAGTGAGCCTATTTGTAGACATTTTTGTTTCAGCCTTTTGGGTTTGAGCGTGAGCCAGAACCACGAGAACCTTTGGGTTTGAGCGTGAGCCAAAACCATGAGAAGTATGTGAGCTACGAGAGCTATGATAGCTATGTGAGCTATAACTGGGTGCGAGGAATGACACAGATGTGACCAACGGAACTGTAGGAGAACCATCTGCAAGAGATGTCTACAGACTAGCGTGGTGGCGGATTGTTGTTAGGATGACTGCAAGAGATGTCAACAGCCAACCATCCAAGATGTGCTAGTGTCTGGTCGTCATCAAGATATTGATAGTATTCGCAATGACAATGAATTTCAGATGAGTTTATACTGATGCAAACTGAACTGGTTTAAAATGATTATTTAACTAAGGCTCGAACATTGACTAGAAGCTAGTTGGTTCAGACTGGGTTACCATGGACACCCGAATACAGTTTTTTGGGGGGGTTAATTTAAGGTTGGGGTAGTGATGTGTTTCGAGTGAAATCGTCATTTTGTATATTCATATTTTGTATATAAATTTGTTGAAATGGTTTGTTTGACTTGTTTCTTGGACAATGTCTTACAGATAGTCAATCTCTCGTCCATCTGTGACACTGGCATCTATCAAACACCCCAACCCCATACCCAGTCAAAGGACTAGAACTGGCCGTGCCTGCTTTCCACACCCAATCACCATTCAGTTTTCGCACTATAACTCGCTCTGCCTGCTGTCCATGCCCCAACCCCGTATCCTGTTTTCGCTATTGAACCGGCACTGGCATCTGTCACACACCCCAACCCCGTACCCAGTTACAGGAAGGGAACTGGCCGTGCCTGCTGTCCACACCACAACCCTGTACACAGTTGGCATACTTGAACTGGCCCTGCATGCTGTCCACATGCCAACCTCGTACCCAGTTGTCGCTCTTGAACTGGCAATGGCAGCTGTCTACACCCTAACCCCATACCCACTGAGTGCACTAGAACTGGCCCTGTCTGCTGTCCATACCCCATCAATGTATCCAGTTTATGCTCTTCAACTGGCCCTGCATGCTGTCCACTCCAACCTCATACCCACTTGTCGCTCTTGAATTGGCCCTACCTGCTGTCCACACCCCAACCCTGTACCCAGAGCGCATTTGAACTGGCCCTGCCTACTGTCCATACTCCATCAATGTATCCAGTTTACACACTAGAACTGGCCCTGCCTGCTGTCCACACACAAACCCCGTACCCAGTTTTCGCTATTGAACCGGCCCAGGCAACTGTCACACACCCGAACCCCATACCCAGTTAGAGGACTGGATTGGCCCTGCCTGATGTCCAAACCCCCAATCTCAGACCAAGTGAGAGCACTCGAAATGGCCCTGCCTGGTATTCACACCGCAACCCCGTACCCAGTTAGCACACTTGAACTGGGCCTGCCTGCTGTCCACGTCCCAACCCCGTACCCAGTTGTCGCTCTTGGACCGGCCCTGGCAGCTGGCACACACCCTAAACCCACACCCAGTTGGAGGACTGGAACTGGCCCTGACTTCTGTCCACACCATACACAGTTTACACACTAGAACTGGGCCTGCCTGCTTCCACACACCAACCCGTTACCCAGTTAGCACGCATGCCCTCCCAGCAACAAGTTTTCACTATTGAACCGGCCCTGGCACCTGTCACACACCCCAACCCCATACCCAGAGGATTGGAACTGGCTCTGCTTGCTTTTCACACCCCAAATCTCAGACCAAGTGAGAGCACTCGAACTGGCCCTCACTGCCATCCACACCACAACCCCGTACCCAGTTTTCGCTCTTGAATTGGCCCTGGCTGCTAGCACCCTAACCCCATACCCAGTTAGAGGACTGGAACTGGCCCTGCCTTCTGTCCACAGCATACATGTTACGCTTTTAAGGGCTGGACGTAACAAGTTGCACAATAAAATAGTCATTAACCCAGCTCACTCTACTCTATCTCGACATTACGTTTTAAGGATCGAAACTATCAAATTGCAAAATAGAACACAATTAACCCAGTTCATTGTCTGAAATCATTTTAAGTGTCGTGACGTAACACATTACACACACACACACACACACACACACACACACACACACACACACACACACACACACAAACACACTCAGTAAGCCAGATCCCTGAATCTCCCCAGGCACCTTACGTTTTAAAGGACAGGACGTAAGAAATTGCACATTAAAATAGTAACTTACCCAGACACCCGTTTCTCCCAAACCTAGTTACGTTTTAATGTCGGGATGCAACGAATTGCATTTTAAAAAACCCGTAACTAATCCAGCACCCCGTCTCTTTCCAGGCTGCTTACGTTTCAACGATAGGGATGTAACAAATTGCAAAATAAAACAATCACTAACCCACCTCCCTGTCTCTTGCCAGCCTACTTACGTTTCAAAGATCGAGATTTGACAAATTACACAATTAAACAATCATTAACCCAGCTCCCTGTCTCTCGCCAGCCTTTCTTTCGTTTGAAAAGGTCGGACGTAAAAACTTAACAATAGTCCAGTAAGTAGCTCTCTCTCTCTCTCTCTCTCTCTCTCTCTCTCTCTCTCTCTCTCTCTCTCTCTCTCTCTCTCTCTCTCTCTCTCTCTCTCTCTCTCTCTCTCTCTCTTTCTCTCTCTCTCCAGGCTTCTTATGTTTCAAACATTAGGTTGTGACAAATTACACAATAAAACAGTTATTAACCTGTCTCACTCAAACCTTCTTGCCTTTTTATCCCACCTCCATGTCTCGTCCATGTCTTCTTACATATCATAGGTCGAGAAATAAAACATTACACAATAAAATAGTCATTAACCTAGTTCCCGGTCTCTCTCCCCAACCTTCTTGTGTTTAAAAGGGCACGACGTAACAAATTCCACAATAAAACAGTCATCAACCCAGCTCCCTGTCTCTCCCCAGCCTTTCTTTTGAAAGGGTCGGGACGTAACAAATTGCACAATAAAACCGTAATTAACACAGCTCCCTGTGTCTTCCCAGCCTGCTTATGTTTCAAAGATCGGGATGTAACAAATTACACAATAAAACAGTCATCAACCCAGCTCCCTGTCTCTCCCCAGCCTTCTTACGTTTAAATGGCAGAACGTAGCAAATTACAGAATAAAATAGTCAGAAACCAAGTCTCTGCCCAGCTTTTCTTATCATTGAAAGGGTGGGACATAAATAATACAGAATAAAACAGTCGTTATCCCTGATCCATATGTCTCTCCCCAATCTTGGAACGTTTTAAAGATTGGTACATACCATATTACACAATAAAACACTTTAACCCAGCTCCCTATTTTCCACCAGCCACCAGCCACATTAAAATAGTGATTAACCTTCTCCCCAGCCATCTTACGTTTTAAGTAACAAATTATACACAAAAACTATTATTAAACCATATCCCTGTTGGAACATAAACTCACGATTTTTTATTTATTATTATTATTATTTGTTATTTATTGTTTGGTTTATTTTTTTATTTTTTTTAAATTATTATTATTGTGTGTTATTTTAGGGGGTTTTCTTTTACGGAGCAATAGTACACAGGACCACTGAGTGCGCGTGTGCAGGAATTTTAACAAGGGGGGGGGGGGGGGTCTAGACTGAGGTGAGCAACGTTTATAGGGGTGGCACGCTCCGCCGGACAATTGTCGAGGGAAAAACCCCCACCAGAAAACAAAATTTGCTTAAGCAGGGGATTGAGCAAGCGACTATTATTATTATTTATTTTTATTTTATTTACTTTTGGGGGGATGAGGGGGGAGCGAGGGTTATTTTGTTGTTTAATTTGTTGTTGGTTTGTTTTGGTTTCGGTTGTTTACGCAGTTCCGTACACAGTGCCACTGCTTTTAGCATGGGAAGGGGGTCTACACGGAGGCGAGTGAAGTTTACGGTGAGGGGTCGAGACATGTAACCCGAAAAATAACCCCCAAAAATGGATATATGGGTATATGCCTGCACAGACAAAACCATTGTGGCACAATCATTTTGCTTACTACACAACATAATGTTCTGCGTTACTAGAAAATGAAGCCTTGTCTATTTGTTTACTAGTACGTTGATTACAATGTCGTGTCAATATATATACTACTCAAAAGAATTTAAGGGTCAAAAATTCATAACCAAATAAGTTTCAGAGTGTATTAGATTGATGATGTAAACTACACCAAAAATTTAATTTATTGTTCCATATTTACAAAAAACACACAAATAAACGTCACTGTATACAAGAAAGTCACATGACATGCTGTCAAAGTTGAAGGTTGTCAAACGGATTTTACACATTAGAACATTCGTTTAATAGTGTGTGAATCCACCCCTGGCGCGAATACACTCGACACATCGTTGCCTCATGCTGTTGATCAGACGTCTGAAGAACTCTTGGGGAATGGCCTGCCACTCTGCCATAAGAAGTTGACCCAGATCATGAAGGTTGGCCGGAGGGGCATGGTTATCCCGAACTCTCCTGCCTAATTCGTCCCAGGCGTGCTCTATTGGGGCCAAGTCAGGCGAATATGCTGGCCAATCCATTCTGGCGACACCTTGTTGTCTGGGAAAGTCGGTTACCACCCTGGCGCGGTGGGGTCTGGCATTGTCATCCTGCAGAAATGCCCCGCCGCCAATCTGCTGAAGGCCTGGGAGAACCAACGGCCGGATAATCTCATTCAGATAGCGGATTCCATTCAGATTGCCATCCACCAAATAGAGGGGGGTCCTGTGGTGGATAGAGATGCCGCCCCACACCATGACGCTGCCACCACCGAACCGGTGACGTTGTCTAACGTTAACGTCAGCGAAGCGCTCCCCAGGACGTCTGTAGACACGAACCCGACCGTCGTTGAACTGGAGACTAAACCTGGACTCATCAGTGAACATCACTCGACCCCACTGAACACGTTGCCACCGCAGATGAAGTGTGCACCAGTGACGTCTGGCCGTTCTGTGACGTGGTAGGAGTGGTGGTCGATCAGCCTGGCGACGGCAGCGTAGATTATTGGCTCTCAGACGATTGCGTATGGTTTGATTAGACACTCGAGTTCCAGTCGCAGTCCGCAGATTGTCACGTAATCGGCGTGCTGTGGTTGTGCGTTGACGTAGAGCCATATTGGTGATGTAGCGGTCCTCTCTATTTGTAGTGCTTCGGGGTCTTCCCGAACGTGGACGATTTCGAACAGAATTTGTTGCTTGGTACCGTTGCCACAGTCGGCCAACGACACTCTGACTGACACCAAGTCTCAGAGCAACATTTCTTTGCGTATTGCCATCCTGAAGCCAAGCAATAGCCCTTCCTCGATCTTCGATAGTCAGTTGACGTCGTACCATTGTCGAATTTGGAGTGTGCACTGTACACGAACGCAAGCTCCAATTATACGGAAATTCAGCATTGGGAACATGGAATACACATGCAAAGCGTGCAAATGAAGCGCTTTGTGAAAAAGCAAGTTATGGGCACTTAACAGACCTTTCGCTTTCGCCCTAATTTACGTGCAAATGTAAGCATGTTTTCGCCATTAGAACTAGTCGACAGTGTCAATGACAGTGGATTTTAATTCATTTATGGGTTGCTTAAACCCACCTTCGTCAAAATGGTGTGACATTATGGTCTAGCTAATATAATTGACATTCAGAAAATAATGTCGAAAAAATCGTCTGACCCTTAAATTCTTTTGAGTAGTATAATTTACCTCATTGAGGGGCCCCAGAGCATCGTCGAGTCACTGGGGTGCCAAGGCACCGACCAGGCAGTGGGCCCCAGGGCACCGACCAGGCAGTGGGCCCCATGGCACCGACCAGGCAGTGGGCCCCAGGGCACCAACCAGCCAGTGGGGAATCAGGACACCGACCTCCCAGTGTGGCCCTATGGCACTGACCAACCAGTGGGGCGCCAGGGCAAAGACTAGCCAGTGGGGCCCTATGGCACCGACTACTCAGAGGGGCCCCAGGGCTCCGTCAGGGCACCGATCAGCCAGTCGAGCATCAGGGCACCGACCAGAGAGTGGGGGTTAGAGCACCGACCAGCCAGTGAGGCCCCAAGGCACCGACCAGGCAATGAGTCCCCAGGGCACCGACCGGCCAGAGCGGTCCCAGAGCACCGACCAGCCAGTGGGGCGTCAGGGTCGGTAGCCAGTGGGGTCCCTGGGCATCGATCAGCCAGTGGGGCGTCAGAGCACCGACCAGGCAGTGGGCCCCATGGCACCGACCAGGCAGTGGGCCCCAGGGCACCAACCAGCCAGTGGGGAATCAGGACACCGACCTCCCAGTGTGGCCCTATGGCACTGACCAACCAGTGGGGCGCCAGGGCAAAGACTAGCCAGTGGGGCCCTATGGCACCGACTACTCAGAGGGGCCCCAGGGCTCCGTCAGGGCACCGATCAGCCAGTCGAGCATCAGGGCACCGACCAGAGAGTGGGGGTTAGAGCACCGACCAGCCAGTGAGGCCCCAAGGCACCGACCAGGCAATGAGTCCCCAGGGCACCGACCGGCCAGAGCGGTCCCAGAGCACCGACCAGCCAGTGGGGCGTCAGGGTCGGTAGCCAGTGGGGTCCCTGGGCATCGATCAGCCAGTGGGGCGTCAGAGCACCGACCAGCCTGTGTGGCCCCAGGGCACACAGCTGCCAGTTTGGCGCCAGGGCACCGAACAGACACTGGGGCACCAAGGCACCGCACAGCCAGTGGGGACCTATGACATCGACACGGCAGAGGGGTCCCAGCGCACCGACGAGTCAGTGGGGCACCAGGGGACCGACTATTCAATGGCACACCAGCGCACCGACCAGCCATTGAGGCACCAAGGCACCGACCAGCCAGTGGGGCGCCAAGGCACCGACCAACCACTGGGGCATCTAGGCACCGACCAACCACTGGGGCATCAAGGCACTGACCAGTCACTGGGGCATCAAGGCATTGACCAGCCAGTGGGGTTGCTTTATGTTACGTTAAATATAGTTACCTAACGCTACGCTAGGTTATGCTGCGTTGGGTTACGTTACATAATGTTATGTTACATTATTGTATATTATGTTACGTTAGGTTAGATTACATTACGTTAGGTTGCGTTAGGTTACGTTACTTTACGTAACGATGGGTTACTTTACGTTAGGTTATGATACGTTACCTTAGGTTAGGTTAGGTTAGGTTACGTTACGTTATGTCGCGTTACGTCACATAACGTTGTTATGTTAGGCTGTGTTGCATAAGTTATGTTACGTTAGGCTACAGTAGGTTAAGTTAGTTTACGTTACGTTGCATTGCGTTACATAACATTATGGTACGTTGGGTTACATTATTGTATGTTAGGTTACGTTTGTTTCCCAGTCGCTAATTTCAAGCACTGTTTCATCGTCAGTGGGACGCCTTTCTTGGTGGGATACTGACGAATGTGAATAGCAATGTCACCATTAAGTAGTACACACGTGTCTGAAACGTTTATGTTCTGAACACATTGTGAATATAGGGGATTCTCAATAAAAACCTGTAATGTTAGCAGAATGGATTGTGAATGAATATTAATCCACTGGAAGCACATGACTTATTGTTGGCACAACGGTTCATTTGAATATTATGGTTTGACACAGTTGGCATACTAGGACAATGCTTCTTGGTGTTGCACTTAAGGTTATCTTTTCTGGTAAAAGACAATTCATAATGATCACAATCGAATTGTTTAGTGCCATGGACAGTCTTCATGTGACGCTGTAGGCCACCTTTCTTTGAGAAGGTTATTCCACACTTAGCAAGATCTATCTGACATCTGGTTTCATTGCCTTCTGTAGTGCTTCTTGAATATCCCGATGCCATTTTATATATAATATCAGAGAGAAGCCACTTCTAGCCGTATGGAACAGACCTACATCAGAAGCTCTGGGGATTCATGGAGGACTTGCAAACAACTGCTCAATTCATCACTCAGATCGGAATATCTATATGAGACAATTTTTAAAAAATTGAACAAAGAAGAAGAAGAATATATTGTAAAGATCATCAAAGTTGTACCTCTTTTTCTAGCAACGTCTGTGAGCGAATGCCTATCGTTCTAGCTCTGGATTTGTTTATACTCTCTGAATGGCGTACCCACGCTAACTCGAGGTCTGGACGCGTTTATAGAACTGGTTGAAACCAGTTTGTTCTTATCCACACTCCCGACAGCTACACAATCCATTATTTTACACTTTCGCCACGCTTTGAGGTCAACGCCCTGGTGAAATTTTCCCTCGACAGCTGCCAAACCTATTCACCCAGGTCACCGAGGTCATCTGACAGCTGCCAAAGTCATTAACCCCGTTAGAGTAGCGTCCCACGCTTAAAGGTCACCCAGCTGCCATAGCCATTAACCCAGAGGTACATGCACTCAAGCAGGTCAGTGTTGGCGTCCCCACGCCATAATGTCATTGGGCCACGCCCCCACGCTTAGAGGTCAGCGTCGCCACGTGACCCGGGGTCAACGAGTACACATGGCTCTCAAGTGCCATCCTTGCTACTATAGCAGTGTTTCTATGTGCGCGACCCGGTGTGTTTTAGTGACCTACTCCGCGCTTCTCAAGACCTTACCCCCCACCCCACCCCACCCCACCTCCGCCGGGTGGTGTAGTGGTTAAGCCATCGGGCATGAGACTGGTAGGTACTGCGTTCGCAGTTCAGTACCGGCTCCCACCCAGAACGTTCTAGCCAGTGCATCACGACTGGCATATCAAAGGCCGTGGTATGTACTACCCTGTCTGTGGGATGGTGCATATAAAAAATCCCTTGATGCTAATCGAAAAAGAGTAGCCCATGAAGTGGCGACAGCGGGTTTCTCTCTCAATATTGTGTGGTCCTTAACCATATGTCTGATGCCATATAACCGTAAATAAAATGTGTTGAGTGCATCGTTAAATAAAACATTTCCTTCCTTCCCACACAGAACGAGTTTTACCGACTCAGTGGGTAGGTGTAAGGCCACTATACGGATTTGTTTCTCACTAACCACTAATACGTAACCACTAACTCTCTGTCCTGGACAGACAGCCCAAATAACTGAGGTGTGTGCCCAGAATAGCGTGTTTTACCCTTAATTGGATTAAGCACGAAAATAAGATGAAATGAATGAATGAATGAATGAACAGGCTTTATAAAAGAACCACAGACAACTATAATGAAAATTATTTATTCTTGTGCGTGCGTGTGTGGGTTGTTTGTTTTTGGGGAGGGTGGGGGAGAAGAGTTTTGCTCCAATTAAACGAACATTATTGAATTTGGATAAAAACATTTATTAATATTTGGCATTATTTGCATTATTACCAAACAGCTAAACAGGGTTCCAAGCGAACTAATGTTGTGAGTAATGTGATGTAAATACATCGTGAAAAGGTTTCAGGGAAACTTTTCCATATTTTTGCCCGAGTGTAGCACTGGGACACCCCCTCCCTCGACCCCCATATTGTACGTTTATGATTAAGTCTAGTACAGCATGTCAGTATCCCTAATACAACAGCTAATCCACTGTTTGTGTCTGTTATTGCAAAAAAAATAATAATAATAAAAAAAAATAATAAAAAAATATATATATATATACTGAACAAAAAAAGAAACTTCCGATTTGTACATATAGTATTTGTGGTGTTAAAGAATTAATTGTGTAATGAAATTATATAGGTAGTATTATCATGATTCATGAATTTTATCGATTATTTTTGCACTGTTAATCGTCGACGTGCATGCATGGTTCGACATGTTCCGTATAGTATTCGGTCAATTTGTTTTACTTGTCTTACTGACATTGTTGTCAAATGAACGAAAACGCTTCAAATTTTTTTTTTTAAATTAACGTTTTTTACATTGTAGCATTTTTAGCATGCCAAGAATACCCAATAATTTACGCGAACGGGCGATTGGCATGCTTGATGCTGGCATGTCGACAGAAGACGTTGCAAGGCATGTTGGGAGTTCTAGTCGAGCGATACGAAATCTTCGCGTAAGATTTCGAACGACAGGAAGCACCAACGACTTGCCACGTCGTGGACGTCCACGTGTTACAACGCTTGGTCAAGACCGCTATATCATGAACAATCGAGCAATCGATTCCAAACTGCCACTGCTACTGCTGCTAACACACCTGGGCTTCATAATAACCGAATCAGTGGGCAAAGTGTTAGTAATCGTCTGCGGGAGAACGGTTTACATGCACGACGTCCTTACGTCGGATGCGTTTTAACGCAACGTCATCGTCTAAATCGTCTTAATTGGGCACGTGTACACACTCGTTGGATACGGCGACGCTGGAATACCGTTCTTTTTTCGGATGAATCCAGATTTTCTTTACAACGTGATGATGGCAGGGTGCGCGTCTACCGTAGGAGAAATGAACGCTATGCTGACTGTTGTGTTCTTGAACGAGATCGTTTCGGGGGTGGGGGTTGTGTCATGGTCTGGGCAGCCATTGCACATGGTTATCGTTCACCACTAGTCATTGATGGCAATTTAAATGCTCAACGTTACCGCGATGACATTCTCGCTCCATCACGTCATTCCTCTGTTCCATAACAACGCCAACATCTCGATTTTTCAGCATGATAATGCCACCTCTCATACAGCTAGAGACACTGTAACTTTTCTTAGGAAAAATAACATTGATTTCATTGATGACTGGCCCGCTAAAAGTCCTGATCTCAACCCCATCGAGCATGTCTGGGATAGTCTGGACAGACGATTGAGGCGTCGTCCCAACCCACCCGCTAACGTCAACGAACTTCGTCAAGCGCTCATTCAGGAATGGAACAATATTCCACAGGCAGAAATCAACACTTTAGTCAATTCTATGCGCCTGTGATGCACTGCAGTGGTCAATTCAAGAGGTGGTCATACCCGTTATTAAATGGGTGGGGTTTTTTTAACACACTTGGTCAAAATTTCTCCCAGTTTCTGTTAACCTATGGCCATGATTTTTGCACCAAACGATGCATCATGGAACACTCTTTAAACGCATATATAACAATTATTCCGCCGGTTTGTTTTCATCAAGTTATGTTCAAGCAAAGTTAGCGGAAGTTTCTTATTTTGTTCAGTAAGTATATATATATATATATATATATATATATATATATATATATATATATATATATATACACACACACACACACACATACTCTACTACTACTACTACTAATAATAATAATAATAAAAAGCATAAGTCATTTCAAGCATTCAATTTTTATCCGTAATATGAGTTATTGGACTTGTCGTTTCAAAAACATAAATCACGACTGCCGTGACGACTGCCTTCTCAATATGTCACGTAAGGCTGAGTGCCCACAAGTTGCACAGGTTGCATTTCATAGGCCACAGGCTGCACTTCGTATGTCACTGGCTGCACGTTCTGTACAAGGACTTGTTGCGAAGCAACTTCAGCTGTTGAATAATCATAGGATACGGAGGTCCCGCTGTACACCCACGCAACTTCAGCTAAAAGTAATTCATTTATTCATTAAAAATAAAAAATAGTAGTTTTGTTGTTTACGTTTTTTTTTTTTTTTAATGTATTAGAAAAACGTCTATATATGATAAAACTAATTATGTGCAATAATGTCTTCTTACAAAAAATAAAAGATCATTACTTGTTTTACAGGGATAGGGGGTCTATCACTATGCCATTAAGCAAACTTTTCTGTTTTTGTTTGGAGGGTTTATTATACTCTCCAAAACAAGTTCTGTTACACCACCAACTACTTGAATATGTCTGACAAATATGAACATATAATTCATTAAACACACAGCAAACAATATCCATACCCTGCAATGAAATCACTATCAAAGTTTGATCGTGACTCCAAAACGCAGCCCTCAATCCAACTTTACGTGAAACTGGTAAATCACAGGTTGCACGTGACACATGCAGCTAAATGTTATCACAAGTTACACGCTGTGGGTCTTTCATAGGAGTATAAAGGACAGTATCGGAGATTGTGTTTTTCCCACAGAGGTTGACGTTACAATGCCAAAGCTTACAGAAGAACAATGCCGTAACGCTATTGGACGTCATCAAGTAGGGTGAACCAGGGTGATGTTGCCCGACATATGGGGGTTTGCAGAACCACCTAAAGCAGACTTTGGATGCGTTACAATAACACTGGAAGCACTCGTACAGAACAAATTAGGCCGACCAAGAGTGACCACTCCAGCCCAAGATCGATAAATCCGGTTGCTCTACCTTTGGGATCGATTTAGGGCAGCAACCTCCACAGCTATCCAAATTGCTGGACTAGGACTAATTTCCCTCCAAACCGTTATCAACTTCTACCGGGACTAGACACTACAGAATCACGTTGTTCCGCTGATTAACGTCAGTAGTGGTATCTTGCAGTACGACAATGTCGGGTCACACATTGCACGTGTCTGTCGAGACTTTCAACAGCAAACCTACGCTCGTGTCTTGTCATACCCAGGAACATCGCCAGATTTATACCCAATTGAACATCCCTGGGACGTCCTGGATTGCAGAGTTCGCCAAAGGATCCCTATGCCACAAACACTACAGGAACTGTACTTGTCGTTACGGGATGAATGGCAAAGCATTCCTCAAAACACCATTCAAAATCTTGTTGCATCCATACCTCATCGTTCTGCAGTTGCAATTGCAGTACGAGGAGGACATAACCGATACTGAACATTTTGACACCCCATGATTGATTCACATCACGTTAACACTTCAAATTCAGAATGGGGTGGACTACGATTTGATAATTCAGTAATCATACAATGTCACTTCATAATAAAATGTGTAACATTTAACTGAAATAAATGATGTAGAAGTCAGGTGTAACAGAACTTTTTTGGTAGAGTATATATTGTATTTCGTTTTTCTTCCTCCTTTCCTTCCCCCTCGCTACACACTTTACAGCATCTCTGTCACACACTGGTCATACGAATAAAGCAATAGACGTTGGGTAAATCACGCCGCAGTTAATGCGCCAACTTGAGTAATCCCACAGTTAAGGGGAAATTTTAAATTTCTTATAGATTTTTAAAGCTGTTCTTGCTGATCTGAAACGAAATATAGTTAAATAAGTGTGTAGTAAAATATTGAAGCGATTCCAGAGATATTACGTCCGAAATAATATGTTCTGTTTTCTGTTTACGTACAGCTAAACAATTTATATTTTATTTCAGGCCGCAAAATTATTGTCTCTATAATGTTTTAACAGCTAAATACGTTTCTTAAAAATACATCATTATTTGTTTTAATGTTTGCATTAACTGTACCCTTAGGTAGCAAAATACAGTTAGCTATTTTGTGGTGCGTAATTTTACCAAGTTGTTTTTGTTTATTCTTTAAAATTACCGATATCTGGTCCACTTGGCTCGTAGAAATCGTGTTAACATGGAGGAAGATGAATTAACATTACCGATATCTGGTCCACTTGACTTTTAGAAATCGTGTTAACAAGGAGGAAGATGAATTAACATTACCGATATCGGGTCCACTTGGCTCGTAGAAATCGTGTTAACATGGAGGAAGATGAATTAACATTACCGATATCTGGTCCACTTGACTTTTAGAAATCGTGTTAACAAGGAGGAAGATGAATTAACATTACCGATATCGGGTCCACTTGGCTCGTAGAAATCGTGTTAACAAGGAGGAAGATGAATTAACATTACCGATATCGGGTCCACTTGACTTTTAGAAATCGTGTTAACATGGAGGAAGATGAATTAACATTACCGATATCTGGTCCACTTGGCTCGTAGAAATCGTGTTAACAAGGAGGAAGATGAATTAACATTACCGATATCGGGTCCACTTGACTTTTAGAAATCGTGTTAACATGGAGGAAGATGAATTAACATTACCGATATCTGGTCCACTTGGCTCGTAGAAATCGTGTTAACAAGGAGGAAGATGAATTAACATTACCGATATCGGGTCCACTTGACTTTTAGAAATCGTGTTAACATGGAGGAAGATGAATTAACATTACCGATATCGGGTCCACTTGACTTTTAGAAATCGTGTTAACATGGAGGAAGATGAATTAACATTACCGATATCGGGTCCACTTGGCTCGTAGAAATCGTGTTAACATGGAGGAAGATGAATTAACATTACCGATATCGGGTCCACTTGGCTCGTAGAAATCGTGTTAACAAGGAGGAAGATGAATTAACATTACCGATATCGGGTCCACTTGGCTCGTAGAAATCGTGTTAACAAGGAGGAAGATGAATTAACATTACCGATATCGGGTCCACTTGACTTTTAGAAATCGTGTTAACAAGGAGGAAGATGAATTAACATTACCGATATCTGGTCCACTTGGCTCGTAGAAATCGTGTTAACAAGGAGGAAGATGAATTAACATTACCGATATCGGGTCCACTTGACTTTTAGAAATCGTGTTAACAAGGAGGAAGATGAATTAACATTACCGATATCGGGTCCACTTGACTTTTAGAAATCGTGTTAACAAGGAGGAAGATGAATTAACATTACCGATATCGGGTCCACTTGGCTCGTAGAAATCGTGTTAACAAGGAGGAAGATGAATTAACATTACCGATATCGGGTCCACTTGGCTCGTAGAAATCGTGTTAACAAGGAGGAAGATGAATTAACATTACCGATATCGGGTCCACTTGGCTCGTAGAAATCGTGTTAACAAGGAGGAAGATGAATTAACATTACCGATATCGGGTCCACTTGGCTCGTAGAAATCGTGTTAACAAGGAGGAAGATGAATTAACATTACCGATATCTGGTCCACTTGGCTCGTAGAAATCGTGTTAACAAGGAGGAAGATGAATTAACATTACCGATATCGATTCTACTTGACTCGTAGAAATCGCGGTAACATGGAGGAAGATGAATTAACATTACCGATACCCAAACATTTTGTTTAAAGTGCCCTCAAAATGTTCAAGTGCCTTTTTTGTTTGTATATAAACTATTTTGCACGTAAGCATTTTAAGCTGCCTGGAGTTAAGTTGTGCGTGTATGCGTTGTAGATTTGTGTCTGTGTTACTGAGTCTCAATGGGGTTGACCACATTATCTAAAGCGAGTAATGAGCGCCTTAAAGTTGCGTGATCAAAGTTACATAATGATAGCCTAATAGATTTTGCTTTCAAATTGTATAGATTTTCAAAATTACTTATGAACAATAGGCTCTGTCATTTTTGTGTATATCTGCCCTATCTAGACATCTGTTTGTAGAATAGTGCTCTTTACAGCTATAATTTACAAATACCCCTTTGTATCGTTATAACTGCCCTACCTAGACAGAGCCGTCCCTAGAATAGTTCAAGTTATAATTTACAAATGCCCTTTTATATCGTTTTTTTTAAATTTTTAACTCTCTACCTAGACAGAACCGGGGGAGGGGGGGGGGGGGGTCCTTAGAATAGAGCCCTTTGAAAAAAGTTATCAAAGTCAAATTACAGTGAAATACATGATAGTTATATATACTTATATACGAAGCAAATTACAATGAAATACATGATAGTTATATATACTTATATACGAAGCAAATTACAATGAAATACATGATAGTTATATATACTTATATACGAAGCAAATTACAGTGAAATACATGATAGTTATATATACTTATATACGAAGCAAATTACAGTGAAATACATGATAGTTATATATACTTATATACGAAGCAAATTACAGTGAAATACATGATAGTTATATATACTTATATACGAAGCAAATTACAGTGAAATACATGATAGTTATATATACTTATATACGAAGCAAATTACAGTGAAATACATGATAGTTATATATACTTATATACGAAGCAAAATTGATTCTATGGCTTTTTCCCGGGTCCCCATCACAATTTAGTGATTGAGATCTAAGAGTAATGGTTTTGAACTCTTGTAAATAATAGTTTTTGGCGTATAAAACTCCAAAAGAGGAAGTGATTACCGTCTGAAAATGGGTAATTTTGCTATCAAGATGCCAAGAAAAAAGACATTCTTGGGTTATAATACTTTGCAAAATAATGCTTAAAATAGTTTTAAAATAAAAAAAATTAAAATGGCTAATTTTGCGATTCAGATGCCAAGAAAAGGCGTTTAAAGTTTATAAAATTTCCCTTGGGGAGCATGCCCTCGGTAACCCCCCCCCCCCCCACACACACACACACACACACACACACACACACATGTCGTGTCATGCTTAATAACATCCCTGATCATTAGCCCACTTCACATTTAAAAAACAAAATGCTCCGACGGGCCTCAAAGCTCATATAATAATCTTTATTAATGCAGCCAGCGCTACAGAAAACTGCTACTGCTACAGAAAACTGCTACAGAAAACTGCTACTGCTACAGAAAACTGCTAGAAAACTGCTACTGCTACAGAAAACTGCTACTGAAAACTGCTACTGCTACAGAAAACTGCTACTGCTACAGAAAACTGCTACTGAAAACTGCTACTGCTACAGAAAACTGCTACTGCTACAGAAAACTGCTACTGCTACAGAAAACTGCTACTGCTACAGAAAACTGCTACTGCTACAGAAAACTGCTACTGAAAACTGCTACTGCTACAGAAAACTGCTACTGCTACAGAAAACTGCTACTGCTACAGAAAACTGCTACTGCTACAGAAAACTGCTACTGCTACAGAAAACTGCTACTGAAAACTGCTACTGCTACAGAAAACTGCTACTGCTACAGAAAACTGCTACTGCTACAGAAAACTGCTACTGCTACAGAAAACTGCTACTGAAAACTGCTACTGCTACAGAAAACTGCTACTGCTACAGAAAACTGCTACTGAAAACTGCTACTGCTACAGAAAACTGCTACTGCTACAGAAAACTGCTACTGAAAACTGCTACTGCTACAGAAAACTGCTACTGCTACAGAAAACTGCTACTGAAAACTGCTACTGAAAACTGCTACTGCTACAGAAAACTGCTACTGCTACAGAAAACTGCTACTGAAAACTGCTACTGCTACAGAAAACTGCTACTGCTACAGAAAAATGCTACTGAAAACTGCTACTGCTACAGAAAACTGCTACTGCTACAGAAAACTGCTACTGCTACAGAAAACTGCTACTGAAAACTGCTACTGAAAACTGCTACTGCTACAGAAAACTGCTACTGCTACAGAAAACTGCTACTGAAAACTGCTACTGCTACAGAAAACTGCTACTGCTACAGAAAACTGCTACTGCTACAGAAAACTGCTACTGAAAACTGCTACTGCTACAGAAAACTGCTACTGAAAACTGCTACTGCTACAGAAAACTGCTACTGCTACAGAAAACTGCTACTGAAAACTGCTACTGCTACAGAAAACTGCTACTGCTACAGAAAACTGCTACTGCTACAGAAAACTGCTACTGAAAACTGCTACTGAAAACTGCTACTGCTACAGAAAACTGCTACTGAAAACTGCTACTGCTACAGAAAACTGCTACTGCTACAGAAAACTGCTACTGAAAACTGCTACTGCTACAGAAAACTGCTACTGCTACAGAAAACTGCTACTGCTACAGAAAACTGCTACTGAAAACTGCTACTGAAAACTGCTACTGCTACAGAAAACTGCTACTGCTACAGAAAACTGCTACTGAAAACTGCTACTGAAAACTGCTACTGCTACAGAAAACTGCTACTGAAAACTGCTACTGCTACAGAAAACTGCTACTGCTACAGAAAACTGCTACTGAAAACTGCTACTGCTACAGAAAACTGCTACTGCTACAGAAAACTGCTACTGCTACAGAAAACTGCTACTGAAAACTGCTACTGCTACAGAAAACTGCTACTGAAAACTGCTACTGCTACAGAAAACTGCTACTGCTACAGAAAACTGCTACTGCTACAGAAAACTGCTACAGAAAACTGCTACTGCTACAGAAAACAGAAAACTGCTACTGCTACAGAAAACTGCTACTGCTACAGAAAACTACTGCTACAGAAAACTGCTACTGCTACAGAAAACTGCTACAGAAAACTGCTACTGCTACAGAAAACTGCTACAGAAAACTGCTACTGCTACAGAAAACTGCTACTGAAAACTGCTACTGCTACAGAAAACTGCTACTGCTACAGAAAACTGCTACTGAAAACTGCTACTGCTACAGAAAACTGCTACTGCTACAGAAAACTGCTACTGCTACAGAAAACTGCTACTGAAAACTGCTACTGCTACAGAAAACTGCTACTGAAAACTGCTACTGCTACAGAAAACTGCTACTGCTACAGAAAACTGCTACTGCTACAGAAAACAGAAAACTGCTACTGCTACAGAAAACTGCTACTGCTACAGAAAACAGAAAACTGCTACTGCTACAGAAAACTGCTACTGCTACAGAAAACAGAAAACTGCTACTGCTACAGAAAACTGCTACTGCTACAGAAAACAGAAAACTGCTACTGCTACAGAAAACTGCTACTGCTACAGAAAACTGCTACTGAAAACTGCTACTGCTACAGAAAACTGCTACTGCTACAGAAAACTGCTACTGCTACAGAAAACTGCTACTGAAAACTGCTACTGAAAACTGCTACTGCTACAGAAAACTGCTACTGAAAACTGCTACTGCTACAGAAAACTGCTACTGCTACAGAAAACTGCTACTGAAAACTGCTACTGCTACAGAAAACTGCTACTGCTACAGAAAACTGCTACTGCTACAGAAAACTGCTACTGAAAACTGCTACTGAAAACTGCTACTGCTACAGAAAACTGCTACTGCTACAGAAAACTGCTACTGAAAACTGCTACTGAAAACTGCTACTGCTACAGAAAACTGCTACTGAAAACTGCTACTGCTACAGAAAACTGCTACTGCTACAGAAAACTGCTACTGAAAACTGCTACTGCTACAGAAAACTGCTACTGCTACAGAAAACTGCTACTGCTACAGAAAACTGCTACTGAAAACTGCTACTGCTACAGAAAACTGCTACTGAAAACTGCTACTGCTACAGAAAACTGCTACTGCTACAGAAAACTGCTACTGCTACAGAAAACTGCTACAGAAAACTGCTACTGCTACAGAAAACAGAAAACTGCTACTGCTACAGAAAACTGCTACTGCTACAGAAAACTGCTACTGCTACAGAAAACTGCTACAGAAAACTGCTACTGCTACAGAAAACAGAAAACTGCTACTGCTACAGAAAACTGCTACTGCTACAGAAAACTACTGCTACAGAAAACTGCTACTGCTACAGAAAACTGCTACAGAAAACTGCTACTGCTACAGAAAACTGCTACAGAAAACTGCTACTGCTACAGAAAACTGCTACTGAAAACTGCTACTGCTACAGAAAACTGCTACTGCTACAGAAAACTGCTACTGAAAACTGCTACTGCTACAGAAAACTGCTACTGCTACAGAAAACTGCTACTGCTACAGAAAACTGCTACTGAAAACTGCTACTGCTACAGAAAACTGCTACTGAAAACTGCTACTGCTACAGAAAACTGCTACTGCTACAGAAAACTGCTACTGCTACTGCTACAGAAAACTGCTACTGCTACAGAAAACTGCTACTGCTACAGAAAACAGAAAACTGCTACTGCTACAGAAAACTGCTACTGCTACAGAAAACAGAAAACTGCTACTGCTACAGAAAACTGCTACTGCTACAGAAAACAGAAAACTGCTACTGCTACAGAAAACTGCTACTGCTACAGAAAACAGAAAACTGCTACTGCTACAGAAAACTGCTACTGCTACAGAAAACTGCTACTGCTACAGAAAACAGAAAACTGCTACTGCTACAGAAAACTGCTACTGCTACAGAAAACAGAAAACTGCTACTGCTACAGAAAACTGCTACTGCTACAGAAAACAGAAAACTGCTACTGCTACAGAAAACTGCTACTGCTACAGAAAACTACTGCTACAGAAAACTGCTACTGCTACAGAAAACTACTGCTACAGAAAACTGCTACTGCTACAGAAAACTGCTACAGAAAACTGCTACTGCTACAGAAAACTGCTACAGAAAACTGCTACTGCTACAGAAAACAGAAAACTGCTACTGCTACAGAAAACTGCTACAGAAAACTGCTACTGCTACAGAAAACTGCTACAGAAAACTGCTACTGCTACAGAAAACTGCTACAGAAAACCGTTCGTACACTGTGATATATACACAAACGCATTCATATTAACTGCAAATATTAACACTTTTATTAAGATGCCCTTTTAACTAGCCAATGTGCCCCTTTTTGCTTGGTCTCCCCACCTAAAAATATGTCCGCCCATGTCCACTTGACTCGTAGAAATCGTGTTAACATGGAGGAAGATGAATTAACACTCGGGGCGCGACTCGTGACCTCATGCATGCCACACCGCCAATGCCAAATCATATAATTTTAACCCCTCCCACTTACTCAAACCCTTCGTTGTTGGAGTTTCTGGGGGTTTTTCAATTGTATATTTGGTTGCAGAATATATGATGCTTTTTGTGCTCCTACTATAGTAAAAGGTAAACTTCCATGTATAACAATTGTAAATTAAATTTGAGCGTCTAATTTGTTTTAATTAAGAATAAGTTTATACGAAAATGTATATTTTATAAAATATTTTCAGGTATAAAAATATTGCATATCTGTATTGACATCAGGTGTTGTGTAAGCGATTATTGGGGGAAAAGGTAGATTCCGATCTTTTCTCTCTCTTTAAATATGTTCGTATGTTGCAAATATTTCAGAAACATATACTTCTTCACGTAAAGACAAAAAAGTCGAAACGTAGAATCGTGTATGTGCGAAAAACGGGTTTTTTTCGACGCATCCCTTATAACGTACAGCCAGTGTTCCACAACTGGTGTAACAAAGGCTGTGGTATGTACTATCCTGTCTGTGGGATGATGCATATAAAAGATCCCTTGCTGCTAATCAAAAAGAGTAGCCCATGAAGTGGCGACAGCAGGTTTCCTCTCTCAATATATATGTGGTCCTTAACCATATGTCTGACGCCATATAACCGTAAATAAAATGTGTTGAGTGCGTCGTTAAATAAAACAGTTCCTTCCTTCCCTTATGAGGTAATTTGAAGTCCAAGACTTTTTTTCTCTTTACCCGATATGGTAGCACTTTTGCTTACTAAAATTAATTCACATGAATTGATTGGAATATATTATTTTTTAAGTAGCGTAATGGCAAAATGTAATTGCTTTCGCATGCACCTACTAGTGTTTTACTGTTAACCGGAACGCAGTTTGAGACACCGACAGTACGAGTGACCGTTATATATCACTATTTATGAATGAACATGCAATCATTATTATGTATAAATATGTTATTATATTGAATATAATGACTTCTCTTGTTTAAATACCAGATTCTTTATTTTGATATTATAAATGTGCAAGAAGATATATACTGTGATAATACTCGTAAACCTATCTGAACGTAAATACGGGAGATGTGCTTGAAATCAACACTACTTGTACCTATTTCGGTAGCATGCAATCTCTCTAGATCGTGGCGTAATTTGTTCAACCGCTATTGCTTTATCCATATGGCCAGCGTGTATCAGTTACTTATGTCTGTACTGAGCCGACTGTTTGAATTACGACTGTTCTCTCCAATCTACAACAAACTCTTATAATATGATATGCTTAATGACTTAGAAATGCATGTACAGGCTAATGGAATTAAAAGTAAAGAAAATAACACATTGAGAGCTCTGGGAAAAAACACCGCGTACCTTCTTCCACGGGAGTGGGCTCGGGCGGATCTGGAGTTTTGGGTCTGAAACAAACGAAATTAAAAACGATAAATAGAAAAATTGCCAGCGTAAATGAGGAGTGACAGTCCTTCTACACAGAATGGAGGGTGTATCATTATGTAGAGTGGCAGTCCTAGACTGGAGGGTGTATCATTATGTAGAGTGGCAGTCCTAGACTGGAGGGTGTATCATTATGTAGAGTGGCAGTCCTAGACTGGAGGGTGTATCATTATGTAGAGTGGCAGTCCTAGACTGGAGGGTGTATCATTATGTAGAGAGGCAGTCCTAGACTGGAGGGTGTATCATTATGTAGAGTGGCAGTCCTAGACTGGAGGGTGTATCGTTATGTAGAGTGGCAGTCCTAGACTGGAGGGTGTATCGTTATGTAGAGTGGCAGTCCTAGACTGGAGGGTGTATCATTATGTAGAGGCAGTTCTAGACTGGAAGGTGTATCATTATGTAGAGTGGCAGTCCTAGACTGGAGGGTGTATCATTATGTAGAGTGGCAGTCCTAGACTGGAGGGTGTATCATTATGTAGAGAGGCAGTCCTAGACTGGAGGGTGTATCATTATGTAGAGAGGCAGTCCTAGACTGGAGGATGTATCATTATGTAGAGAGGCAGTCCTAGACTGGAGGGTATATCATTATGTAGAGAGGCAGTCCTAGACTGGAGGGTGTATCATTATGTAGAGAGGCAGTCCTAGACTGGAGGGTGTATCATTATGTGGAGTGGCAGTCCTACTACAGACAATGCAGGATTATCACTATGTGGAGTGGCAGTCCTATTATAGACAATGCAGGATTATCACTATGTGGAGTGGCAGTCCTACTACAGACAGAATGCAGGATTATCACTGTGGAGTGGCAGTCCTACTACAGACAATGCAGGATTTTCACTATGTGGAGTGGCAGTCCTACTACAGACAGAATGCAGGATTATCACTATGTGGAGTGGCAGTCCTACTACAGACAGAATGCAGGATTATCACTATGTGGAGTGGCAGTCCTACTACAGACAGAATGCAGGATTTTCACTATGTGGAGTGGCAGTCCTACTACAGACAGAATGCAGGATTATCACTATGTGGAGTGGCAGTCCTACTACAGACAGAATGCAGGATTATCACTATGTGGAGTGGCAGTCCTATTACAGACAATGCAGGATTATCACTGTGGAGCGGCAGTCCTACTACAGACAGAATGCAGGATTATCACTATGTGGAGTGGCAGTCCTACTACAGACAATGCAGGATTATCACTATGTGGAGTGGCAGTCCTACTACAGACAATGCAGGATTATCACTGTTAAGTGGCAGTCCTACTACAGATACAATGCAGGATTATCACTATGTGGAGTGACAGACCTACTACAGACAGAATGCAGGATTATCGCTGGGGAAGGGCAGTTCAGTTGGTGGTTCATCCTCGCCAAAATATGCGTTATACTCTATGTTGTGCATAGATACAATTTTAAACGCCTAAATGGACTTGTTCAGATTTTATAATGTTCGTATCGTATAATAATCTTGAAAATAAAATATGTAACATTATATTATATATCATTACAGTGTTTGTCTGTGCAGTCTTAATATCGACAATGCTTCTTGGCCAATCAAATACAAGTTGTTGGGGTTTTTTGTACTACTTATTGTTTGAACAAACATATAAGTGAAGTATGATAGTAAAATTGTGTGAGCGCAATACAGAGCACCCTGGTAAATACAGATTATAGTTAGCTTCCCACGGGGAACTAGCTATAGTCAGTTGTGTGAGTGTGATTAGTTTATCTCAGACAGACAGCTTTGTAATGGCAATTTGATAAGGAAGAGCATGTAGTTTGCAAACATGACAGTTATTTAACTTGTTAACATTGAACATTTCTTTGTGCTAATTAAGACCGATGAAATGCCAAATTGGTGTATTTCGGTTACGTTTAGTACATGTATTATTCTTTTCAGGATATGTTGCCAAAGGCAGGCAAAAGTGCATAAAATAATCCATGGGCCTTCCTCTGGCGTAGACAGGATTTTATCAAACTTAATACACTTTTAAAAAATGTTTTGATGGGGGAACCATGGTCCCTGTGTACCCTCCCCCACATCCCACCCCCACCTCCACCCCCCACACACACATTGCCTACGCCACTTGGACTTTCTGATATTACTAAAATGTGTGTATCCACTTCTGCCTTGTAGACATATAGAGAGAGTGAATATTGTGGTCTATGGCCAGGTGTCAATGTGTGTCGCCACTTTTAATAAAGGTTTATTACGTGTAGACCATGTAGTTTAATGCCGGAGACACACTATAGTGTAAGCGGGGCACAGTGTAGCGTCAGCAGCGCGTAATCCGACGGTAAATGGACACGTTTGTTGAGGCCCATTTTGTAATAAACGACCAATTTTGTAATATGTACCCATTTTGTAATAAAAAACGACCCATTTTGTAATAAGTACCCATTTTGTAATAAAAAACGACCCATTCTGTAATAAACGCAGGTACCCATTTTGTAATAAAATCGGACCCATTTTGTAATAAAATAGGTACACATTTTGTAATAAAAAAAATGCCCATTCTGTAATAAAGGCTTAAAACGTCAGAATACGACATAGATGTTAAATATATACAAATTGAAATAATTTTAAACTTTGTGTTTAGATTTTATTCAGTGGTTGGGAGTTCGTCAGGGATACGAATATGTCTTAAGGTTGATTCTGTAAGTGAACCTATTCAGTTTTTCCGTTCATCCATTACTCCAGACCGCTCGCTTGAGGTGCTTGTGTCGCAGGATCGAACTTCTGTGGACACACAAATTGGGGTTTTTGTCTGTTCCAACCAGTATCCTAAAACTGGTATACTAAAAGCCCTGGTATGTACTATCCTGACTATGGAAAAGTGCATATAAAATATCCTTGCTGTTTTTCGTAACCCATCGTGTGGTATTATCTATCATGATCGGGGCGGGATCTAGCTTAATCGGTTGAACGTTCGCCTGGGGGACTTGGGTAACAGGATAGAACCTCCTCGGTGAACACATCAATTGGGCTTTTTGCCGTTCCAACCAGTTCCTCCCCCCCCCCCCCCCCCCCCCCCCCCCTATTACGCCACGACTGTTACATTATAATCTAAGTGTAGATATGTGTAAGAGAAAGTAACCTACATGAATGTGTTGTAAAAGCCGTAGCAGCTGATTAAAAACAGTGGGTTTAATCAACAACTACTTAAGCTGAAATACACTCAAACTAGTATCCGTCAAAAGTGATTTCCCACTGACACTCCCTCCGCACACACCCCAGCCGCCCTACCCCATCCCCCACCCACCACGAGAAAGTGAACAATACACATAAAACACATGTGATCATTCAGCCGATGGTTGTGGAAGTTAATTCTACAATTATTGTGTACAGGTACTGTCCCTTAACCGATTTACCGCTTACACTGTACTTTAGTTTGCCGCCTGACTATGTGCTCATATGCGGTCTTGAATACATATATGTGTGCTCATATGCGGTCTTGAATGCATATATATATATATATATATATATATATATATATATATATATATATATATATATATATATAACTACCCACACTTGCCTTTCTTATTCTTATTCTTCTTTTGTTATGGTTACCGGCAATATTAGGTATATATATATATTTCTTTCTAAACTTCTATATACATTTGCTAATAATCCCATAAATATGAACATTTTAAATATATACACTGTAATAATATTACAGAATTTTGAATAAGATTTGATGTATTTGAATAAATTGCTGCACAACTAATTGAACGATCCCATAGATTAAAAATATACCATGTGAGACACTAGAAGTGTCAGGAAATGTTAAATCGTAGTAACTGAACATGAACTATCCCTTATGCATGACAATAGGAACTATTTAAGTTAATTCATAAATGTGCTAATAATATTTCGATAAGGAACATTGTGTATCAAAACCGGTTTATTTTTTACATACATTATAAGCATGTACAGGTACTTCCTCCTGAAGTCAACACAAAATATTATTATAAATGTATGAATTCACTGAAAAATAAACGTATATTTTGAAAAGAACTGGAAAAAAAACCCCTTGTTTTCAAAACTATATATTCACAGAGACACACACAGATAAATACAAAGATGGACACACAGACACACAGAGAGAGAGAGAGAGAGACAGACAGACAGACTGACAGACAGACAGACAGACAAGCAGAGAAAAAAACAGACAGATAAGCAGAGAGAAACAGAGACAGAGATACAGATATAATGAGACATACAGAGAAACAGTGAGGGAGAGAGAGAAACAGACAGACAGACCTGTATTGCAAAAAGAACTGAAAGTTGTTGGCCAAACCGTCATCGTTTCTAACAAAGGAAAGTTCTCCTTGAATAATGAAAATTTTCATGAAAAAAAAAACGTTATCCAAACTATATATTCACAGAGACACACACAGATAAATACAAAGATGGACACACAGACACACACACAGAGAGAGAGAGAGAGAGAGAGAGAGAGAGAGAGAGAGAGAGAGAGAGAGAGAGAGAGAGAGACAGACAGACAGACAGACAGACAGACACAGGCAGGCAGGCAGACATATATGCAGAGAAAGCAATATAGACAGAGATACAGATAGAATGAGACATACAGAGAACCAGTGAGGGAGAGAGAGAAACAGACAGACCTGTGTTGCGAAAAGAAAACCAAACTGTCATCGTTTCTAACAAAGAAAAGTTCTCCTTGAATAATGAAACTTTTCATGGGAAAAAAAACCTGTTTTCAAAAATATATATTCACAGAGACACACACGGATAGACAAAACAACAGACACACAAACACAGAGAGAGAGAGGAGGAGGGAGGGAGGGAGAGGGGGGAGAGCGAGAGAGAGAGAGAGAGAGAGAGAGAGAGCGTCCGTTTGGTTGCGTAACATTTATAATTTTCTTTTCCCAATACAACTTATTCTAACATTATTATTATGCAGAAGCAGGATGTCGTTAGAGGACTGCCGAAATAGAATAATGATTAGTGATCGTAACCACCATATGATGAATAATATGAATTTAAAAATGTAAGAAATTCGATCATTTCCAAAATATATCGTTTATGATAAATTTCCCAAAATATAACGCGGAAACAACCAACCAGGCACTGTACCATCTGCGGTTTTGTGAGAAAACTGTCGTATTCTCAGGCCAAGCCCACTGTTTTTACCCGCAATTCTAATTAATTTCTGAACACTTATAACTTTTTCAAGTGCGCCACATAAATGCAGTCGTTCAGCTGAGAAATCGTCAATATGTATTTCTGGTAAGAAAGATTCTGTCAGTTTTCTAAGTCCTGTGGATACCCTATTAAACGTTCCGAGCATGTGACAGTCATCATACATACACCATCTAATGATTTCCTTAAAAATCTCGTTTGGTAAAGCCTGTCCGTCACCGCACTCCCCTTTGTTAGATGCATTAATTATACCGGTGTTGCTAATTAGACATTCCGTATCACTGTCAGTTACTGGTGTGGAATGTGTTACAAGAGACGGATACTCGTGATCATCATCTAATATAGAATCATCGTCAGACTGTAAACGATGTATAGTGTCATGAACTATTACACGCTTTTGGTTTTCATGTTAGGTAATAATACAATGAAATATATAAAATAAAAAATTACCTACATGCATAAAAGTATTACATTCACAGACAGTATAAAAGAAAAGTGACAACTAGTATGCTTTTAGACAAGAGAGTGCCTTAACTTATAATTTTTATGCCAAACTAATACACTTATCAATATTAATTAAATCTTTAATGTATGCTTCTTTAACATCACAAAGTATTTTAATCAGCTGTTGCTGTTCCGATAATTATGATACAGACTACCCACACAAGCTACTATTTTTGATACACAGCTGTAGAACATACTTGGTTCTTCATACCCCAACCGAATAGCACTGGTTGGAACAAGAAAACAATGTATATTTATAGGGTTAGCGTTAGAAATTTCGTATCCCAGGCGAACCATCGACCATCGAAATAAATCTAAACACAAAGTTTAATATTATTTCACTTTGTATATATTAAACAAAGGCCTACACCTATGTTGTAATCTGACGTTTTAAGCCTTTATTACAGAATGGGCATTTTTTTTATTACAAAATGGGCACCTATTTATTATTACAAAATGGGTCCGATTTTATTACAAAATGGGTACCTACGTTTATTACAGAATGGGTCGTTTTTAATTACAAAATGGGTACATATTACAAAATGGGTCGTTTTTTATTACAAAATGGGTACATATTACAAAATGGGTCGTTTATTACAAAATGGGCCTCAACACACGTTGCCAATTCTTCAAGTCACACTTCCAAATTTTACAAGTGTGGCTTCCAGTGAGCATACTATTAGTACGTCGTGGGATGTTTTATAAGTGTGGCTTCCAGTCAGCATACTATTAGTACGTCGTGGCTTCCAGTCAGCATACTATTAGTACGTCGTGGGATGTTTTACAAGTGTGGCTTCCAGTGAGCATACTATTAGTACGTCGTGGGATGTTTTACAAGTGTGGCTTCCAGTCAGCATACTATTAGTACGTCGTGGCTTCCAGTCAGCATACTATTAGTACGTCGTGGGATGTTTTACAAGTGTGGCTTCCAGTCAGCATACTATTAGTACGTCGTGGGATGTTTTACAAGTGTGGCTTCCAGTCAGCATACTATTAGTACGTCGTGGGATGTTTTAATCCCTTTGAAAGTGATTAAGAAAGAAATATGGGTGTGGGTAATTTTTGGCTTGCTTCCATTAGAGAACAGTTGAAGCACATTTGTCGTGGGCACTACCACCTACTTCACCTGAATGTTTTGTCCTCGATAGGTTTAATAAATGACACACATTTTAACTACGATTAATAGGCGTCGGAGATATGGTTATGGATCACAGAGATAACTAGAGAGGAAACCCGCTTCCCAACTTTTTGGGGGCTACTCCTTTCGATTAGCAGCAAAGCATCTTTTATAACCATCATCCCTCAGACAGGACAAATGCGTAACCAGGTGGCACAGGGGTTATCATAGATACATACATACTACATACATACATACATGGTGTGCCCCCACCACCCCCCACCCCCAATATAAAATCCTGGCTATGCCAGAGAGACAGGATAATATGTATGTTACACCAGTTAGGTCATAGGTGAAAATGATTCGCCGCCGCACTAGACGATGTTAGGGAGAATAAACGCAAATATAATGGAAATATATCACAATAGCAAAACTGAATATACAAATGTTGGTGTCACGTGTCTGTACTTCAGGAGTCTGAGCACGTTAAACGAATATAAATGGACAGGAAATGATGGAAATCAGTCAAATTGTTCGCGAGCGCTCGTCGTCGTTAACTTATCACAAGCGATGAAGTTACTGCTTACCGTTTCGGCGGTTCTGGAGGCGGTGGTGTCACTGGTTTAGGTGGTGTTGGTGGAGGAGGAGGAGGTCTACAAATATCAATAACTCAACATTTATAAACAGTCAAATAGCACATTTTGAAAGTGAATATTTCAACAATATATAAACACGAGTATTTCAACATTAAATAAACACATTTTAAAACGGAATATTTCAACATTATGTGCACAATGCTAACAAAATCATGCATAAACTGAATACTTCAACGCTACGTCAATCAGGGTTGAAAATTAACATGTAAACCATGGTCGACAGCAGGCCAGTTGAAGAAAAATCTTACTGCCCCTTCTCAAATTCAACTAACCCTCCAATTACCACATTAAAATTTAACTGCACAACCAAAATAAACTCTAGAATGTTGTTTGTTGAATAATAACCATATTGTCACCGTATATAGTCCGTTTGCGTCAAAAGGAAACTGATAAATTGGCATGTAACTTCATAATGAATAAATTAAAATTCATTAAACAAAACCAACATGTTATTAAGTTTTAAACCCATACCAACTCAAATAAAAGAAAAAATTAAAAAGACATCCAGTATAAATAAAACCAATTGTTTTTTGTTTTTCTTATTATTACAATTAAATTATACACATTAAATATGTTTAACACAGTGGTAAGGAGTGGCTGTCCTCCTATAGATGAGGCACTAGATAGATATTCATGGAACTGTCACAGTGCTAAACTTCAACTTTATAACAATACGGATTATATCTTTATTTTTACATGTTCATTAATTAGAATTAGTTAATTGGTAATCTGACGTCTGCCACTTAGAGATATGCCAATCAAACCAATTAGCGTCAAGCACTAATTAAATATGTAATGAGCAATATAATACAATGCAATTTAATTGTTGCCACGGGTATTGCAGGCGTCTGAACGAGTACACCGTGACAACTGCATATTACATAGATACGTGTTTAGTATGCGTCTTATAAATAAGGATGATTTATTCATGAAAGACAGACTCGGGAAGAACAGATACTGTTCACACGCCTTGAAGTTCTCTCACCAAGCACAAACTCTACTGGAAGATCCGAGAGACAGTTTTGTAACATAAGCAATGTAAACTCTATCGGGAGACCTGTGTGTCATTCACCCAAGAACTCTGACTTGTATATTATCTGTATCACCATGTTGTTAACTTGTTAATCATGTTTCATGTTTGGAAAATACAATACAAGACAATACTACATCACCAACTTGAGACTTCTGTTACTTCATTTACATTCATAAGAAAAAGTTTACGCTGTGTTAAGTGGTGGAGATCCGATGGCAAAATCTACCTTATTCTACGGCTAAATGAGTACATCAAAATCTACCTTATTCTACGGCCAAATGAGTACATCAAAATCTACCTTATTCTACGGCCAAGTGAGTACACCAAAATCTACCTTATTCTACAGAAAAGCGAGTACACCAAAATCTACCTGACTACAGCGAAGCGACTACAACACCATCTACGTGACTCTGCAACTAGGTACAGCCAAGTACAACTGAACCAAGAATAACAGAACGAGCACAGTCTTGCCAAAATTAACTTTTTTCTAATCAAGATTTGACAGAAATAGAACTTACAGAACTGTTGGACCAACAGAAATGCATCAATATTCGTGTCAACGAAAACCCCAAATCCGAACGACTAGCTTAATACGGAATGCTACACAACAAGAACAAGATATGAGTCACTGTGGGTCCGTCGTTTATTTCTCAGTCAGATGTATGTGTCTGGATCTGAGCTGTACCCGGTTTATATGTGACCCGACTCATATCGGTTACGTATGCAGCTAAGTGGATATTTGATTGTTATATGTTTTAATTGCCTACTATTTCTTTATGCGGTAATAGTTTTAAGAAGCTTATGACATGTGTGTTACGTATTATATTGTTTATTGTTGTTGGTAGATCGGATTCGCCCTTAAGACGTATTGTAAATTATATTCTGTGTCCCATTTATTAGCTGGTTCAGCTGATTGATGATGTTGGCAGGTTTTATTTAATTGTTATTTATCCTTCTTAGCAGGTTTAATGTTTAAAGTGTAATTAGTGTCATTCATGCTTGAGTGTTCTATTTCGATTCTTGTTTAACTTGAATATATTAAGTTTGCCACTATGACAGAATCATCCACTGTTTTGCCAAATGCCCATTCGATTCTGCATTGTGCAGAGATACGGCTCCGAATATCTATTATGGTTTTGTCGTTCAGATTACCTTGGATGTTCCATCAGTTGCCTTAAAACCTGTATCAGAGAAGATTTTACCTATGGAGTTTGATGGTAATTTGTGAAGAATGTTTTGGTTTTTTAAATTTCATTTCATTTCAACTTATTTTCATGCTTATATCCAATTACGATTCAAGCACGCTGTCCTGGGCCCACACACCTCAGCTATCTGGGCTGTCTGTCCAGGACACTGTTTCTGGTTAGTGACAGAGAATAGGATGTAGTGGCCTTACACCTACCCATTGAATAGTTAAAACTCTGGGTGGGAGCCGGTACCGGGCTGCGAACCCAGTGCCTACCAGCCTTATGTCCGATGGCTTAACTGCGACACTACCGAGGCCGATTTTTTAAATTTACACTGAACGTTTTTCTCTCCAAAAATGCGTTTAAAACTTAATAATGAATGAATGAATGTTTAACGATACCCCAGCACGAAAAATACATCGGCTAGTTGGTGTCAAACTATGGTAATGCAAACAAATAAGGTGATGATCAACATCAATATAAAAATTCAAGATTTAAATAAAAACAGTGTAAAGAACTGTGCAAAAATACAAATATCACAGATAGATACTGACTTTTACACAACATTTCAATTTGTGCTGTATTGGCCATTCTCAAAGAGAATGTTACACCCCTGCACTACGGTGAGGTTACAGCACGCGCATGGGTAAAACTTAATAAATGAATATGTTTACATACCAATACATAAGTTCCCATTTGACTCAAACAGACAATAGTCTTAGAATGAATATTTTCTGCCTCAGTAAAATGTAATAATTCACACGCGTGTGTGTGCGTGTGTGCGTTTTTGTACACGCACACGTGTGCGTATAATTTGGATATTGTAAATGTTACAGTAGTTGGCTACTAATAAAATAAATATCGAAAGAAAAATAAATCTGCGAAAAAACACAGAAAAAAACAAACATTTTACGATGTACTTTGTTATTATATTACAAAGCAAAGTAATCGGGGGGGGGGGGGTGTCATCATGTAAGTCTTGGTGTCAAGATTTAAATCTGATCTATTAAATTTCATCCAAATCGCTTAAACTTAAAACAATACCGACAATCAATTAACTGACCTTTTGAATACTCCCTGTAGTAATGGAACATTCCATTATTAGTTAGCGTGAGTTAAAACTACAAGACTGATTTTGATTTTGTCCCAGAAAAATATAAGTTGATTAAATATGATTAATATTTACCATAACATTGAATAACAATTGTCCAAAAGTAGGTCTACTAGATAATTATGGCGTATCAAGTCCATTCCAATAAGCCGATGACTTCAAGATTTTAACGCCATAGTTTGACACCCAATAACTATGTATTTTTCGTGCTGGGGTGTCGTTAAACGTATATTCTATTCTGTTCTATTCTATTCTATTCTATTCTAGACTTTAAGAAATGCATGCAGTGTCTGCAATGTGTTTTGAGCTTTATTATTTTTAGAAAGATCCGGCCTAAATCACAGGCAGTGTCAACATATAAACCATGTTCTATGTCTTCTGCTGCCAGATGTGTAGTTCGTGTCTTTTTGTCACATTCGATTCAGCCCCTGCGTGTGCTGTAACCTCACCGTGGTGCAGGGGTGTAACGTTCTCTTAAAGAATGGCCAATACAGCACAAATTGAAGTTTAGAGTAAAATTCGGTGTCCTTAAAATTCTGTGATAATTGTATTTGTATTTATGCACAGTTCTTTACACTCTTTTTGTTTAAACCTTGAATTTTCATATTGATGTTGATCATCACTTTATTTATTTGCATTGCCATAGTTTGACACCCAATAGCCGATGTATTTTTCGTGCTGGGGTGTCGTTAAACATTCATTCATTCATTCATTCATTCGATTCAGTTTCAGTGCATTTCATGTTTAACTGGTACCACCATACTCGCCAGACCCTAAAATCGATGGTCGCCCAATTCTTAGTAAAATTGTTAGTAGCCCTTAGCCAATAATGGTCGTCACGGGCGACCGGGCGATAGCTAATTTTCAACCATGTTTAAATACTGCAATTTAAAACTAAATAATTCGACCTTATCTAAACAGTATGAATAAGACAACATTTCAAAATAATTGAATAAATCAACATGAAAAACACAATATAAACAATTGAATAAGTTAACATGAAAAACACAATATAAACAATTGAATAAGTCAACATGAAAAAACACAATATAAACAATTGAATAAGTCAACATGAAAAACACAATATAAACAATTGAATACTAGTATTTTATAACTGGATAATTTAACGGTATATGAATAATAGAACAGTTTAGAACAGAATATTTTAATATTATAAACAATATGAATAACTCAACAATTTCAAAAGTGAATAATTGTAAATAAACAATATGTATATCACATCGTTAAACAACATAACTCAGTATTTTTAACAATATCATTTTTAAAAAATATCAGTACCAGTAACTATAATAAAAGTATAAATTCTAAAACTGGATATTTCAACATTTTAAAATGATTAATAATTCATCATTGAGCAGCAAAGCACATCAGTACAAATATCAGGCACGGCGGAGCAAAAAACTAAATTTTTGAATAATAAATATTATTGGTAGTAAATCTTAAGGTAGAGATGGATTTTATTTGTAGAATGTAGGAAATTGCATTTCAGGACATCTAGTTTTAAAAATGTTACGGGGGAGCATACCCCTGAGTCCCCTAGAAACTTTGCTTTGCGCCCTCGATCTCAGTTAGCCCCCCCCCCCCCGTCCCCCATGTCTACTTCTTCTACCGTGCCCGACATGTGTATCTAAGGTAAAAGCTGGCGATTTGACATAAGTGGATATAATTTTAATATTGTAGTAGGTGTGTATACAATGTAAATATTAAATATAACTATTTTCAAGTTTGTAGCAACTTACTACTACTAGTAAGATATAGACATTTACCCAAATTGCGCAACTGTTCAATGTTATGTGTGGTAAACAATTGAATGCATTTAAACACAGAATGCTTTTTTCAATAATATTACTTAATAAGTGAACGTTTTAAATGCGTTTTCAATGTCATTAGCACATACAAACACATTCTTTTCGTTTTATCGATATTGCTGCAATGGATTTTGGTCCAACAGACCTCGTTATTACAATGAAAAGTGCATAACAATAGCAATAATTTATTTGTCTTACATTTTTACATTATAAAACATTGGTTTTGGAAATTTTTAAACTACCAAATGAATACAAAATTTAACAAATATTAAAATACTAGTAGTAGTAGTAGTAGTAGTAGTAGTAGTAGTACCACTACTACTAATACTACTAGGCTACTACTACTACTACAAGGCTACTAATACTGCTACTACTAATACTGCTACTACTACTACTAAGCTACTACTACTACTACTACTACTACTACTACTAATAATAATAATAATAAAATAATAATAATATGCTATAGTTAAGTAAAACTATTACATAACTACAGTATAATTACATATTACTTGCTGGCTACAAACTCGGGAATGCCCCTTTAAGATGTGTTGGATTACGTACGAGTCGCAGCTGCAATATTTCCACAGAAGATACGACAATCCGGCCAGGGCCAGCGCGCCGAGAATGGCGGCCGGGATGATCCACGCCAGGTTACTCGTACTCTTCATTGGTACCGGGGCTGTCGTCGTAGCAGGCGGTACAGTTACAGTGACGATCACTGTGGTCGTCGACGTGACATCAATCGTCTTTGCCGGCGCGTACTGGGTTACTACAGGGGGAGGGTTGTACGTCGTGGTTATACACACTTTTGACGTCATGACGATTGTAGCGGGGACCTCTGTACGTAGAGGTTTGTAATGAGTCCCTCTGTCGGTGCCGTACACCTGTATTGTCGATAACGTCCCTCCAGGGATGCGGCCGATGTGGTACACCTTTTAATTAAAACATTAACAAAACCTTGATAATAATGCAGGGCCGTAACCACTGAAGAGGCAGGACATAACGAATAAGTGGCTGTTTTAGAATAAAGTTACTTTAGATAGGGAAGAATGTTATGTGTTATTTTACTACCCACCTCCCACTTATTTTAGGATAGGTACGGCTCTTTGATGTTAAAAACATAACGTCGCGGGTTTACGATCATTTACATGTCCGTATTTCTCAAAATATGGATTATACATGAAAACTACATTCATTTGAGATACCAAACCTCGCTATTGTATTACCCATTAACTGATCCTCGATGAAGTGACATCCATGACAACTATCTTAGTCCAAGCTCCAGATTCTGTGGGGACGCTATTTCTAGATGGACCTGACACGGCGAGCTGCAGAAGCTTTGTCATTATTTTATCATTTGTACACATCCCCAAAATGAAACTAGGGTAAGGGTACTAAAATCAAATAATGGGAACCCCATTATTTTGGACGATATTTATGATTGTCCAGACAGTCATAGTATTCCATTTTTAAAGCACTATGATGGAATAATCCTGTATGCATGCCCGTATCCACTAAATTACTATGTATTCCATCAGGGGACCCCCCACCCCCATCCCAAGATGAAAAAGAAAGAAAAAGATAGACTTCTTGTATCAGCCCAAAAATGTTAGGATGATGTAATAAGACACGCCCCTTTTGGATTTATGACAAAAGTGACCATATGCATTCTGTTTCTTTAAGCATGGAAATATAAGTTGCATATGAAATATGATGTCTACTTTTGTCATTTAGTTGTGTTACAGAGTAAACGTTAATATAGGATCAACCGTACATTGCCTCATTTTGGCCACGTGATGTCATAATCAAAAATGGCCGCCATTAGATGTTGCATGCATTACCTTTGTTCGGATTATATTTGAAGATAAAACCCGTTTTTTTTTCAATTATTTGATTGTCTTCTCTGTTTGAAATGGTTCTAACTGAACTAAGATGATAAAATAGACAAAATAATGGAAAGAAAGGTATTATCTGTTCAATTAAACCCAAGCACATGTTTTTGAACAACATGTATGTCTTCTTGATATCTACCATAACGTTATTTGGAAACTTCGTCGAGATGTGAGAGAGGACGTCTGTAATCACAAATGCTACTCTTCCTGAATGGAAATATGGTATTTTGTATGTACTCTTTACCACAAACAGGAATGCATATATCATGGACATCAACTTTGATATTTCTTTATGGGGAATTTGTTATAAAACTAACAGATCTACTTCTGAGCTATATCCCAACTCGACAAGTTTAATGGATATTAAGACAATTGAGAAGGTATACACTCATGAATCACTGTAATATCAGGTGTTTGTGAAGGAAAGCATTTTCTACCCAACCAGTAGCACTTGTCATAAGCACACTCAATAGTTGTCCACACTGTTGTTTTCATACAAAACAATAAATAAAGACAATTTTCATCGAAAGTATGAAAAAACATATACAAGATCAAAATAAAGTATAGCATCATACATAAATGTTTATCAATCATACGTATTATTGAAACATAACCTCAAAATGTCAACCCTAAAACGTTTTTAGGAGTCTTTTAATGGCATAACCATGATGGAACAAATCCTGTGCCAGAATGATATAAAATTATTTCAAAATCGTAATGATCATGCTCAAAGGTATCTCAGAAGATGTGATATGTAGATAACAAAAGCTGGACACAAAGAATATTGCTCAACTTAAAGGATAAACTGACTATTGGAAAACTAACGTTGTCCCTTTTGTTATACATACTGGGAGTGTCTGGCAGAGTCGACGCAGGAGTCATACTGTCTGGCATGGGTTAGTTCAGACTCTGTGTGATGTACTTATTCCTTTAAGGTGGTTTTATCTGGTACCCCATTGTTTCAACATAACCACTTTGCACTTGGGACCCAGGGGTTAAATACTGAGGCAGTGGTGTCCACGCATTGTCCAAATTGCCTGTCATCCGCCATTTCAGATTATGTGTGATACACCTGTTTATTTTAAGTTACTTTTATCTGGTACCACATATTTTTTTAGTATATTCACGTTGTACGACAATTGCAGGAAATCGGCGTGAAATGGTCAGATTTTGGCGAATGCACGTGAAACTCGGGGGGAAATTGGGGTAGTGATGGGTATTTAAAGCTGCAATGTTCAATTGTTTAGATCCTAAGTTTTTGCAAATGTTACGTTTAATTCCTATTCAAACCCAGATCCAGACATATTTCATATATAATTCATCATCTAAAATGCACAAAGTTGACTTATTTCCATTTTATAAACATTTCTGTATGTTTTGAATCCAGGTTCTTTCTCCTATAAATAACTACGGCTATATGCATAACAAAAGCATCACTCTAATGTGTGTTTCAAACTAATGTTCCTTTCCACTTTACTAGCGGAATATATTGTAGTATGACCTATATTTAAGAAACAATTTAGAAATATAAGTCGATAAACAATTCAGGCGCAGATTCAGGCGGGGAGTCCAGGTGACACACACCCCTATATTTTTGTCAAACAATACATATTACAGAATACACACACAAATTAAACTTATCCCATCCACCTGTTCAAAAGCAACAATGTGTTTTGGGCCCCCGCTATTAAAAAAACCCCTTCTGAAACCGCACCTGCTATGTCATTAATGCAATGTACTGATACAAAAATAAATAAGTTTGGGTGCTATTGGGGATAAAACAATGTAAAGTAATTATAAAATAGGTTGATACATTATGGCTGACAGGTTGTATGTCCATGAATAATATATAATATTTATTATTTACTAATGCACGGGCAAGTGTTCATCTAAAGGCCACGTTCCCTTTTAGTGATGGGGGTTGGGTTGAGGTCTTTATCTCGTGATGTTCATTGTGACATATTGCACAGATACGTGGCCAGAATATTGTATACCCGCGATTGGTGGAGGCGTGGCCTTTTGCCCAAACCCACACCCACCTCTGGCTTCGTATGTAGGTGTATTTTATATGGTTTTATATTGATTGTCCGTATTTTGTAATACACGTTTATATTTGTTCAATTGATATGTTGTTTGATAGTGACTGATAATGAATGTCATGGGAATAAATTGTTTTCAGTGTTAAAGAGTTCATAAATGATTGAACGTTATATGCTAGATGGGTAGGGAGAAGCAACTTAATCACTCGATGAACTCATTTCTTCATCACTGTCTTCGTTAAGGGAGACTATCACAGGTGGTATTTTATTTCTTATAAAACTATTTTGCTTTTTGAAATCTTGTTCGATTTTTATTACATGTTTAACGGCGTCAGAGAAGTTTGTAGGTGTGACAGAGTTAAAACCAAGTGCACGTTCTTTCTTTACCGTGGTCATTTTACCATCATTATGACTAACTATGTGCCCTTTTACTTGACTCCAAATCAGTTCTATTGGATTCAATTCTGAATGTCTTGGCGGCAGTCGTAGACATAAGTATCCATGGCGTTCGGCAATATCACCAGTAATAAACTGCGGTGCACATTTGTTAATTTTCACAAGATCATAAAGAACTGGTATTTTTTTTGTTCGTAGTCACGACTATATGTCGTCCTTCTTGGAGTTAAATGTAGAACATCGTGTTATCTCAGTTATTTTGTTATGGTAGCTAACATTATCCATGACGATGACAGAAGGCTCTGGTAAAGAAGGCATAAGTTGTTCTTCAAACTATTTAATAAAATTTTCATGATTCATCCCACCAAGTCGCAACTATCTATCAGTCCATATTTATCACAGCCAGCATGACCTATAATAAGTCGTTTTCCCTTCCCAGTCATCGAACAGAGTTGAGGAACTCGATGAGTAGCGTCTAATTTAGGCACGTGATTGGCGGTGCTTGTGCCCGGATGGATATCTGTCCAGTGCTGGGATGTTGTATGGTTAACGTTCACCCACGTCTCATCTTGAAATACTATTAAATACCCCTGTTCTCGTAAACTGGATATTCATGGAGATAGGAGAGTCTCCTGTCTGATATATTGGCGTCCTCAAAAATCAATTTCCCAATTGTAGAAATATGTTGATATTTAAAATCGAGGTTGTGAAGTTTTCTACGTAATGTTGATATCGTAATGTTAATTCCGCATTTCTCCCTCAAAACCAAATTAATCTTATGTAATGTAGGTAATTCGCCCTCTGTATAAAATCGGTCTACTCGTCATCTAATGACATCTTTATCAAACAAATCGATGAGTTATCGGTCAGGTTCTTTAACAATGCATTTTGTGCTCGGATTAGTAGCGTTTAGATTTTTTTTATACTTCTTTTCACTGTTCAAACCAAAACTTTAAGTGCAACGGCAACTCGTTCGACAATTCCATAAGCAGCATATCTAGGTCTACCATGCTGATATTCGTCTTCAAAATAATCAAAAACCTTCTTAATACATGATTTTACATCAACTGAAATGTTTTTCGATTTACCCATATTTTAACAATAATGTATGGAATGTCCAGTAATACATTTTCTATGAACTTACATACTCAGGACATTTTTATCCATCAAACCACATTCAGCTGACTTTCTATTTTGGCCTAAGAATATACATACCATAATACAAAACAAACAGGGGTCAAAACATATATATATATATATATATAACACCTATACAAAGTCATATTTTTCTCCACCAAAAAATATATCTAAATGCGAAAGAGAATTAAATTTTGAACAAGAATACAATTGGTGGAAAAGTATCAACAGCAATGTGTTCAATATATCTAAGGATACCAAATTAAGATGGTTCCAATATAGAATAATTCAATGAATTCTCCCTACAAATAAGTTTTTCTATAATATTAGAGTGATAAGCAGCCTAAACTGTAGCTTCTGTAATGCGTATATTGAAACGTATACGCATTTATTTTTTTGATTGTGTACACGTCCAAAATGTAATTAAACAAGTCGAGCAATGGATAAAAGAAGCTGCAGACATTAAAGTTATCTTCTCTCGTTCCAGTTTTCTTCTTGGCCTCTTAAAGGGACACACCCTAGTTACGTTTATTTGTTAACCATTACGGTGTTGTTTTTCGCTATTAAACCCCATTTTTCACAAATAAAATTGCACTTTACTTACATTTTATTATTTAGAATACACATTTCCATTCACCTGAAGTGCTTTTTGGTAATCGTGATGTTTGTAAAACCACGAAATGCATTTTTTTCACAAGACGTGTTGTCGAGAAAAAACCGTTAAGCAAGCGAGGTCCAATCTATTTTTAGAGGGGATATTTCCATTTCAATGTCACAGACGTTGGTATATCACGTGACCGTTATCGTTTTGGTTCGGTTTGTTTTCTCGTGCACGGTTCGCGCAATCAACATCCGATTTGTTGTTGTTCATTTGTGAGATTTTTCTTCACAGTTCATGAACATTTTCAGTAACAATAAAGTTCAGACAAGTAAGTGTCTCAATACAAAACGTTACAAACCCTTAAAACCAATACTTTTGCTAAGTCTTACGATATCTGGAGAGGGGATACAACCAGGACAGAACAGTTGGAACATGTCCAGTAGAGGTGAAACGAACGCACCCCAAGTCTGTGAAATTTGTCGTGACGTAGGCATTGTTGTGCTTCGAGCGACATCTACCGGTGACATCAGAATACTAACTTTCAAAATTATTTCAAGCAATTGGGACATGGGGATTCCCATGGTATTTATCGATATAAAACCTGCTTTTTCACTCCATTTGATAAAAACGTGATCTAAGTGTGTTACAGGTTTGTAGATTAACCAAATTATAATTTATTTTCGCTGGATGGAACTAGGGTGTGCGGCTTTAAAGAAAAATACCATAATTGACAGTATTGCTCTTTTGACAAAGCAATTTATATATAGTTCAAATTTTCTGAAGAAATCACTAGATATTAAAATATTAAAAATTCATATACATTCTTATTATATATTAGAAAAAAAAATGTATTCCAATAAAATCAAATATAATGAATTTATTAAACGACGGAGTGTATACCATAAGTTGTTCGAATAAATATCTCTGACGTCATCCACCACTGACAGTATCTAAGTATTTATTATCATATGGTTCAATGACGTGTTGGTAAGAGGTTTGTTGTTTTATTTTATATTAACTAATTTTGATAAGTGTATGTATGTATAAAATTATATATACTATGTGAAAATGTGACCAAAAATTTAAATAAAAATCTTTAAATAAAAAACCCAACTTACATACCCTTCTGTACTTGTATTTCATGTGGTTTATACAATGCTATAATAGCACGTGCAATCACAGATTATACTTCGAAAATAATATGTTATTGACCATCGACTTGATATGTACAAGCAATGTTATCGTATTTTGGACATTCAGGGGATGGGCAAGTGGTGAAACGTCGAAAAAGTCTGAACAACAGCTTTTTGGTTTACAAAACTTGATTTGCGCATTACAAAAGTACCCCCCCCCCCCCCCCCCCCCAAGCACCACTGTGACGGAACATGCTCTTATATTTTTTCGCCTGTGGCGATGTTAATTGTTTCAGAGGGCCGTGTGCGGCGTGGTTACGTAATACCCCCTGCGCGATGGTGGTCGAGCTGTTCCCAATTGCACTTAAGACCAGGTGGGCACTTTGTTACGTAATACCTCCGCGCGACCGTATCCTCTAATACACACCCAGACCAGGTGTGGAGGCCATGTGGCCAGTAGTTACGTAATACCTCCGCGAGTTCTGTTTTACGACCTTGTATTCCTAGCGGATGCCGACAGCTAGTCTGACCATCTAAGAGAAAATGTCGTCTTGGTCTCTGTGGAAAATTCACATGATAGGGGGAGTACCGCGATGTGCCCCCGGGCGATATTCGGTTTTGTAATAAATAGATAGGATTTTAGAGATATCGGGGAGAAACAAAAGGAAGGTTCCAGGGGAACGTTGTCCGTCCGGACTGGTAAATATATTATTTCTGCTCTGTTGTATAACCTTGATGTGATTTAAATATTTTAATACTGTATTATACCTATATTATTTAGACAGTGTTTCCGGTAAACTGACGAAGTAAATTGTAGGCTTCACTGTGCTAAAATTATTAAAGCTTAGCCAGTCATCCTAGAGGACCTAGCTAAACTGTAGGTTATTGTCTTTATTGTGATAGGTACCAGTATTAAGTCTGTATTACAAGGTTACTGAATGAGTAGTTAAGGGTTAATTAAAAATTAACCAGTTAGGAATAGAGTTGTAATTCCGTTATTAATTAAGTTCCCCTGGAAGCGTTTCTCAATTATCACACGTGTGGGTGGTGTCATGGTGAAGTGATTAGAATATTGTGTAAACTAGACACCTAGAGATTAACTAATTAAGTGATCAGTTCTGGGTTGTTATTATTTGTTGTTGTTAATTAACTACTGCGGCAGTACATTTGTCAGCGTAGTATTAATACAGATTCCAAAGTGTATTGTGTTTTTGTTGTGTTTTCTAGTGAACTAAACGTGCTATAATAACACATATTTATATAAGATCTTATCTCTGATATACCTAGAGCCGAGCTACTCGGGTATACACTGCCCGATACAGAGATCTAATAGATATACAGTTAGGAGAGATATTTGGATAATCGTGTTTTATTCAGTTACGGGTATTATAGGATCCCCGTGACAACCACTATAAATACTATAGATTTGACCACAAGGGATCCCAATAAAAGGGAAAACGTGTGGAAAGGGGAGGGCCTACCAAACTTAACACTGTGGACTTGTGTAAGCTATGTTTTGTTTGTTACTGCACCCCAGGTGTGTTAGGTTAGGTACGGTATGTAAATATATAATTTATAAAATAAAATTTAAATAAATAATGTATTGGCAAAATTTATTCAATCATGTATTTTGACGTATGTGTTTAAAGAAAAGGTTAGACAAAGCTCGTACACATTTTACATTCCAAAACATGCATAACCTTCATTCAATGAAACAAGCTATAATGGCCTTCACGTAGCCTCGTATTCTAATCTTTCGTTATGCAAATAGCCGTAGCTATTTATAGGAGAAAGAACCTGCATTCAAAACATACAGAGATTTTTGTAAAATGGAAATAAGTTAACTGTGTGCATTTTAGATGATGAATTGTATACAAACCTGTCGGGGTTTGTGTTTGTTTTCATGTAAATGTAAAGAAAACAAGGATTGAATAGGAATAAAACGTAACATTTGCAAAAAAACGTTAGGGTCTAAACAATTGAACTGGGCCCCGTTTCATGAAGCGATCTTAGCACTACTATCGTCGTAAATACCTACCATCGTGACCTAAACTTTTGTTCTACGATCACCAGCCAGTTCCACGACGCGGTGTAGCTTACTATCGTTGTAAATTACTGTAATTTTTTTTATAATAGGTACGAAGCAGTTGTAAGCCACTAACGTAGATGTCAAGTGGCAGTTAGATGATGATGTTCTCATTTTCTAAGATGGATACTTGTGTAAAAATAGACCTAATACATACCAAATACCTTTTATAAAACTCGGCGTTCCATGAAAAACATTCTAGGCAATACGACCTTCACATGAAAATACGGGAGATAACTCTCATATCTTATGCAACTGACAATGTTACTTCATGGATGTCCGATACCAATGAATAAATCCAAGATTTTCCTGAAAATTGGTAATCAATTTATTATTTAACTAATTCGCACTTCTTTAAGAATTGAACGTTATATTTCTGACGTTAATGCGATGATAAACACCAAAACCGTTTTACCGTTAGCGCGAAGCCGTTCATACATAATATAACGTTCAATTCTTATAATTCCAAATTCATTAATATTGCCATTATACAAAACTATATTTGAAAGAACCCAATCGAACTCTATTCCACAATTATTTACAACTGTATCAATACACAAATAAGGGAATTCCCTTAGAAAGTTACATTCGGGGTTTTTTTCTTCATTATAATGATTTACGTAAGGTTTTATAAATTTTAATTTTCTGAATCAAATGTGGGTAAAAAGTTATAAAATTTAAAATAACTGAACATCAACTGATAACGCAAACAGGTTTTTCAAAAATATCAAACGATAATTAATTAAGAATTGAACGATCTATATACTTAAATGGATGATTTGTTGTAAAGCGGTTAGAGTATTAATTTTGAACTAATTAACATAAGGGAGAGTGTCAAATTATTTACAAGGTTTATCAATTACTTTATTAAAATTGCAATTGTCAAAAGTGGAATTAGTGAAACGTGAATGTGAAGACTGACTTGAAAGGGATAAAGTGGTTTCAGTGTTACTGTGTGTGTGGATTTCAGAGGAAGTTTGTGATTGTGTGATATTATTCTCAGAAAGGGTGCACGAAGGTGTATGTGTTTTCGCGCGTGTAAGTTGTCGATTTGGGTTTTTTGTCAAATGTGACAGAGCTGCGTTCATGTCTCTCTTTTGATTTATTGAGCTTTCTCTGCTATAACTTCTAATAGAAGCTTCGTTTGTGTGGCCTGTCATATACATTGTGTCTCAGTTCAAAACCTGAGTCGTTTAAAGCCTGAATTGTGGTAGATTAATGTACAGTCTCCACCAAAACGTTCGTGTCTGTCATCCGACATTGTGATTGTTGTCTGTCAGTTTGTCACTGTCACTTACAGTGCAGACGATATTGGGATAAAAATAGAAACGATGAAATCCTCGGGGATTCCGTTGTTGACGTAATTGATAAAAAGTAGTTCCGGTAATAACATTCTGTATTTATTTGTTTACCGAAAAAGTGCAGTTTTCACGTTCATGGAAGAATGAACGTTGGTTTTTTTAGATCACGTGATAGCATTTTAACCAATCCTGACGCCTATTACTAAACAGTAATTATAAAATGGAATTATTTGCAAATAATATATTAATCATTAAATGGGTACTTACGACTACCGTAAGGTTGCTTTGTGGAACAGCTGTAAAGTTTATGGTGCCAGTTGTAAAACTCACCTTAAATCACTACAATTAACCTTAGCTACAATTCTTTCGTGGAACGGGGCCCAGGACTATAGTGCGTAATCAAAACTAAAATGTATCAGTTTGAATGACATATTTTCTATTTTGACACACCCTCCCCCAAATGATGTACGTGTATTTTAGAAATCTTCACCTTATAACTGGTCTTTGCAGCTATGAATTTCGTTATAATTAATATTTACATTACATGAAATCAAATGTATTAAATTTCTATATGTTATACATATCTAGCATTATTTAAGCTAGAATATCGTGGTGCATTTCCTATGCAGTACATGTATATAAACGCTACAGCCATCCAATAATACATATGTTTACTCTTTTGTAAGTCTTGCTAGCAGGGCCGACAACTTAACAGTTCAAAGACCCTATGTTTATGATATTAATGTATTTCAACCTGATTTTCATCCTTAAGCCTGATTTCGGTACATGTAACATATCGGCGACCTATACAGATCGATACAGAAAGAAAGAAAGAAAGAAATGTTTTATTTAACGACGCACTCAACACATTTTATTTACGGTTATACAGATCGATACAGACCAAAAACAGTTTTATGCGATCTGCGTCTGTCACGGAAACCAAATTTTATGTTTTATTAATGTTCAAACAAGGTATCCTGCCATACACCTCAGCTAGCCCGTTTGTCAAGTACAATAGGTTAATGGTTAGTTGTTAGTGTTTAGTGGGAGGGAAGTCGGTGTAGTTACCGTACACTAAGGCCACTAAAACTCATCACAATGGGAGACGGTATCGGGATACGAACCCAGTACCTATCAGCATTAAGTGATATGAACAAAACATATTTCACCATTGAAGCCCATATTGTTTATAGACATTGATTACAATTATACCCTTGTCATTCTGTAGGAGGTGAAGCTACTGAAGGTGTTTAGGTCAGCTTATTAATGAAATTAATGGCAATTGCGGGGGTGGGTAATTACGGTTTGTGGTTATATGATCCCTGGGTTGCAATTTTAAAGTTTTATTATGCTTTGAACTTGTGTTACATAGTTGGTTTTATTATTTAATTATTTATATTGTTTCTAATTAAGAGCTATTATAGAATACTCTGATGCATTTGATTAAAATAGCTATACATTTACCCACAATACTCTAACAATGAGAGTGAAAAAAAAAGTACCATGCCAAGGTCAAAATTTAGTACCCCACCCTGAATAGTTTCAGGTGAAAACATTTGTATTAAAAAATGCATAGAAACCTTCTGCAGGTTACCTTATCAGGTATACCTCAACAATGGGTTTTGGAGCTTGGACTATCTAGGATATTATGTATTTTCAAATCTTGCAAGTCTTCTATGAGAAATCTACAAAGTATACGAGCGGTGAAACCATATATACGGCTGTTATGTAATATATAACACTGAAGTCTATATACACGGTTGCCGTGTATAGAGCCTTGAAAAATGAGGACTAGCTATATACACGGCAAATACTTAAAAATGCATTAGTTCATAACAAAATAACGGCCAATTCGCTGAAATAAATTAGAATAAGTTTTTTTTTTTTTAAAGGGTGTGTTGTTGTTGTTGTTGTTGTTTCGTTCTTATTTCGTTTTTGTTTTGATTTTATTAGGGGGGTGGGGTATTAACAGTTCGTTACACAATTCAAACTGTAAAACAACGTTTGTTTTTAATTACTTGTTTACTTGGTATTCGCTCGTCATTTCCATCGAATATTCGATTATTACTTTGATAATTATTTGACTACAACTTGGCAACAAATGTTGTCTCCTTTGATAATTTTGATATGTAGTTTTAGAGAGGAAACACGCTACATCTGTCCATTAGTAGCAAGGGGTCTTTTTATGCACAAGTTAAAATTGCACACACCATGATGGCTTATAAACCCGTCGTGAGGCACTGGCTGGAACGGGAAATAACCCAATAATACCACTAATGGGGATCGATCCTAGATTGACCGTGCATTAGGCGAGTGATTTACCACTGGGCTACGTCCCGCCCTATAAAACTACACAGCTCTCCACAGCCTTCGCAACGGCAAACAGCAATGCCGCCGCTAAAAGGTTTTCAAAATTGATTTGCAACGATTATCTCATAATTACTGGATATTCACTCTGTTATTAGTGTAATAAATTGACATTGCAAGATAGTCCGAATTTCAAGAGCTGTCTCAACCAACCTCAGCATTTTCTCAGGAATGTTGAAAACTAGGTTCCAGAATATGCCTGATTCCCGGAATGAAGTAGCGAATAGACCACAAACAGCTGACAGCAAACAGTCGCCACTGCTACCCACAAATCAAAACCTTCCTTTAGTTTTGCTTTTATAGTATCTGACGTGCCTATATCCATTTAAGATTCAAAGCATGCTGTCATCGGGATACAAAGTATTTGAATTAGTATGTAAGTATGGGTGTGTTTGGGTAAGTTGGCATTTTGTGTGGTACTTATCAGTAGTATTAGGGCCTGTCTGGGGCCATGACCTACTTTCCCGTGATCACGTGACCTTGGTAGGAGACAATGGGCTTTGTGTAGGAAACAATGGCCTTTGTATAGGTGGGTGCAGGTGTGTGACCTCGGTAGGAAACAATGGTCAAGGAAACAATGACACAATGGTCTTTTGTGTGGGAAACAATGACACAATGGTCTTTTGTGTGGGAAACAATGGCCTTTGTAGAGGTGGGGTGCAGGTGTCTGACCTGGGTAGGAAACAATGGCTTTTGTGTAGGAAACAATGGCCTTTGTATAGGTGGGTGCAGATGTCTGACCTTGGTAGGAAGCAATGGCCTTTGTGTAGGAAACAATGGCCTTTGTATAGGTGGGTGCAGGTATATGGCCTCGGTAGGAAACAATGGCCTTTGTGTAGGAAACAATGGTCTGGGTGCAGGTGTGCATCCTTGGACCGAGCTGGGGGTGCCTCCCTCGGGTATAAAAAGGGTGCCTTTGGCTTCATTGTCATTGGTTCGCCGAAAAGTCTACAGATCAACGTTCATGTTTGTTGAAAGAAAATAGGCTCGTATTTGGATATAAAAAGGGGTGTGTTGTTAGTAGCGTCATTTGCTTGACGAAAGTTCTGTGAAGGAGATCTACTTTTGCTTTTGGAGTTTGAAGATATTCTGAAAGAAGACGATGGCATCGGGATATTCGAGCAGTGTTAGTAGCAGCAGCAGTAGCGACGAGGACGACGTCTTGATCTGCAAATGTTCAGAAAGACATACAATCAAATGTAAAGGAGTGACTACCAAACAAGATGAGAAGAAGACGAGTATTCATTATACGGATCAAACGGACGCTACACGTGAAATTGGGGTTGGAACTGAAGATGGCGAACTCGTGGATGAACCCACAGATCAGACGGATGCTGCCTGTGTATCAGATGCTGCCTGTGAGGAAGACTGCTATTCGAGACGTTACGTGTTCTGTCATCGTCCCGAAATGAGACATTTCTATGCCCGGATGCTGACGTATGCTCGGTGGCCCATACAATTACGTCAAAAACCAAAAGAACTTGCCAAGGCCGGTTTCTACTACACGGGAGACCACGATGCCATCACCTGTTATTGTTGCGGACTTCGCATCTACCGATGGAAGAAGACAGACGACCCAGTGATGGAACATTACAGACTCTCTCCAAGATGTCCCTATGTGAACAACATGTTCAGACATTAAATATTTCAGGCACTTGTGTGCTATGTTTTCATGTTGTATGTTGTGAATAAAACCGTGAATAACATGTTTTGCTTTCTTAGTTATGTCCTGCGTCCATGTGTGTGTCTCTGGACGTGTCCCTATGGTAGTGACACTGGTAAAGGGTAATATGTTGGTAACGATGTTTTTTTGGGAGCTCGCACGACGAGATTCGTGTTTGGGAGAAGGGGCACTGGTCATACGTATCACACACATTCAAACATTCCTGTACCATATCTTTATGCGTCATAAGGTATATAAGTATAATAGTTTTGGAAAATTCGTCATTTGAGGTAGAACCTTCATAGGAGCAACATGTCAGACCAGTACAAGTTATATGTACCCGACGTGGATAAGTGGACCCGTTTCTATAAACTGCAGGCAGAAGGTAAACTTCAACCTCATTTTCCAGTGCAACGTGGTGGGAAAAGTCAGATGATGTACAGTGTAGATGTCTAGAACTGTATGACCCTACATGGAAAAAAGAAAAAGAGGGACAGAACAAGCCTCCGACACCCAAAGTCGTCATGGTGTCCCCAACACAACAGGTGGTAGAGCAAGCCAAGGCCGATCTGAAACGGAAACAGCAACAACAACAACAAAGTGGTACGGGCTGGAAAGCCCCGAAACTGCAGAAGCATTTCTAAATAAGCTATAAAAGGAACTATGTGGGTCAGATATCGTCATTTCATTTAGAGTCGTCATGCAGAGCACATGTTCAGAATGTGGTTTCACATTCTCTCGGAGAGACGCCATGTTAAGACATTTTCAACAAAAACATGCTAAAGGTCTACCACCACCACCACAGCAGCCACCACCACCACCACCACCACAGCCACCACAGCAGCAGCATCCCCTAAGATTGATACATCCGTTCACCATGATCGTGTCGGGACCCACGTCGTGTGGAAAAACATTTTTGTTGTACAAACTGCTAAGGGATGGTAAAATCCACCCGCGTCCCCAGCGCATCATCTGGCTCTACAAACGATGGCAACCCCTCTATGATACGATCAAAATGGTTGCTCGAGTAAAATTTGTTCAAGGCATACCTGAGAATTTGGAAAATGATCGTTATTTGGATCCAGGAGTCAGAAATCTCATCGTGTTGGACGACCTGATGTCTACAGCTGGAAAAGACTCTCGTATCACCGATCTGTTCACGGAAGGAAGTCCTCACAGAAACCTCTCGGTGATTGCCATCAACCAGAACCTCTATAACAGCAAAGACCCGACACAGAGAAGAAACTGTCATTACCTGGCACTGTTCAACAACCCCATCGACAAGCAGCAAGTCCTAACCTTGGCACAGCAGATGTATCCTAGAAATACTCGTCATTTCATGCAGCGGTTTGAGGAAGCTACCCACAGGCCCTACGGACATCTCTTGGTGGACTTGAAACCGACCACGCCCGAACATTGGCGCCTTCGACCTAATGGTTTAGAGATGGGACCGTCCGAATGGTATAAAAGCACGAACGTAACGGCGAATGTCTCAGAAGAGTTTCAACCACCGTCGGAGAAAAAGCTCTACGTGCAAATCATGCAAAGAAACGCATTCAAGAGAAAACTACCAGGCATACCCGCCTACGAAAGTGACGACGACGAAGAAGAAGATGAGGTAGAGTCCTATCTGAAAAAGGTCAAGAGGATGCAGTCTTGCGATACGTGCGGTCTGGTCTTTAAAGACGGGAGTGACTTGCAGCAACACGTGAAAACGTGCGAGGAGGGAAATGAAGAGCCGTCGTCTGATCTGGAAAACGAAGGCGTACGTCTGACGATCGAGCGTGAATTCGACATCAATCGTGACTATTTCGAAAGCAAGAGGAAATGCTACGAAGAAAAAAACATGTCCCAAGTTGCCATCGAAAGAAACATGAAGACACTGCAATGGAAGTTATTTAAAAACACGTACTCTCGCTTTCTGACGTATATGCATTACTTTGACAAAGGCCCCAACACGAGAAAAATTCAACAGTTTGTGAATCCAGACCGAGATCTCAGACCTCAGATTCGTTCTAAATTAAATCAGTATCGTTCATGGATTGGCGAATATTTGGACGAACAAGACGACGACGATACCGACGATGAGGAGGACGACGAAGATGAAGAGAAATGAACACTCATATTATTCACATGTCACCCTTAAGGCCTCTTGATGTAACCCAATGTGTGTCCATTGCATGTGCAGTTGTCTATAGTGATTGTAATTTAGAAATAAAAAATGAAAAACCAAACCATTGCGTTTGTTTTTTGTGTTTTTTTACTCTATGACTAGATTTGTGATTGGATATTTCTACCCCGCTACTTTATAGTAGCAAGAGCTGTATGTACAGGACAACATATACCACTGCCTTTGATATACCAGACATAATGCACTGGTTGGCTATAGACTATTTGGCCATCGATGAGGATCGATGCTAGATCGATCACTGTATTTACCCATTTGGTAATTAAAAAGCCCTGTCGGAAGGCTAGTACTCTAGAGAAAATTTCTGTTTAAAAATGCAGCTATTTCCCTTTGGTTAACACGTACTACTTGTTAAACCCATGGCGGCGCGCGTGTCGCCGACTTACACTAATGGATTAATCACGTGTGACATATCTCTCTCTCTCTCTCTCTCTCTCTCTCTCTCTCTCTCTCTCTCTCTCTCTCTCTCTCTCTCTCTCCCTCCCTCTCTCTCCCTCTCTCTCTCAACCATTGCGTTTTTTTTTTGGTGTATTCTACTCTATAATAGATTTGTGATTTAATATTTCTGCCGCTACTTTATAGTATCAAGAGTTGTGTGTACAGGACAGCACATACCACTGCCTTTGATATACCAGACATAATACACTGGTTGTCTATAAAGGCTTGTACTCTTGGGAAATACTCGTTTAAAATGCAGTTAAAAGAGCATAGGTTAGGTTGGAGTGTTGAGTTGCAGTCACGCGTTCTTTCTTCATAGGAATGGGCTGGAGTGTTTCACACACACGCACGCACAAAAAAGTTGGTATTTAATTATGAAATACTGGCCTCATAAGGGGTATGAGATTGTGTATATAAAAGATCCCTTGCTACTCATGGAAAAAATGTAGCGGGTTTCCTCTCTAAAACTGTCAAAATTATGTTTTTCATCCAATAACCGATGATTCATAAATCAATGTCCTCTAGTGATGTCGCTAAACACAAACAAACTTTGACGGTCAGTGTGCATACCATAACAAATTTATTCTGCTACTTGACACGGGCACGCGTCGGTATGTCTTTTGCAGTTCACCTGGTTTCATAAACACTGAGAGCCTTAATAAAATGTCTTTGGATGAGGTCCGACAGTTGTAAAATGGCTACCAATAAAGGTTTACAGACTGAATAGAAAGCTCTTGATCGTTCATTCTTTGTACTCCTCTATTATTAAACGAATGAATGGCTCAATGATCCTCCGAGCACAAAAGAAAACGTCGACAATGTGCTAAAGAAATACAAATGAATGAAAATCATCACACACGCATTTTGTCTGGCGACATGAAAGCCTCACTTTAAACCAAACAGTCAGCAAACAGTTACAGTCCTTGCACACGAGAAATCTTTTAACGGCTATTATTTTGGGTTTCTAGAATAAAACACTGTGAAAAAACATCCACGTGTATGTCCACTGTGAATACAAAAAACAACACAATAGACGTTATACAATGAAGCCAAAACCAACGTCAGACTTACACCTGGCCTGTACATATTGTTATTATTAATTGTTGTTGTTTCTTTGTTTTTATTTGTTTGCTGACACCAGTTTGTTTGGTAATATGCAATACATTGAATTGAATTCACCATGATCGCACACCTACACAGAGGCCATTGTCTCTTACCATGATCGCATACCTTTCCAAGGCCATTGTTTCCTACCGAGACCATACACCTGCACCCACCTATACAAAGGCCATTGTTTCCTACACAAAGGACATTGTTTCCTATCAAGATCATACACCTACACCCACCTATACAAAGGCCATTGTTTCTATACAAAAGCCATTGTGTCATTGTTTCCTACACAAAAGCCATTGTTTCCTACCGAGGCCATACACCTGCACCCACCACTACAAAGGCCCCTTGTTTCCCACACAAAATACCATTGTGCCATTGTTTCCCCACACAAAAGACCATTGTGTCATTGTTTCCTACACAAAAGCCATTGTTTCCTACCCAGGTCAGACACCTGCACCACACCTCTACAAAGACCATTGTTTCCCACACAAAAGACCATTGTGTCATTGCTTCCCACACAAAAGACCATTGTGTCATTGTTTCCTTGACCATTGTTTCCTACCGAGGTCACACACCTGCACCCACCTATACAAAGGCCATTGTCTCCTACACAAAGCCCATTGTCTCCTACCAAGGTCACGTGATCACGGGAAAGTAGGTCAAGCATGACTCTATACAGGCCCTAATACTACTCTTATCGCTAACTTTAAAATGAAATTATACTTATTGACAAATATAATTACAAGTACAAGCATACCTTACAGTCAGCGCTGACGGCAATCTTCCCGTTGTTAACTGGCACACAATTCGTCATATTACTTTCCTTGTAGCCCAAATCTCTGTCGTTTATTGAAAGATAGTCTGCTGGAGGATCGAAATTCTGCTCATAACCTATTGGGTCACACTCATATACACTCAAAATGAAACCAGTTTTCGCAAAATGTGGCCGATTGTCGTTGACGTCACGAATATGAAGATGTAGTTGCACTGTGTCGTTGAGTCGCCCGGTGGTGCCTGCTCCTTTAGAATCCTTCACCATGATGGTCAGGTTGACATTCTGCTCCAGCGGTTGATCTACGTCATAGTCGTTTGCAGTTATCTCCCCTGTGAATCTATTGATACTGAAACCATAGCTATTGCCTACTAGGCTATACTCCCAGGTGTCGCCACCACTTAACTCGTCTTCGTCAAAAATCGAAAAATACTTATGAAAGTTGATTTTGATCTGAAAAAGAAAATTGAAACAGAAATTTGAAGTATAATTTGTTTTGACATTTCAGCACCATTCACCATCTCCAGTGCTTAGAAAATAGCGCGTGTCAGAGATGAGGAGCGGGGAGAGCTGAAACACCACTCCCCCCAGAAAAAACAACAACAACAAAACAACCCAAAACAAACAAACAAAACAAAACAAAACAAAACAAAACAAACCCACAACAAACAAAAGAAAAAAACAAAAAACAAAAGAAAACCTTCAAAGATTAAGCATTGCCTACTCCTCATTTGAGAGGTGAATTAATATAACACACGCACACACCCCAACCCAGTTTCTAGTATCTTCCACCACGTATGTATATATATATATATATATATATATATATATATATATATATATATATATATATATATATATATATATATATATATTGTAATGGACCCTACTACCGTGTCCATTAATTATTATGAGTATTTATAGTAATGTACGAAATCACGTGATTAACACGTTAATGGCAAACAGCTGATTTTGACACTTTAGCCGTGAGGAATTTTATTTTACTTAATAAGACGATATTTCGATGAAGTTGTTACTCTGTACATTTTGCTATTGATTTCACTGTACTCTAAATAACCTAGAATTATGTTATTTCCCTTAGTTAATATTATTTTGGAACCTATTCGCAGACGAATTCATCGATGTCCGCCATATTGACTTCACCGGCGTTATTGGCACGGGGGTCGAAAATACAACACGTGTTAAAAATAAATTAATTAGTTAACTTTAAAATATTGTAAAATGATGTTAAATGACAAAGCTATTTGTTTATAATGTGTACAGAATTACTCTGATATGCTGTACGAGTTTACTGGTGATTTTTATAGGACTCTGTAGTCTATTTGTATAGCACGGCTTTTGGTTGCATCACCACAAAATAACGGGGCATGGTTTTACGTAGAATTTATCGTAAAATGAATTGTTGTATGATATTACGTATTGCTGTGCCCCACTAATTCCGTAAACGTAAATGTTCGAAGCAAGCCGAATGGCCGACTCGATGTTTGTTTCATAAACTGTGCAGCCAATATTTACTTAGTTTTGGGGCAGTAAAGTGCACATGAATGCTCTGTACTAGTAGATTCTGAATGCGTGTGGGGCAGAAATTGCCCCACGTTATTTATTAGGTTATTTAGCATTTTCTTTGTAAAATAGATCCGATCTGGTGTATCGGCAAGCCAAATTACGTAACGCGATTGGTTAGATGACGTCATGTGACGTGATGTGAAAAGTATAAAAAGCGCGAAGGAACGTTTGTTTATCACTTTGCACTTCAGTGTTAAAAGTCAATGCATCTATAATAATAATAAACAGAAAATGGAAGATTACCTTTATGACCAATAGTTAACTATTTAGGCCTGACATTTGGAATGCAGACTGACACTGTTTACAAGCAATTTAAAGCATTAAAATCAAATGAAATTATTATTGTGCCTGCATTCCTATTACACTACTTTTGCTAAGTTCGTAGCTCAGCTTCACTTGAAACACCAGACAGGATCTACTGGATAATGATGTTGATGTTGCTGTGTTATTTTGGCTGCCTATCTGCTGCAGTAAATAAATCTGAACTGATGTTTTCTACCATTCCTGACTTGTTCCTTTTGTTAGCCGGGTGGTTTACAATATATATATATATATATATATATATATATATATTTTTTTTTTTTTTTTTTTTAACGACGCACTCAACACATTTTATTTACGGTTATATGGCGTCAGACATATAGTTAAGGATCACACAGATATTGGGCTACTCTTTTCGATTAGCACGTATGTATATCCGCAAGGGCCATAACGCTATGCAATTTAACTTTGACCTGTAACAGTACATGACAAAGCTATATAAAAACATTCATCTCAATATTTTCAGGCATTTGGATTGTTTTTTCGGAAAACATAATGTTCATATCTGCTAAGTTAAAGGGGCAAAACTATGTGAAAAATGGGTAACTTACCACGAAAGTCTAAATTTGTCTGTAACAAAATATGATAAAGCTATACACAAAATTCATCTAAATATTTTGAGGCATTGCAAAAACTATTTTTCGGAAAACGAATGTTCATATATATGATATATGATAAAGATATACACAAAAGTTCAACTAAATATCTTCAGCCATTGCCAAAAAACAATCTGGAAAGGTCATAACTCTTGTCAAAAATGGAAAGAAAGAAATGTTTTATTTAACGACGTACTCAACACATTTTATTTACGGTTATATGGCGTCAGACATATGCTTAAGGACCACACAGACTTTGAGAGGAAACCCGCTGTCGCCACTATATGGGCTACTCTTTCCGATTAGCAGCAAGGGGTCTTTTATTTGCGCTTCCCACAGGTAGGATAGCACAAACCATGGCCTTTGTTGAACCAGTTATGGATCACTGGTCGGTGCAAGTGGTTTACACCTACCCATTGAGCCTTGCGGAGCACTCACTCAGGGTTTGGAGTCGGTATCTGGATTAAAAATCCCATGCCTCGACTGGGATCCGAACCGAGTACCTACCAGCCTGTAGACCGATGGCCTAACCACAACGCCACCGAGACCGATTGTCAAAAATGGGTAGGTCGCCATAAAAGTTAAACTTGATCTGTAACAGTATATGATAAAGCGTACGGGGGGGGGGGGGGGGGGGGGGGGGATTGGGGGAAGGTGGCAGGGGGGGCCCCCCCCCCCCCCGTCTTTCCTTTATTTTAATTATATATATATATCTGTGTATATATATATATATATATATATATATATATATATATATATATATATATATATATATATAGTTAAAAAGTGTCTACATGACAGGCTTGTTTCGTGAGAGAGTTGAATTGCTCTCACTCATCAGATGTAGATTTAATTACACCGTCAACGGAAAGCTGATGACGTAATGGACTCTGTGACGTCGAGGTTACGTCACTATGCAGGTCTATAGGTGATGTCTATAGGTATGCGCACAGAAGGTATTTGCGTCTGTGTCGACATGCTGATACGAGTTCATTCTTGGAGTTTAGTGTGCTGGGGCCCTATTTTCGAAACCATCTTAGCGCTACGAAATCGTAAAACCGTCGTAGGTTGTGATGTCACTACAGCGCACGCCATAGTGACGTCATAGCTTACGATAATTTCACGATTTCGTAGGCTAAGATAGCTTCGAAAATATGGGCCCTGGTTTCAGGTTTATACATTATGAACAGTTTTTCCTTCAGGCAAGAGGTTACATCTTTTGCTCGCTGGAGAGTATGATTTTGCTTTGGATAAAATTTTCCACTTAATGGAGTATGGGGTGAATCTATCCTTCAGTGTCCAAATGTATTGACTTAGCGCTGTTGCGTTCTTCTGTGTTGCGTTTTGAAAACTGCTCGTGTGCGCGGTATATCTCGTCTTAAATGTGTTCTCGGTCAAACCAACGTATGTTTCTTGCTTGTTGTTATCGAGTGTATTAACGGTAGCTTGATATATTACACCTTTCTGCAAGCATTTGCGCTCAAGTGGACATTCAGCTCTTCGTCTACAGTTGCATTCTCTGGGGGGAACGGCGTCTTTGTCTCTGTGTTGTTGAAGTAGGGTTTTGTTATGCGCTGAAATTATTTTCCCAACATTAGGCATGCAGCTATAGCTAATTTTAACGGTGTTTCGATTTATAATTTTGTGGAGAGGGTTGCTTTTGGGAAAGCACTTATCGAGTAATCTGAGGAACTGGTGACCTACGTTGGTTTTCACGTTGGAGCTATATGGTAGGTTGTACCAGGTGATGTTTCTATTGCGGTTGTTTCTGCGTCTGTTGTTTTCTGCTGTTGGGGTGTATTTGAGGTTATAGTTATATCCGCTCTTGAGTAAGGCTTCCTTATATGCGCGTTTCGCTCCTTCAAAGATGCACTCATTCAAAGATATATCAGAAAGCCTTTTATTTATTGTTTTTGGTATACTGCGGATAATATTTGGAGGGTGGTTGCTCTTGTTGTGGATGTATAAAGGTGTGTTGTTTGGTTTCATATAGGGTTTGACTGAGCTCTTTTCAAGTATATATATATATACTACTCAAAAGAATTTAAGGGTCAAAAATTTATAACCAAATAAGTTTCAGAGTGTATTAGATTGATGATGTAAACTACACCAAATTTTTTATTTATTGTTCCATATTTACAAAAAACCACAAATAAACGTCACTGTATACAAGAAAGTCACATGACATGCTGTCAAAGTTGAAGGTTGTCAAACATGGATTTTACACATTAGAACATTCGTTTAATAGTGTGTGAATCCACCCCTGGCGCGAATACACTCGACACATCGTTGCCTCATGCTGTTGATCAGACGTCTGAAGAACTCTTGGGGAATGGCCTGCCACTCTGCCATAAGAAGTTGACCCAGATCATGAAGGTTGGCCGGAGGGGCATGGTTATCCCGAACTCTCCTGCCTAATTCGTCCCAGGCGTGCTCTATTGGGGCCAAGTCAGGCGAATATGCTGGCCAATCCATTCTGGCGATACCTTGTTGTCTGGGAAAGTCCGTTACCACCCTGGCGCGGTGGGGTCTGGCATTGTCATCCTGCAGAAATGCCCCGCCGCCAATCTGCTGAAGGCCTGGGAGAACCAACGGCCGGATAATCTCATTCAGATAGCGGATTCCATTCAGATTGCCATCCACCAAATAGAGGGGGGTCGTGTGGTGGATAGAGATGCCACCCCACACCATGACGCTGCCACCACCGAACCGGTGACGTTGTCTAACGTTAACGTCAGCGAAGCGCTCCCCAGGACGTCTGTAGACACGAACCCGACCGTCGTTGAACTGGAGACTAAACCTGGACTCATCAGTGAACATCACTCGACCCCACTGAACACGTTGCCACCGCAGATGAAGCGTGCACCAGTGACGTCTGGCCGTTCTGTGACGTGGTAGGAGTGGTGGTCGAACAGCCTGGCGACGGCAGCGTAGATTATTGGCTCTCAGACGATTGCGTATGGTTTGATCAGACACTCGAGTTCCAGTCGCAGTCCGCAGATTGTCACGTAATCGGTGTGCAGTGGTTGTGCGTTGACGTAGAGCCATATTGGTGATGTAGCGGTCCTCTCTATTTGTAGTGCTTCGGGGTCTTCCCGAACGTGGACGATTTCGAACAGAATTCGTTGCTTGGTACCGTTGCCACAGTCGGCCAACGACACTCTGACTGACACCAAGTCTCAGAGCAACATTTCTTTGCGTATTGCCATCCTGAAGCCAAGCAATAGCCCTTCCTCGATCTTCGATAGTCAGTTGAAGTCGTACCATTGTCGAATTTGGAGTGTGCACCATACACGAACGCAAGCTCCAATTATACGGAAATTCAGCATTTGGAACATGGAATACACATGCAAAGCGTGCAAATGAAGCGCTTTGTGAAAAAGCAAGTTATGGGCACTTAGCAGACCTTTCGCTTTCGCCCTAATTTACGTGCAAATGTAAGCATGTTTTCGCCATTAGAACTAGTCGACAGTGTCAATGACAGTGGATTTTAATTCATTTATGGGTTGCTTAGACCCACTTTCGTCAAAAAGGAACAATACCATGCGTGACATTATGGTCTAGCTAATATAACTGACATTCAGAAAATAATGTCGAAAATATCGTCTGACCCTTAAATTCTTTTGAGTAGTAATATAATTAATATATATATATATATATATATATATATATATATATATATATATATATATATATATATATATATATATAAACTGACGATCAAAAGAAAGTATACCAATTATTTTTTCAAAGTATTAAAAACAACATAAAACACAAGTTGATGCAAATGTTATATTTTGAAAGTATAATAATTTGGCGATAAATAAACACGAGTATACTCAATAAAACCCATAAAATGATAATATCACAGTGCACAACAGCACTAGGGGTGAAATGTGCGATTTCATAAAGGACCACTCATAACGAAGGTGAATAAATTTAACCACAAAGAACATGTTCAATAGCGTGTATGTCCACCATGTGCAAGCATGCAAGCATGGACTCGACGTCGGACAGTTTGTTAAGCGCCTAATGACGACATCAGGTATTGCCCTCCACTCCTGCCTCAGTGCCTGTACCAACTGATCCCTGTTCATTGGAGGGTTAGGACGACGTCGAATTCGCTGGCCAAGATGATCCCACAAATGTTCTATCGGTGACAGGTCAGGTGAACGGGCTGGCCATGGCAAAACATTAACGTTGTTTGATGCGAAGAACTGTTGCACCACACGAGCTGTGTGAGGTCTGGCATTGTCCTGTTGAAAAAAGAGTCTAGGATGGTGTTGCAAGAACGGTAACAGGACGGGACGTAAAATCAGGTTTATGTAACGGTGTGCGTTAAGATTTCCGTCAATGACAATAAGGTCTGTCCGCTGTTGGCCACAGATACCGCCCCAAACCATCACAGATCCACCACCAAACGGTTCAATCTCCTGAACACAGCACGGAGCTATTCTTTCTCCTGCACGTCGGTATATCCGAGTCCTGCCATCAGCTCTGAATAACTGGAACCTGCTCTCATCAGAAAAGAGTACACGTTGTCAGTTCCGATGTTGTCAACGTTGAAACTGACGTGCCCAACGTAAACGTCGAAGTCGATGTTGCCTCGTCAATGTCATCCCTCTGAATGGTTGATAGGCCCTGATACCATGCTGTCGTAGTCGACGACGTACAGTGTGACGACTGATGATATGTCCAAGGCCAGTCGCTGCAGTTGACGTCACAGTGAGGAATCTGTTACGTAAGTGTAAGATGCGGAGATGGCGTCCTCGTTGGCCGTTGTGATGCGGGATCTTCCACTTCGTGGTCTGTCTGCAGTCCTGCTAGTCACCCTGTAACGCTGTATTAACCTGGTGATCGTCAATTTTGTGCAATTCAGGATTCTTGCCACATGGGCATAACTCGCACCCACCTGCACCATACCAGTAGCTCTCTCTTTCTTCAGCAGTTAGCCTTGCCATGTTCTCTGGTGTTTTATTGTTGACTGAGGCAATTCTAAGCAATGGCACCCTTTTTTATACCCTTATGTGCACGAGTATCATGTTTCTCGTGCAGTATAAATTTGATGAATAAACTCATTTTGCACGTGCGGCATCGCCCAAACGCAGCAATGTGCGACTATTCGTCATTGATTGCATTATAACGAACAATACTGGAACCTATCTAACCTTCCATGAACGTGTATTGTGTTTATTTATAATAAAAATAATTGGTATACTTTCTTTTAATCGTCAGTTATTATATATGACGATCAAAAGAAAATGTTTCGCTCATGCTTAAATACTGAGACTTACCTTAAAGGGACACGCCCTAGCTGTTAACCATTACGCCGTTGTTTTTCGCTATTAAACCCATTTTTTTCACAAATAAAATTGCACTTTACTTACCGTTTATTATTTAGAATATACATTTCCATTCACCTGAAGTGTTTTTTGGTAATCCTGGTAATCCTGGTGTTTGTAATACCACAAAATGCATTTTTCGTATTTCATAAAATGCCACGGGCCTCTGAGAAAAAACCGTTGAGCAGACAAGGTCTAATCTATTTTTAGAGGGGATATCCCATTTCAATGTCACAGACGTTGGTATACCACGTGACCGTTATCATTTTGGTTCGGTTTGTTTTCTCGTGCACGGTTCGCGCAATCAACATCCGATTAGTTGTCGTTTGCTTGTTGTTCATTTGTGAGATTTTTCTTCACAGTTCGTGAACATTTTTAGTAACAATAAAGTTCAGACAAGTAAGTATCTCAATACAAAATGTTACAAACCCTTAAAACCAATATTTTGCTAAGTCTTACGATATCTGGAGAGGGGATACAACCAGGACAGAACAGTTGGAACATGTCCAGGAGAGGTGAAAGGAACGCACCCCAAGTCTGTGCGCACTCTGTGAAATTTGTCGTGACGTAGGCATTGTTGTGCTTCGAGCGACATCTACCGGTGACATCAGAATACTAACTTTCAAAATTATTTCAAGCAATTGGGACGTGGGGATTCCCATGGTATTTATCGATATAAAACCTGCTTTTTCACTCCATTTGATAAAAACGTGATCTAAGTGTGTTACAGGTTTGTAGATTAACCAAATTATAATTTATTTTCGCTGGATGGAACTAGGGCGTGCGGCTTTAAATCAACTTTAAAGTAAAAAGCACTAATGTGTTGTTTGTCATAAAATGTTAAATGATTTCAAAAAAATTATTAAATGAAATATAGTATGTTTGATACAATAAGTGTTGCGTTTTTAAAGCGGTTCAGTATATATACTCACGGAAAAAAGTTCCTGCGCATTATTAAAATTTCAGTAGGACTTATATTTTTAAAATGTACATAGATGTACTATTTATCTGTTAAAAGTACGGTGATCCTCTCCTGCCTTCTGAACCTGAAGTACTGTTTACACAAAGTTTGGTGAGCCGTCGGTGACGATGTAACAGAACAACGTACTGATGTACGGTCATGGTCGTACTTTGTTATCACCTAATCGGTTGCGTTCAGTTCTTCTACTGATTGGCCTTAACTCAGAGATGCATTAGGATGTTAAATGCATCATTTCCAAATGATTCCATATGTGTACCCGCTTAATACTGACGATTTGCTGACGTGGTGTCACGTGTCGACTCCCTAAACATGGAAGCTCTCTAGTACCCTTAAACTGTCGAGAACATCTCCGTAGATATTGCATAGTGTTCTGATGAACACCAATGAATACCAAAATTACTAGCAACAGCGTTTGTGCCATTCTAACCTCAATCCAACCTCCATCGTTCGAAGGAGTCCATTTTTTGGGAGGCGTGGCATCACACTGACGACGATCAGATACCAACAAAAATGTTTTTCTGAGTGAGGAAAATCCATACAGTAGTTTTAAAGTCCAATAATAAAAAAAATGACGTCAAACAGGAGCACGTGACAAAGAATGCTAGTAATGCAACTTGTGGTCACAAAGCATGAATAGTCCATGCAATTGACAGGACACCGCAGGAATATCGACTGGAGTGGTTACATGTTCATTTACTGAAATGTTTATGACCATATATATACGTTAACTTACATTGCCTTCGTCTACAATTTCCCTCACATCCTTCGGTCCCAGGGTTGGCGGATCATTTTCATCTTCAATCTACAAGACAATAGACATGTTACGCATTTCGTCTGTTTTAATATAATGTTGTTCTTATATCCATCTAAAGTAAAAGCACATGAGATGAAAATTCATATCAGGGCAGGAGTTTAAGCGTGGATCCAGTGTTTTTTTGGAGGGTAGGTGTCTACATGCAACTACTTGTAGATTAGCGGTGAATACACTTTCAAATAAGTAGACAAACCACCGAACACTTGTTCGTCGTGGCCAGGGGAAGGGTGATCCACACCCCTCGATCCCCTCTCTGGATACATACACATCTGTATAAAGTGACAGATGCTTGTTCAGAATATTGATTCGAGAGGATGTGGATTTTCTTGATTGTCTTTAGATACTCAAGGGAGTGTCGTGATTTGACACTTTTGTGCGCATTTTAATGACAATTGTGTTTTTTTAAATAATGTTTGGAAATATGGTGTTGACAGATCGGGATGTGTGACAACAATTCCCAACATTTCATCTGCTCGTGAATCGCGGGTTTACTTGTCTCCGTGTAAGACTTGACAAACATTGGGTTGTGAAAAACACCACGAATTGACCGCACACACTACGGCCTTTGATATACCAGTGGTGGTGCACTGGTTGGGATGGGTGACGTAGTTCCATCCTACGACGCAAGCACCTCAGACGTGCACTCTACTGACTGAGCTAGATCCCGCCCTTTGGTGTCAAACAAAGCAATCTTAAACTCTCAGTGGGCGTCAAACAAAGGTAAGTACACGAATGAATTGATTACCAAATCAATATAAAGATTCAAAACGTTGTAAGAAGACCAATTCGTGAATGGACAGTGATTACTCCGTAAGAATTCAGCGTACTGGCCCCACACCTGAGGTGTGCAAATTCTGTTGACTGGAGTTCTTATTGATACATGAACTCAGCACCTACCAAATCATGTCATGTCAGTCTTAAATCTGATGGTTACCTACTTTACCATCGAAACCGGTCATACGTCTCGTTTCGTTTATTATAGTAATTGTAAACTTTCCGGATATTGGCTATATTAATTCGAAAAATCCGCCATATTGTTTTTGTTTTTAAAAGAAATACCAGTACATACAGTTTTTATATGACAAACGTGGAGGTAATCATAGAAATGATAGTACATATTGTTTATATAACTAGATATAATAAACATAAATAACTGAAAATAAAACCTGTATATTTGTCTCTCTCTCTCTCTCTCTCTCTCTCTCTCTCTCTCTCTCTCTCTCTCTCTCTCTCTCTCTCTCTCTCTCTCTCTCTCTCTCTCTCTGTATGTGTGTGTGTGTGTATATATATATATATATATATATAGTGTGTGTGTGTGTGTGTATGTGTGTGTGAATATATATATATATATATATATATATATATGTGTGTGTGTGTGTGTGTGTGTGTGTGTGTGTGTAAATAGAGGTTATTACCAGTTATTACCAAAGTGTTTTTCGGTATCGTCAATATCATATATTAGGAATAAAAATTGTAATATGCGAGCCTCAGTGTAAAATTGCTAATGAAATGTTTTTATTTGATGACTATGGATGCATATGTCAATTATGGAGTGTCATCCTAGTACATTTGCTTAAATGCCAGTAATCCTAGAGCCGTGACCTCGATTAATTTACATCTAATTTGCAAAGTTATCAAATTCTTAAAGTATAAAAAATATCACATACTTTGATCGCACTGAAAATGTAAGATATATGATAAATATATATATGTATGTCTATCTCTCGTCACAGACACACACACACACACACGCACACACACACATTCTCATCTACAATCTTCACTTCTTACCTCGCCTGTTCGTCAATCTCCAACGTTAATACATTATTGTTGGGGGTTTTGTTTGTTTTTTAAACAGCAGAAATACTTGAATATTAATTTTGTATATTACAAGCATGACATAATTATTACCTCAACATAAAGCCAGTAACTCTCAGAAGGACAGAAATTGTTACGTGGTGTAATCGATATGTTGAACTTTCGGAATCTGGTATGTTCAAAATTCAGTTCTTTTCTCAACCTAATTGGTTTATCTGTAAAGTAAATTCATTTACAATATCATTTCAAAGCACTATTTAAGCGCAAAATTCACAAAACCCCAATGCCAAAAACAAATCAGAAAAAAATTCCAGTAAATTGCACTAAGCTTTGAACAAACCACTGCAATATTAATTTATATAAATATTAGCTTGACTATTATCTCGTATCACCCCTACACATGCAACCCCCATTGGGTGGTGTGTGTGTGTGTGTGTGTGTGTGTGTGTGTGTGTGTGTGTGTGTGTGTGTGTTTGTGTGTGTGTGTGTGTGTCAATGACACTCTACAAGACGTGCCATGGAGCAAAAAGGTAGTAAGAAAAAAGAAGAAGTGTGATTGGGCCCAAAATGTCGAAACTGCCCAAGACGTCCCAATTCTAATAATTATGTACGAAGTCGGGCCAAAATCCCAATTGCTGAATAGTGTATTGAAGCAGCAAAATATACGAATAACAGTACATATATTATATAGAATATATATTATAACAAACGAGTTACCAATTATTATCAAATGTATGTCCCGAGTAAACTTTACAGTAGTCGTAAGTTCCCATTTAATGATTAAAATTTTCTTTGTGAAGAAGTGCGAATTAGTAAAATAATAAATTGGTTACCGACTTTTCTGAACATATTGGATGTATTCACTGGTATCGGATATCCATGAAGTGGATTTGTTAGTTTATTTGCTAAACGATGATTGCCGAATGCGTAAGACATGAGAGTTATCTCTCATATTTTCGTGTGAAGGTAGTATGGCTTAGAACATTTTTCATGGAACGCAGTTTCATAAAATATATTCGGTATATATTAGATCCATTTGTACATGAAAGTGTGGGGAGGGGCACACACACACACACACACACACACACACACACACACACAAATACATGTATAAATATATAAAACATCGCTGCTGCTAAAAAGTGATAGGCACATGCCATGCCCCCTTGCCCCCCCCCCCCCCCCCCCCCCCCCGACTTCATACGCCAGTACACTGCCATTTGACATCTACGTTAGTGGCTTCCAACTGCCTCGTACCAATTGTAAATTGTCACCGTAATTCCCATAGTCCAGGACCCCTTTCCACGAAAGAATTGTAGCTAAGGTTAATTGTAGTGACTTAAGGTGAGTTTTACAACTGGCATCGTACACTTTACATCTGTTTCACAAAGCAACCTTATGGTAGTCGTAATAGTGGGGCAGCTATGTAAAACAAAATTGGCTTTTATGGTAAAAGCACCAGCATTGGCATATATAATGTTTAATATGTTCTAAATGATTTCAGATATAGTGTCAAGCTGAATATTTTCCATGGCCCCCACAAATGGGAAAAATCCAAGATGGCCACCATGCGTAATACCTTTGGCATATTATGACGTGAAAACATGAATGAAATGTCATTTACTAGGTATTGACATCCAAGGAATCCAATGCAAAATACACTAAATCTTGATCATTTGTTTGACTGACTTTTTTATTTCTTAGTTGTTATTTAATTTAGTTTTTGTTCTTTATTCCAGAGGATATGTGAATGAATCATGCACTTATCGATAAAAGCATGAAACTTGGCACAGACATATTACACATCACAGAGATTACGTTTAAGATTGGAGGCATTCTCAATATAACCTGTGTTGGCAATGGCGGCCATTTTTCAAAATGGCCACCACTGCAATTTCCCTATGTAAAAGCATGGTCAACATAACCCTAAATAATATTTTATTGTCATTTTATGTTAAACTATTTTCATAAATGAACCTCTAGAATTAAAGACATAATTAGAACATTGACCTCAGATGAACTTTAGAGGTCATTTCAGGGTCATAACTGTAAAAATTTATATAAATTCATAACAAGGCTTCATTAAGTTAAAATATGAAGATTATACCTTACACTACATAAAACAATACAATAAAATAATTCATTTACTAGTAAAAGGTATTAATTTTATTCGAAAACCTACTGAGTTGACCAATAGCTCACTTCGAATTTTGGGTACATATTTTGCACCAATTGTTTTACCAATAAATCTTTGAAGGCAAAAAATTGGCTGCTGATTTGGTGAATACTTGAAGCAGATTTTTCTGTGTTCTCGTTATCTTTACCATGGATTCTTGGGGAAGTCACAGTTTACACTGAGTGCCATCACATTACAAATTTGATATTATCGAATTAAGCGTAATTATGCAGATTATATATGGGATCGATTAATCTGTAGTAAGCTGTTATAAATAAACAAAATGTGATTTAAAATTAGTTCAGTATGACTTGCAGCTACGATTATTGATTGATGATTCCAATATTACATTTTATTAGCAAACCCTGTGTTAATGTGGGTATCAGACCCATTTTCCGTTCTCGGTCACACCCAACAAACTTGCAGAGTTTAGTGTTACTTTGCTTGTATCCTGTGCAGCTTTTTAATGTCGTTCATTTCACCTTCCACTTAACAGTCCTTCTTTCGAACAATACCAAGGTCTGCTTAGTACCCCACACAAATAACAAGACGTTGGACTAGTGCATTCTGTGTTGATAAATTATGTTCTATTCCTCTGCCTTTTCGTGTGAACATGGCCTTTTTAGTTCTGCTTACACTAATCTCTGCCCTTCCTTGGTGATACATATCTATAATGTATCTTAGAATGGTTCCTTAACATTTTGAGATTGCACAAAGCACACTAGTCAGAGCAGGAAATACTAACCATGCACTGCATTTGGCTTTCTCCAGTGACAATGCAATAGCAATTGCATTGAGGTACACATTTGTATGTGACTTTCTGTTAAAGGCAATGCATATCTGATTCTGCTGGCGAGTGTGTCTAATGTTCTAATCTGTATTCTTTTGTAATGTCTTTAGCATCGGCAGCTTGAAGAAATATGCACCCGTCTGTTTTTTCGTGTGTACATGGTGACGAATACTTTTCATTAGCAGCCTCTGAGCACATTATGTTTTCACTATAATTATCATCAAACATTTTGATGACTACTCTTTCACTTAATAATACAGTGAACACTTCTTTCTTGTCACACAGGAACACTTATTCCATCCGCAAATGTGTGTTAATTTTCCGTTGTGTTTATTTGCCTTGAGGCTGGCTCGACTTGTACACATGAAAGATAATGTCATAATCTGTGAACTGCATGTTTATGTAAAATATCAACCTAGATGCATAATCATCAAATGTGTTTGGCGATAGTTGCACCATCAATGTCCACTTCAAGTCTCTGGTGTCACCAGTCTTGCAAAAAAAGTTCAAATGAAGCACCTGGGATTTCCCCCCACTAAGTCTTACGTTACCATAGTCAAGTAATAGTGGTGGATGAAATGGTTGATTCTCATAGAAAAGGAAGTGTTTTAAGTTTATGTCACGTACCTGGTAGACAATGTGAACAAGTTGCTGTCATGTTTTAACAACTGCTCTTGTGCCTGTGGATTTTTGAAAATGTCAACTATTGGCTTCTTTGTAAGATCAACTAGTCACAAAATATCACCATGTTTTGCAGGTGTTCAGTCTCAACGTTCAAAGAGGACGTGCATAAATACTACTTAGATACACCCGTCCCATTCTACTACTGAGATACACCCGCCTCACTATGCTACTGAGATACACCCCTCCCAACTCGTAAGCTAATGTATGGAAGAGTTGATAAAACTGACCACAATTCCAGCTCATTGACCGCTACCGATACGTTTATGGTACAAACTCGTTCATCGGAGCCTGATGGTGTTGAACGTAAAAGAGCTACACTGAAGACTGGACCTTTAATCACTACTACCAGAATCTTACACAAATTTGACCCCTGTGACCCTGTGGAACAAGGACCCTCATCCTTTACATAGAAGGTGCTTTCACAGGCGATGACCATTCTCTAAAGGCTGCGAAGAAGTGTAAAAAAGAAGCAGCTGCTTATAAGCAAAGAGCAACAGAGTATTACGGATCCAATTTTATGGGCTGCATTTCATGCAAATGCACTGCAACCAGGCAACTATAACGTCATCATCAACTCACTTGTACCATTGTTCCCTAGTGATTCTAAGACTGTGGCTATAATTCGTCATCCTATGGTGTTGTCCAGCATGCTTTACATTTTTAAAACCCTGGACAGGTTCCTGTGCTAACACTGGATCAGCCACTGTTCACGACTGCTAAACTAATCCAGTGGCAGTGGCCAGATGGATATGGAGAACAGATGTTTTTTAACGTAATGGCTGAACAAATGCTCTGACTCAAGCAGATGTTGCTACACCTGGAACGGCTGATTCCTTTCTCAAATGCTCACATGTCACACGAACGAGATACGCACATCAGGTGACATCCAGTGCTTTGTCAATACTCCTTCAAAAAGCCTATGATGAATACAGCAGTGATGAAACTGAACCAATTCATTTTGATGCCCGGTGCTTCAAACAAGTTGAGGCATTTCCACAATTCCAGTATTGGTTTACTGTAATGCAGTTTCAGCTCCTCATAATGGTGTATGTGCGATCTCTTCGCGAATCCAACTTCTCACTCTATGTTTCTACCCTAACAGAACTATCTCCATAGGTTTTTGCCCTGGACCACACTCACTATTCTATGTGGCTTCCCGTTCACATACGTGATATGGCGATATTGCATGACCAAGTTCCAGATGTAGCAAGGCAATTCGTACAGGGTGCTTTTGTTGTTCTCAAGACATTAATCTTGCAAGAAGGGGTGCAGAAGGCAATGCAAGTGTATTGAGACAGTTCTACAATGTACAGCGCTCTGTCATTGTGTTGGCACCTGTGACTACAATGCTTATTAAGAAAACTAGATTGCATGGTTCTTATACATGAAAGTGTTCAAGTGAACTCAATACTGCTTCTTTTCTTATCATTTCAAAATAGTGACTGTCAAAGTTTTAATATCAAAAATGCTATTCTTGATATTGGGGTCTGCCCATTTCACCATAAAATTGTCCTTTTGAAACATTTTCTGTATTGTAAAAACTTACTTATCATAGTATTAATTCCTTATGGTTGACAACCTAGAAAAGAACAATTCATTCATGTTTTTATGTCACAAATTGACGAACATATGCAACTTAAGAGATTTTGTCTTTAGCGGCCATCTTGGATTTTCCGCATTTATGGACTTCAAGGGAAATATTCAGCTTGGCACTATATCTAAAATCATTTAGAACATATCAAATATGATCTGTGCCAATTTTGGTGCTTTTATCACAAAAGCCATAATTCATCTCAATTTTGCCACATATCTGCCCCACAATAAGTGCTCCTTTAATGATTAAAATCTTCTTTGCGAAGAAGTACGAATTAGTTAAATAATTATCAAATCATCATCTAACTGCCATCTGACATTTACGTTAGTAGCTTACAGCTTGCCTCATACCTATTGTAACGTTTCACAGTATTTATGACGATAGTAAGCTACGCCGCGTCGTGGAACGGGCTGGCGATCGTAGAACAAACAGTAAGGTCGCGATGGTAGATATTTACATGAATCCCTCTAATTGGCTATACCAGGTAAGATATTTACTACTATCAATAGGTTTCGAAGATGTTTGGTGTAGTCAGCATGTAGATAGTGCTAACTCATTTTTAAAATGTTTAGAAATACGTCTAACGGACCAGTTTATTCAAGAGAAAGATGCTACAATAGACAAATCTCCAAAATGTACATTATATAAACTGCTGATAGATACTTTTTGTTTGCAATATTATCTTAGAATATCAATTCCTGAATGTTATGCCACGCTTATTACAAAATTTCGTGTATCTTCCCATCAATTGCTCATTGAACAAGGAAGATATTATGGTATAGAAAGATCTGAAAGAAAATGTAAATTGTGCAATAAGGACGATATAGAAGACGAATATCATTTTATTCTGATATGTCCATTGTATACAGGTTTACGAATTACTTACATAAAAAAAATATTATTGGTTCAAACCATCTATGTTTAAAATTGTACAATTATTATCAGTTCAAAACAGAAAAGAACTATGTAATCTCGGTAAATTTCTCAAACATGCAACCTTTTTACGTTCTAAGCATATATAACTGTCCATCCTCCAATTACACAATCACCCATTGTATATATTATCTGTTTGTATCATTGTTTATTGAATGTATATGTATATGCCTATGAGCCGTAAGGCTTAAAGCTAATAAACTATACTATACGGCCATAGTAGTGCTAAGATCGCTCCGTGGAACACGGCTACGGAAGATTAGGGTTTAACCCGGAAATAAATAGTACATAGCTGAAAGTAAATAGGTCATATGTCCCCAAGTTTCCGAGGTAGTGTGCTCGACCATGTCATCCTGTAGGAGTTTGCTGCCCAAATTGAGTTATGGATGGTCATTACATCATTTGGACACAATGATTACAAGAATGGACAATATCCACACCTCACTCAATGTGGGAATCAAAATTCTACCAGACCCTAAATTACGACACGGTGTGCTAACTTTACTATAGCAGTAAATATATAATTATAGTCATATAATCAGTTTACGCCTGTAACCCATTTTCGTTATCTACCTTAGCAAGTTCATCCTGGTATTACGCGCACATTTTTAACATCTGCGGTCGGATTTTTAAAATAAAGAATAAGATAAGATGGAGACATTAAAATATATGATTCATATAAATTAGAAAAAGAAGATTAACAATTAAAAAAATATTGTATGGATGTCTTTTATTTAAAAACAACAAACAAATGCGTCTGAGGGTACTTTTCTTTTGCATGGCTACTTACAAATTAAAATTTCGATGATAGTTGAACGGGCGAATACATTAAACAAATTGATTTAGATAAAAAAAACATTAAATATTAATTATTAACATAAACGTCTTTTACAATATATTTATTTCATTTAAAATAGAATGAAATAACAAGTAAAGTCACTATATGTATTCTTATTTGCATGCCCCAAACTTAGTAGGACTACATCACGATTAACTGAATCAAATATTATTAAATCTAACACCGACAATGTGTTTGATACCAAGAGAATGACTTATTCACGAACTACGAGGATCATTTGCTGTGGGCCATTTACAAAATTAGTAAAGTGTGCATATCCAAATACAAACTTCGTCAAAAAAATAAAAACAAAAAAACAAACAAACACATGAATGAATGAATGAATGAATGAAACAATGATACTGTTACTAAAAAACAAAACCACCCTGTATGAATAAAGTTTGTTCAAGTTCGTTTTGTTTAACGGTTATTAGAGATATCGTTCACGCCGGCCTGCAATACATGTATGTTTATGGATTACATAATATTATATTATAGAAAAGAACCTTATTTATTGGTTGATAATGGATACTTTGTAATATGAGAGCACACAAAACTTCACAGTTTGTTTTAAGATTCTGAAAATTGGTTAAACGAGGAGCGTTTCCAGATGAAAAACGTACATTTTTTTAATCACAGTTTTCTTCACAAAATAAAAATGTACGGCTTTTATTAACCAGACACATGACATTGGGATAGACAGTAACCTATGTACCTTTTCACTATAAATACTAATATTTTATCTGACTTTCACAAGACCTTAAACGTTTTTCGTTCAAGGCCATGGTGCCTATTAATACCTTAATTTAGTTTGACATACCAAATGACCTAACTATTCCAGGTTGTAAAATCATATATAACAATTTCATGTATATAGTTCGGTCGTGAGTCTTGTTCCTTTTAGCGTTGAGCACTTCCCAACACTGATAAAAGTTTCTTGCCTAGTCACTTAGGCTAAATATCAGGATGTATCAGTAGTTAGGGCCCCACTATAGGGTATATCGATTTCACTATTGCATCATCCAAGATGGCCGCCAATCTGCGTAGTAAAGGGGACGATGCAATACTGACGTCACTAGGCCCCGCCTCCAGAAGGGTGTATACATCTTTATTTTAAGAACTGACTGATGCAATGCACTAGGCCTCTAGAGTTTATTTTAAGAATGGATGTAATACTGACGTCACTCTTACAGTGTGCATTACACTTTTTGTTTTAAGACAAATACTAAAAAGCCATATGTTAATTAATATCCCCACCCCTTTTTTTTATTATATAGCAGCTAATGAAAGAGCCCATTTATTAAACCCAACATATACTAGAGAAGTAAAAGGAATTTTGAGATGTAGAACGTTAGTACTTTATATATTTGTAATACCCATTTATCAGCAAAACCATTCCTATGAAGTCTAGTATTTCCAAAAGGTGTAACATATTCCATCAATGAAAAAAATCCATGATTCATTGGTGTGTGTGTGTGTGTGTGTGTTTGTGTTTGTGTGGTACCGAATCAAAACAAGTATTTCTTAATTTCTAAATATGTACATGTGATTCATGTCTTTAAATGTGCGGGAGGATTACATCATGCTGGTCGGTACAATAGACATCTATGAATCATTTTTTACTTTTTTGCATTGATTATGTTACACTTTTTGGAAATACAAGACGACATAGGAATGGGCTTTTTTCTGATAAATGTATAATACAAATATCAAGGTATCATTTATTAACATTTCACTATTATTTTTTTACTGTTCGGTACCACACAAACACAAACACACACACACACACACACACACACACACACAAATGAATCATGGATTTTTTTCATTGATGGAATATGTTACACCTTTTGGAAATACTAGACTTCATAGGAATGGTTTTGCTGATAAATGGGTATTACAAATATATAAAGTACTAACGTTCTACATCTCAAAATTCCTTTTACTTCTCTAGTATATGTTGGGTTTAATAAATGGGCTCTTTCATTAGCTGCTATATAATAAAAAAAAGGGGTGGGGATATTAATTAACATATGGCTTTTTAGTATTTGTCTTAAAACAAAAAGTGTAATGCACACTGTAAGAGTGACGTCAGTATTACATCCATTCTTAAAATAAACTCTAGAGGCCTAGTGCATTGCATCAGTCAGTTCTTAAAATAAAGATGTATACACCCTTCTGGAGGCGGGGCCTAGTGACGTCAGTATTGCATCGTCCCCTTTACTACGCAGATTGGCGGCCATCTTGGATGATGCAATAGTGAAATCGATATACCCTATAGTGGGGCCCTAACTACTTGTATCATGTCCGTGTATCATTAAATGTTTTGAAATTTACTTCAGAAGTTGAGTAACTGTTCGTTGTTGCTTACATATAATTGTGTCTGTATCATATTAGGGCAAGATGGAATGTCATTCTACAAGAACTCTGATTCAGTTTCATCATTATGTAGATTAATAATCACTAAATTGTTGATGAAAAGTACACCTGTATAATAATGTGCAATGAATATTGTGTCTACTAAAGTATAATTTCAAAAGGTTGATATAAAACGGAATGCTATTTACATTAATGTCTACACTAAAATCTAAAGTGCCTATCATGTCAGTAACAACACACAGACATTTTCAGCGGAAATTGTTTTCATCTATCTTCAACTGTTTATCTCTATATGGATATTTACATATGTGTACAGTTTTCAAGTATTTACTGTCAAGACACCAAAAGCTTCCCATTCTGAATCATGATCATATGGTGGTATCGCCCCTTCAATGTTACCAAGTATTATGTCAAATACATGAGTTTTCACGCACCAAGTTTGTACCATATTAACAAAACGAAGTCCATCTGCTAACGGACAAAACTGAATCTGACAACAAAGATGAACGTTAGGTGCTAGACTCTTCATAATGGAACATTTGCAACTATATTCAAATGTACTTTATATATTTTTAGCGTGCATATAAGATTCAATTAATTGTTATGGTGTCGCCCGTCGATTATGCAATAACTTAGACTTTAGCTACTTAGGGGCTAGCAATCAGACCAATTAGTGTGAAACTAAATCACAGCAATCAAGACACTACGGATTTTAAATTAATGCCTCAGGCTGATAGCCGGTCTGCCAACAAACATACCTATTAATTATTACGTCAGCAGTTAGCGAGTACAGTTTATCATGTGACAAAATAATGGATATGTGCCGACTAACGACACAATTCACAAAGAGGTCTTAGCCTGAGTATGTTGCCTAGGGTAACATTATTGACGGAAAATAAATTCCCAAAGCTCATTAAGACGTAACCATTTGAGCCGATTCTTATAAAAATAGACCGAGAAGAAATAGAGAGCAGATAGAGAACCATTCCGAATTTTAGCAAAGATGAAGCAGGACGTGTGTGCCTGCTCTCTCGAGCTAACCCCCCCCCCCCCCCCCCCCCCCACCTGGGGGGACTCATTGCTTCATACGGGACACTACTGGAATACCGCATCACGTACACCGGGCCACGGGCTACCGTGACCTTGGTGTACGGGGACCCAGTGAAGAAACCACCTAGGAGGAGAAGGAGGACGAAGACGGACGCACCAGGGGCGGACCGGGGGAGGTCAAAATCGGTAGCTCAACTACCGGCGGCGACTTTTCCCGTTGTACCCCCCAAGCCCAAGTCAACACCAGTGAGGCCAGCTGTTCCAGCTCTGCAGGATCCAGTTGACGACTCGCCAGTGGCGGACACGGTCTCTAACCGGGCCGTGATGGAATCGCCACCAACAACTCCGACAACTTCTACCCCCGGGATTCCAGCGATGCCACCCCCACCCAGGAAGAGTGGCGCTGTAGAGTCCCAGGCCCGTCTTGTGGTCGTTGGAAAACGAAAGGCGATGGTGTCACCAGGCGACCAACCATCCAAGCCAAGTCCGCCGACACAACCGCCCCCACCTACTTCATCTCCAGCGAATGACCAGCCCTCTGAACAACCTTGGTCACTGCAGGCCGGCAAGCTACCAACACGCTACGCGAGGCTGGTGAAGACTAACATTGGGGATGTCCGTCAGCTCCTTTGTGAACCGACCCCGGAGTCGTATCAACCTCTGCCACGAACCGAAGGAGAGTTCTCGGTGCGTAGGATCACGATAAACGATGGGCGAGGGATCTGCCTTACCGTTCGCCGGAAGGGACTTTTCAACCAAGGGATGCTTCTCGATGAAATGGACAACCCGACCATCCACCGCGTCATCAAGACCGTTGCCGGGGAAGATTACCGTCCAATCACCGAGAGCATCGCCAAGTCCGCAAACCGGTACGCCCTCAACCACCTGGACTCGTCCCTATTCATCGCCTCTCCGTGACGACATCCCCGCTAACAACCTTTCCTAGGACAGGTAACAACCTCTTTTTTTGGGCTAGTTAGACTTTAAACGTTTTGGAAGCAGTTCAAAATTCTTATGTTTATTTTTTTATAAGTAGTCTAACGCATTTTATTTTGGCGCCCGTTCAATTGCTCAAAATCACCTTAAAAACCTTTTGGCTGAGCAGTCTTAACTATTTTGGGTTAAATTTTAGAGTCCGGACATGTTTTGGATGCAGTTACTCTTTGTAGTCTTAGGTAAAATACAGGCTTCACCGAGGAATCGAAATTCAGCCAATCAGAGCACGGCTCCCACTCGGTGTACTTCAAGTTTACGAAGTGTCTGCTATTTGGTCCGCGCTCGCGTTGACCTTACTAAATGGCTTTATTCCAAATTCCGCCCACCTCAAACTTACCCCCCCCCCCCCCCCCTGCTCCGGAGTTAGTCACTGGCGAAGTCAGAGGCTAAATCCGTGGTGGGCGTGCCTGAACCTTCGTGGATAGGGGCACGTAAAATGAGTTGCCCGTTGCCCGATAGAGAACCGAAGTGGGGACCCAAGGTCGGCAGCGCTGATGTAATTCCCTTGGAGTTCTCAGTCGTAGTGTCAACTTTATCGTTCACTTAAGAGCTTATATATATTGTATTTGTTCCTTCATCCATGTTGTTAACTCATTGATCATGTTTCATGTTTGAAAAAACTAAATACAAGAACCTACATCACCAACTGGGGATATTTGTTCTTTCATTAGCATTCATAAGAAAAATGTACACTGTGTTAATAACTACCAGTATTATTTGAAATAAGCATATATACAGAATTCTAGTATTTCAACATAATACTGCTAATTACAAGCTGAAGTCTTGGTTCTGTATGTCTCATTATACCATCCATATTTACAGGTGTGTGGAGTTGGTAACAATACCTGTATCACAGGTATGACAATTTTAATTCTGAACACCTTCCTATGGTTTCTCTTCGTCGGCTTCCTCTAAATAATTTGTTTATGCTTTTAACAATCAACTTTTCTTAGTATCATATTGTGTTGCTATCCTTGTACAGGGCCATACCTAACATAAAGTAAGTGGGGTGCAGCAGAAAAACAATCAGGCTACAGGTACAGAGTTTCTGTCAGAGGGTACGAAGGGTAAAATTACGTACCGTAAAATGTAGGAAATTAATGGATATTACTATTGTTTAGAAAGATTATAGTACGAGAACTACTCTTTAAAATATGTAAAAGTACATGGAATACAGTATCCAATTTCAAAAGATTTTGAGTCCATTACGTACCCTTAAATTATTTTTTTGGGCAGAAAGCCTGATTTAGATAAAAGAAAAAAGAAAGAAAAAAAAAGAAGGAAAAAAAGAAGAAGGGGGCTCTTTTAAACATGGTGCATTCAAGGTTTATAACAGCCCATCCATGCTAGGTACGGTCCTGTAAATATTAATACCCAATACAAATGAATGGATGATGTGAAATTCGTGTGTAATAACTAAAACATCTAATTTTGGGAAGTACCGGTCAGCTTGCTTCCCATTCCAGAATATATATATACTTCCATTAAACATTATGTAGCCAGATATATGAAACATACCCATAGCACATCGTAAATTACAATCCATGCTACTGTCAAATTTCGTGGAAAAAACTAAAGTTTTGATTTATGACGAAAATTGTTTTAATAAAATACTGCCTACTTTTCTTCATTTGAAACACCCCTGCGCGTGCTGTAACCTCACCGTGGTGCAGGGGTGTAACATTCTCTTTGAGAATGGCCAATACAGCACAAATTGAAGTTTAGAGTAAAATTCGGTGTCCGTAAAATTCTGTGATATTTGTATTTGTATTTTTGCACAGTTCTTTACACTGTTTTTGTTTAAACCTTGAATTTTTATATTGATGTTGATCATCACTTTATTTATTTGCATTACCATAGTTTGACACCCAATAGCCGATGTATTTTTCGTGCTGGGGTGTCGTTAAACATTCATTCATTCATTCATTCATTTGAAACAGCTAAAGAATGTATGCACATTTAGGTCCGTAAAATATTGTTGAATAGTTATCTTAATAATTACACATCATTTATTTAAGTAAAATTTATAAATACATAAGTAATTTAAATTCTCGTCGTAATTCAATATAATTAACAGCAAAACTGGACATTCTTAGAATATATTTTTGTACTTAATCAAAAAGTTCTTCCGAATTTTATACGAATAAAAACTTGTATTCTTATTTTTATGTTACATATTCGATCTCAAAGGTTAGAGACAAAAATATGTTACTGACGTAATCATGTTAAGCGGCGACAATTATACATGTACGTCTGTAGTAAAGTTAGCACACCTCGGAAACATTCTACAACTATCCTGAAAATTTCAACTTTGTACTATTTATTTCCGGGTTAAACACTAATTGTGACCTAATGTTTCTGGACTACCATATATATATATATATGTTTACATATAAAACATATTGCTGTTGGTGATAATGGTCTGGTGGTAATACATATGTATTCATTATTGTTTAAAATTTAAAGGAAAAAAGAGAAGAAGAAAAAACAAACAAACAAACAAAAGAAAGAGAAGAAAACAAGAATAAAGATAGAAAGAATGAAAGAAAAAGAAAAAAGAGAATGAAAACGGGAAGAAAAGAACAAAGAAAGAAAGAAAGAAAAGAAATAATATGCTTACTGCCGTCCTCTGTATCGTTCAAACTAAGGTAAGGCAGCGCATCTGGAGGGTCAGTGCTGATGTCAAAATAGGCTGGATCAGTTTTCGGATTAAAGTTCAAATTAGCAAATATTGACCCGGGAGCCGTATGTTCGGGTACCGTCACAATTTTGTTGGCATTTGAAATTATAATTGGCGCTTTTGGATCTGAAAAAAACAAGTCACGCACAAAGAAAAATGTTAAATGGGTCAGTATCAAAAATGGTAACATTTTGGGTCCCGGCTCTAAATTATATTATTTCTAAATTTTGTTCACAGAATATTACTTTGACAAAACCACACATATTTGTAATATATTTCGGACATTATTATTATTTTTTAATCAGTATTTTATTTCAGAAATTATGCCGAAATCTCATGTCCCTTGCAAGGGGTGAAGTAACAGTATGGACTATAACAGTTTTACAATATTTTAGCAATTATGTACACAAGGTCAAGGTCAAATGTAGAATGCCCGATTGGTACATAGTGTGCTCTGAGACAACATAATTTCCTTATATGTTTTAAAATGTAATTTCTAATTTTGGCACATGCAAAGACAGTAACAGTATGGATGCTCAAAATTTGTATGCAAAGAAATATACTTACTTGTTCAAAAAGTTGTGTCTACTGGTCCAAGTTACTGAATTAAGGCCACATTCGAATGATAAGACAGAAAGTGGAAGATCCTTTGTAGGAAGTACAACAAGACAAAGTTCATGGAGCACCAATTATAAACATTTTATGATGGAGGTAACAGTATGGGCATATATATAAGGGATACACATATTTAGTAAAAAATTCTTAAAATATAATTATCAAAAATAAAGTATAATAGCACAGTGTTATTAATTAATATCTCATGATTACATTGATGCAGAAAATGTTAAAGAATAATATTTTTTTAACACAATATTAAACTTTACATAACTTCACCCCTTGCAAGGGACATCAGATTTCGGCATAATTTCTGAAATAAAATACTGATTTGTTTTTAAACTAATGTCCGAAATATATTACAAATATGTGTGATTTCGTGTATTGATGTCAAAGTAATATTCTGCGAAAACAACTGGGAAATATATACATTTTATAATATAATTTAGAGCTGGGACCAAAAATGTTACCAATTTTGATACTGACCCATATTGTTAATAATAACAACAACAAAAAACAAGGGGTAGACAAAATGTTATATTGTTAATAATAATAACAATAAAAACAAGGGGTAGACTTCTGGGGTCTTTTCAAATACTGACCTTGTTCAGGTTGAGAGAAAGCAAGTGAACATCAAACAGAAGACAAAATACTTATGTGTGTGGTGGAATAAGACAGCACTCCGTTTTAGTGCACACAGAAGATGCGTAGTAGCTTCATTTTGCGGTAGAATTTTTTATATTAATTTTTGTATCGTGCACAATCTTAAAAGTAAGCAATGTGTCAAAATTAAAACTTTCCCGTCAATACACCATGAATATGATCAATACACAACATAATCAACTGTTTTGTTTGGGGTTTTGATGGGTGTTTTTGTTTCTTTTTGTTTTTTTCAGGGGGGGAGGGGGGGGGATTCTTTGTGTTTTCTAGCTAAAGTGGTAACGCGCTAACATCAATTTTAGAGAGGTTCCGAGGCAGGGTACCTTGACTATTTTAGGAAACTAGATTGCCTGAAATGTACAAACGTAAGGTATATGCTTTTTTAATGCTCTGAGTGTAATAATAATAATAATAATATTACTAATGTTATTAATTAATATGAATAATAAATAAATAAATAAATGTACTTGTGATTTGACAGGTGATCTCAATGGGACCAACAGGATTGTTTTTTTTATCAGTGACGTTTACACTAAACTTGATCTTCGACTGGCATTCGTGAACCATGTCCGCCGCGGCTCGGATCACTCCGTCATCTGAAAGTACGTCACAAACGGTGACTATAATGGGTGGTACTATCTAGTACGTCACAGACAGTGCCTATAATGGGTGCTACTATCAGATACGTCACAAACAGTGACTATAATGGGTGGTACTATCTAGTACGTTACAGACAGTGCCTATAATGGGTGCTACTATCAGATACGTCACAAACAGTGACTATAATGGGTGCTACTATCAAGTACATCACATTATTTCTTCCAATGGTCAAACGAAATTTGAAATAATTCCGCCAAAGGTAATTCCAAATGGAAAATTGTTTTTAAAACCCCCCAGAAAAAAGCAGGTTGTGTTTGGGTTGGGGGTGGGAGGCACAAACGGAGGTTTTGCTAGGTATATCTCACGATAGTCGTGTGTGTGTGTGTGTGTGCGTGCGTGCGTGTGTGTATTTAAACACATACATGCATACAAACATACATATCAGTTATGTATATACACACGCACACGCACACAAGCATGCATGGATACAAACGTACATTCATACATGTGTTTCATGGGTAAACTGAACATTCGTTTTAAGAATGTATTGCTGGCCGAATGGTTGCCGTGATGGTCTGGGAACTGCGGGCGATTCGGTGCCTAAGGTTTGAATCCCAGTAACATTGCATGAGAGATTATTTGTGAGGCCAAAAATAATTTTGTATTCCCTGTGTCCGTCCATTAACATATTTGTTTGGACTGGTCAAACTCTACATAAACGCATACACACATATGCCTACATACATGTATACATTTACATACAATACAAAGTAACAATAAAATACAATACAATACATAATACATGATATATACATGCAATGTCACATACACACATGCACGCATGTATATGTACGTACATCCGGTCGCATCTACGAACATGTGTATATATATATATATATATATATATATGTGTGTGTGTGTGTGTGTGTGTGTGTGTATATATATATATACTCTTCAAAAGAAGAAACGCAAAACCACATTGTCGTAACATTTGGAGAATTGATTTAATTATTGAATGGTGAGTCCGATAATTACTAAATGTTGCAGGATTGTTCACAATTCACTCTAGTCCATTGTGAGTAAGTGATAGGACACAACACCAAGGTCAAGGTCATCTGGAGTCAATACCGGGTGTGGCCTCCGCGTGTGTTGACAACTGCCTGGCACCGCCTGCCCATTGAAGCAACCAGAGTACGGATGACGTCCCGGGGGATGGTGGCCCACTCGGCCTGCAAGGCTGCTGCCAGCTCGGGCAGGGTCTGGGGCTGTGGTTGTCGCTGTCGGAGGCGTCGGTCCAACTCGTCCCATAGATGCTCAATTGGGTTCAAATCCGGTGATGTCGATGGCCAAGGAAGGACATTAATGTTGTTGTTCTGTAGGAAAGCCGTTGTGAGACGTGCTGTGTGAGGCCTGGCGTTGTCATGTTGGAACACTGCGTTGGCGTTGGCCATAACTGGAACGATGTGTGGCCGGAGGATCTGATCAATGTAGCCCTGTGCATTCAGGTTGCCATGCACGTGGACCAGGTCAGTTCTGCCAGTGTGTGAGATGGCTGCCCACACCATGACACTACCCCCGCCGAATCTGTCCACTTCCTGCACGCAGTTTGCCGCATAACGTTCACCACGACGCCTATACACGCGACATCTTCCATCATGACGTCGGAGCAGAAATCGGGACTCGTCACTGAACCACACCTGTCTCCATCGCAGTTGAGGCCATTGTCGATGAATCTGGCACCACTGCAGTCGGAGTCGACGGTGTTGTGGTGTTAAGATGACACCTCGAACTGGACGTCTGGCACGAATTCCTACCTCACGTAGGCGGTTCCGTACGGTCTGGTCGGATATCCTGCGCAAACCTGGTATTGCTGCGGCTGTGGAGGTGGCAGTAGTCAATCGTTCCCGAAGGTGGCGTACCCGGATGTAGCGGTCCTGCCCGGGGGTAGTGACCCGTGGTCGACCGGATCTAGGGAGGTCACGTGTTGATCCATGTTGCTGGTAACGGTCCCACAGTCTGGAGATGGTGCTTGGGGACACATGGAATGCCCTGGCAACGGCCGTTCTGGATTCGCCTGCGTCTAGTCGGCCGATGGCATTGTTTCTCTGCGGTTCACTGAGACGTGGCATGTCCTGGATTGTGAACTGTCGGCCAGATACAGAGGCCAGGCAAGCGAACACCCTGCACTTTTATACTGTCGGTGTTCATGTTGCACGTGCAGACAACGCACGTGCAGTGGTGACATGGTTTGCACGTGGCTGCGTTTTTGCGAATATTCACATTTTGGAACTTTATTGTACAGTAGCTGCGTTTTATCGAATGTAACCGTGGGAATGTGTTTGGGACATGCAATGACCTTATATTCACAAAGCATGAACCGGTAGGAAACATAAAATCGGAGTTATAACCCATTTGTACCCTTTTGCGTTTCTATATGTGTGTGTGTGTGTGTGTGTGTGTATATACACACACACACACACCACATGCGTGCATTTTTGGTTGTTGTGTTTTGTTTGTGGTTGTTTTGGGGGGAGGGATGTTTTTGTTTTTTTGTTTGTTGCTTGATTGGTTGGGGTTTTCTTGGTGGGGGTTTGGGGGCTTGTGGGGATTGGGGTTTGTTTGTTGTTGTTGTTGTTGTTTGTTTGTTTTGTGGGGGGTGGGGTGTTCATGTTGTTTGGTTGTTGTTGTTAATTGTGGTTTGTTTGTTTTGTTGCTTTTTGGGGTGCGTGGGAACGTGAACATGAGGTGGTGGCTAATGAAGTCGAAACACAGAAAAGCTTTCCTAGGGGAAAAAGACGGGAGCAGTGAAATGAAATAATAAAGTGAATTTTTTTTTTTTTTTAATTGAATGAATGAAATCTCACTCTCTCCTATTTCAAAATTCGATGATGGCGGATCTGTTGTCATGGTGTAGTAGAGGGGATCGGAGTTGTTGTCCTTGACAGTGATATTGGGGTAGATAATATCGCCTCTCTTTGTAGAGTTGTCGATGTCAGATGTGCATTGGTCTGCAAGAAACAGTCAAAGACAAGGCTTGTTCCATTAAAGGAGCACCGGTGGGGCAGGACATACTCACGTGTCACGAACACCTGGCACAAGTTCAGCCAGCAAAAGTTTCGCTAACGTTTGCGAACTATTTGATTGATTCCAGACATGACCATTTGGTTTACCGTGAAGCAAATAAACCAGTCTAGCGAACATTTTACTGTTCAATCTGGCTAAATTCAGAACTGATATCATCACTGTTTATACAGTATATTTATGAATGCATGTCATCACAGCTGAATATATTTCCTGTGCAAGTGTGGGTTTCCTTGGGAGTGGCAGTCTTCCTACAGGCGGTGCAGAAGGGATTAAAATAATCATGTTACGTATCTCCTAAGACCGTGGCGATCCTCCTAAGGACGATCACCTGCTAGTTGTCTAAAACTTCCTTTCGACTGCCTTGTGCCGAGACACGATTTTGGTCACGGAAAATGGTTTTGTCATTCAGATTCAGTAGTTGTTGTTTTGTGAACGATGTTGGCTAACCGTCTATCGGTGAATAATACTCTGTCGGCGAACAGTCTGTCAGCTAACTGTTTGCTAACAATCTGTTGGCGAACAGTATGTCGGCTAACCATCTGTCAGCTAATCGTTTGCAAACCATCTGTAGTATTTGGGCTAACCGTATGTCGGCTAACCGTCTGTAGGCGAACAGTATGTCGGCTAACCGTCTGTAGGCGAATAGCATGTCAGCTAACTATCTGTAGGCGAACAGTGTGTCGGCTAACCGTCTGTAAGTGAACAGTGTGTCAGCTAACAGTCTGCAGGCGAACAGTATGTCGGCTAACCATCTGTAGGCGAACAGTATGTCGGCTAACCGTCTGTAGGTGAACAGTGTGTCGGCTAACCGTCTGTAGGTGAACAGTATGTCGGCTAACCATCTGTAGGCGAACAGTTTGTCGGCTAACCGTCTGTAGGTGAACAGTGTGTCAGCTAACCATCTGTAGGCGAACAGTATGTCGGCTAACCGTCTGTAGGTCAACAGTGTGTCGGCTAACCGTCTGTAGGTGAACAGTATGTCGGCTAACCATCTGTAGGCGAACAGTATGTCGGCTAACCGTCTGTAGGTGAACAGTGTGTCAGCTAACCGTCTGTAGGTGAACAGTCTGTCGGCTAACCATCTGTAGGCGAACAGTATGTCGGCTAACTATCTGTAGGCGAACAGTATGTCGGCTAACTATCTGTAGGCGAACAGTATGTTGGCTAAACGTCTGTAGGTCAACAGTGTGTCGGCTAACCGCCTGTAGGCGAACAGTTTGTCGGCTAGCCGTCTGTAGGCGAACAGTATGTCGGCTAACCATCTGTAGGCGAACAGTATGTCGGCTAACCGTCTGTAGGTGAACAGTGTGTCGGCTAACCGTCTGTAGGTGAACAGTGTGTCGGCTAACCGTCTGTAGGCGAACAGTATGTCGGCTAACCGTCTGTAGGTGAACAGTATGTCGGCTAACCGTCTGTAGGTGAACAGTATATCGGCTAACCATCTGTAGGTGAAGAGTGTGTCGGCTAACCATCTCTAGGTGAACAGTATATCGGCTAACTATCTGCAGGTGAACAGTATGTCGGTTAACCATGATCTGTAGGCGAACAGTATGTCGGCTAACCATCTGTCAGCTAACTGTTGTCTAACCGCCTGTAGGCAAATTGTCTTTTGGGTAACCATATGTCGACTACCAGTCTGTCGGCTAACTGTCTGTCGGCAAACAGTCCTTTGGCTAAGTGTCTGTCGGTAAACAGTATGTCGACTAACCATTTGTCGGCAAACAGTTGACTAACCGTTTGTAGGCAAAAAGGCTGTTGGCAAAAAATGCCATTACTCCGCCCCCAATCACAATTCTTTTTCCCACACCGCGTTATACATTTTCCTGGTGCCCCATAACATGACTGATAAAAAATTAATGTTGTTCCCTCCCCCCTAACCCTCCCCCCTCCAAATGTGGGTGCCCCCAGTATAAAATTCTGGCTACGGCAGTGGATGCTACATAGTTACTGGCTAGGAACAGCACCCATTTCAGACTTGGGGTCACCAATAAACCAAAATGTCCAAATTGTATTTGCAGACAGTAGATGTTTAAGTTTGTAATCAATTGAGTGTTACGATTTATTCAGCATCCTTACGATTCAACAGGATGTATTCTCAAAAGTTCTTATAATTGTTGCACGTGCTAAACGGACATTTCAAGACGCTGTTTTAACCTACCAAGACATTAGAACAACCATTGACACACATGATATACATAAAAAAAGAAGTTTGTTTTGTTTAACGAGACCACTAGATCACATTGATTTATTAATCGTCGTCTATTGGATGTCAAACATTTGGTAATTTTGACATAATATAGTCTTACAGAGGAAACCCGCTACATGTTTCCATCAGTAGCAAGGGATCTTTTATATGCACCATCCCACAGACAGGATAGCACACACCACGGCCTTTGATATACCAATTGTGGTGCACTGGCCGGAACGAGAAATAGCCCAATGGGCCCACAGAAGGGGACTGATCCCAAACTGACCGTGTATCAAGCGAATACTGTACCACTGAGCTAGGTCCAGTGCCTCTAAAGATTGTTAAGTAACAAATAATGTATACTAGTTAGGTTATATGGTTGTCAAGTAACAAATAATGTATACTAGTTAGGTTATATGATTGTCAAGTAACAAATAATGTATACTAGTTGGGTTATATGATTGTCAAGTAACAAATAATGTATCTAGTTAGGTTATATGGTTGTCATTGTATGGCCATAATGTTTGCGTTTCAAACCAAAAGTTAGTAATCATTATATGAAACCTTGAGATAGAACTTTTAATCAGTATGGGATGCTGGATAGCCCACACCCAACCTTCCCCCATTGTTTTTCCGTCTCTACCAGTGACCCACGACTGGACTGAATGGAGGGGGGGGGGGTAGAATTGAAAATGGGCAGAATTTTGAAAATAGCAATTAGTAAAAAAGTTAATAGAATTTAAAAAAAAAGAAAAAAAAGTTACAAGCCAAAAATAAAAATAATTGACTGCTCGGTCGAATATTTATATAATTTGGAGCATTTTAGAAGGACAGTCCAAAAAGAAATAAGAGAAAGAAGAGAGGATCGGACTATTTAATAATATTAAAAAAAGAAAGTAATTTCGACATAAACTTTTGAACAAGGTCTAAAAGTTTAAAGTCCGATCTTTATGTCCACTGAGTGGCCTTGTTAAGGCCGTTATGGTGCACAGCTTGTAGAGACGAGATGGGTTGCATCCCGTCAAGAAAATACCTAGATTGACAGTCAATAGACGTTGAAGGTGTAGCGCTGTGCTGAAATACAGATCTTGAGAAGTCGGATCCGTTCTGCAGAATGGCCGTCATACGAGTCAAGAAAAAAACAAGTCAACATAGTCAGACGGAGAAATGACGTGGATGCAAGGAATCTCGCTAAAACAGAATCCAACCTGGTGGGGACAGACGGACGGACATACAGACAGACAGACGGAGGGACAGACAGACAGACTGAGATGAAACCTATAGTCCCCTTTTTAATTAGTATAATTTTTATTTGGCTTTAGTACATAAATTCTACATACCGATTAGACCCGACGTTATGATCGGAGGTTCGTTCGTTAGTATCCGAACCTGTACGATTTCTGACGACGTGTGGCCGAGATCATCCGTACAGCTAACCGTGATATTGTACTGGCGCACTATTTCATAGGAAAGAGTTCCTTGGCTCGGCAAATAATACAGGCAATAACCTGAAAGAGAAAGAGGAGCATTATTTGTTTAATGACACCTTTTCAACTATAGAGAACGGTTTATGCTGTCTACACCGGCAAGCGATCTAACATCTACGGTCTCCTCCTGTCCCCAGTCAGGCCCCAGATCATATCAGAGACTTTACTCGTGAGAGGCGTGTTCAAAACCACAGTGGTACATGAGTATTTAAAACTAGTTGCCCATTGCCCATTTACTTCCTGCCAGTGGTCGCCTTTTAAACAATGACGGCAGTTCCCTAGTAACTTGGACACCAAAGAAAGTGTTATGAAATAATGGCGCCTCTTTGAAGGCTTAATAAACAATGAACCACACCTGTTGTAACGGGTGTAGGTAGCAAGATATATCGGATTATTAGTTGTATGTGTTCATACCTGCATTGCATCATACCGATCTGTTATTTTATCAAAACCAGTACTTGCATAAATACGAATGATGCTTCCGTTTTGCATTGTCCTACTGAATTTACAATGGCGGAGCGACCCAAAAAACGGGTCCGCTTCTCACTAACGACCCGTAGAATGTTTTTATCTTGATTTTGATTGATTTCTTAGAAACGCAAATATCTTTCATATTAAAACCAGTCACTAAAACAAGCATTGCTTAGCCTTGCTTTCACAGATGTCTTATAAATAGTCCAAACGTTAAAATGACGTTTTATTTACGTTGGTATTTTCTGCTCAGTATATCTCAAGAACCGTAACTCTGGACGAACTCTGTCTAAACCGGCATATTTTATCGGTCCCAAGTGAATCCGGTTTAGACAGAGTATATATATAATTCTTAAGGATATATTATTTTATATCCTTTATTATCATTAGAACGAATAACTGCTGATAAGAAAATGAATCATGTAAAAGGATCGATATAATTATATACACTGACGAAGGAAGCAGGGGAGGGGCGCAAAGAGGGCATGTGCCCAACCGACTTTGTAGCAGCAGCGATGGTTTTTATATATTTATACATGTATTTATATATGGGGGTGTGCCCCGACCACCCCCCACTCCCACCCCGACCCCCGCAACCCCACACACACACTTTTTGACACCTTTCTACGCCCGTGTATATTATATCTTTGTTCTCAAACATATGGTTATTTTGACAGTTGGTCGAGAGACAGAGAGACAGAGAGGAGAAATAGGAAGACAGGCAGACATCAGTTGGAACGGACTTGATCAGATACTACTAGAGATACTGCTACTTGTAAGGGGGTGGGGGTATACTACAGAGTGTATGGACGGTCTACTCATACTAACTCGTATTACTCGTATTAACATCCTGTGGGTCAGGCAGTTTGTAAACATCAAAACACCTCGCACAATAGTGTGAGGGGGAGATCATGGTGTCCGATATTTCGTACAGGCCGCTGTGTACTGGCGGGGGCGTCGTCACTGCAGCCGTCGTGGTCACTACGGTCGTTACCGAGGTAGTTATAGCTGCAGTGGTGGTATCGCTGCTGTTATCAAAAACAGTAGATGTAGATGCTGTGGTGATCGTCGCGGCAGGAGCGGGAGTCGTTGCCGTGTCGTCTGGTACGGTGCAGGTCATGCAGACAATATTTCTTTTTTCGCGCGTGTCTTCGTAAAGATTGGCCACGATTGGATGACCTTCGATTTTGGTGTCGGCCTGTAAAACGATCAACACAATTTATCAGTTTTATTTTTAACATTATTTGTGTGCTTATTAAGGTTCAGGCATGCTTTTTCTACATGTATGTTGAATTTTATCTTCTATCGTTTCCAATAATTTTGTTTCAGTAAAAACTAGTTTTTTAAAGATAATTACAAAAATATTATATTTAATCATACGTCGGCTTGGTTTCTTGTCTAACTATTTCCCTATTACGTACTGATGCAAATCAATTCCTATTGCTATTAACATTAAAAAGTTATGATTAAATTGATATGATCTTGTTAAAATGGTGTATGTAGTGTTTAATTATTAAAATGCACAGTTTAAATCAAATATATACTAAAAAAATGAATAATCAAATTACAAATTTTTAAACATGCTTAAAGCTGCGGCCACTTCCTTATTTGTCATTAATTTAAAGGTCCATTCTGAGACATGGGCGTCGATCGGTGGGGGACGGGGGACGCGTCCCCCTTACTTTTCAACGCTGGGGGACAATCTATATAAGTATCCCCCCCCCCCCCCCCCCCACACACACACTTTCCTTTAGCAAAAGCAACAACACCACCACCAACAAAAACAACAACAGCAATAACAAAAAACAAACAAAAACAAACAAACAAAAATTAAAACGTTTAACCACTAATGTGTAGCTTTATGATTTTATATCTCCCCCCACTTTTAAAGCCGGATTGACGCCCATGTTCTGAGATGATACAAACATTTTAAATCACTGATGAACAGTACCCACTGAAATTGAAAGGAATCCAATTATTATATTATATGTTTGATATCATGATTTCTTACACACCCGTTGGTGAGAACACCATGCGTACGTGTGCTAACGATTTCAAGACATACGACTGGCTGCTTCTAGGCGATGACCAGGTCACCAGGTCACTAATGCCATGTCCAATAAGAAAAACGGCACAGTGGAAATCGATTACACTGTGACGAATAGTTAACCTGGCAATCATGTGTCTGTGAAGCGTAAGTCAGCTACAAGTGCAACGGCTGTAAATAACTTTTAGTCGAAAAATATGTTAATATTTGCTTAAAACCTGTTTTTAGGATATGTAAGAAATAGTATAATACATTCGTGTCCGTTAGATACCATTTATCTCACAACTTGTTGTTTAAAGACGTATCAAACTTGCTTTCGCTCGTTAGATGCATTTTAAAACAACTCGTTGTGAGATAAATGGTATCTAACGGCCACTCATGTATTATTCTCTATTTATAACATAAATTCACAATTTAATAATAATTAATAATAATTCTTACACACCTATTAGTGAGAACATCATTTGTGTATTTTTGATAATACATACTGTTAACACATATACATGTGATAACATTTCAAAGACATTCGACTGGCTGCTCTTAGGTGATGACCAAGTCACCAATGCCATACCACCCAATGTAAAAAAAGGTAGTCGAAATGGATCATTCTGTGTCCCTATTAAATATTGTTTATAAATTAGCATCAGCCTGCACTTCAGAAAGACTAAAAGGTGAAGATCAAACTGGGTTTATGTCAGATAGATATATCGGTGACAATCTAAGGATCCTGTATGATATTTTGTATTATACTGAATCCCTAAATATTCCAGGAATATTTCTAAGAGTAGATTTTTGAAAAGGCATTTGATACGATTTCTTGGTAATTTTTACATAAAACTCATGATTTCTTTGGATTTGGAGAAGATATTAAACGATGGATTTTTGTGTTCTGTAAAAAATATTAAATCCAATATTATAGTCAACGGAAATATATCATCATCCTTTACCATTTACAGAGGATGCAAGCAAGGAGACCCATTATCTCCTTTGTGTAGAAATTCTTGCAGATTTTATTCGTAAAAATAAGAGCATTAAAGGTATTTCAATAAACAGCAAATAATATCTTATTTCACAGTACGCTGATGATATAGATTTTATACTTAATGGTAGCAGAATATCTTTTGAAGAAACTATAGCAACTTTAAATAGATTTGCGGATTTATCAGGACGAAAAATTAATTATGATAAATCTATAGTTATTTGGACTGGTTCCCAAAAGAATAGTTCAGTAAGATATTTACAACATTTAAATCTAAAATGCAATCCTCCAACTTTTAAAGCACTTGGGATTATCTTTAGTACTGATATTTCTGAAATAACTAAACTTAATTACAACTCTAAACTGTTTGAAATTAAACAAATCATAAATAAATGGATGAGACGATTTGTAACACCACTTGGCAGAATAGTTATAATAAAAGCCTTATTAATGTCTACACTCAACTATTTACTCTTAACTTTAACAAACCCCACTAAATCGTTTCAGTGTGAATTAAACAAAATATTATTCAGGTTTGTATGGAACCAAAAACCAGATAAGATAAAAAGACTAACTGTATGTAAACCTGTTAAAGAAGGCCTCGGTAAGATAGATATATTTAATTCTATCAAGGCTTTAAAGATTACGTGGATTCGAAACTTGGAAACGAAGGATTCAGAATGGAAACCTATTTTATTTGCTTGTTTTCCTCAATTTCGTAATATTTCTGTATTTGGTAACGACTTCGCCTCAAAATGTTTTTAAAATGTTAAATGTTTTGGAAGGACTGTATTCCGGCTTTTTATGAATTCTCGACAGCAATAAAAGTAACATCTTTTGGGATTTCTTATCTGAACTAATTTTTTTATAATTCCCAAATAAAAATTGATAGGAAAACCTTTTTGAAAAACAAAATGGCTTGAGAAAAGGCATTTCTCAGATTTGCGATCTCGTTAATGAGCGAGGGGATTTGTTTTACTTTAGATGTTAGATGTTTCTTTTCTAGAATACCATGGCGTCATTAATTCCGTTAAGTCATATTTTAGGAAAACAAATATTTTAAAAAGTTGAAACAAATATCTCCTTGGACGATTCTTCGGTTCAACGGACACTATGCTTTATTAGAAAAGGCTTAAAATTATACTATTACACATTAACGTTATCGAAAGTTCCGAATATTGCTGTACTAAAATGGCAACGTCTTTTCACTTCGAAACTAAACTGGTCTGTTATCTATTTAAAGCCATTTATAACCACTGAAGAAATAAAATTAAGATCGTTCCAATATAGGATATTACACAGAATACTGACTACCAACACGTTTGCTTATAAACTAAAACTTACTGACAGTGAAATGTATACGTTTTGTCATGAAATGTGGGAATCTATAGAACATCTATTTTGGGAATGTAAAGTTGTTCAGCTTTTTAAAAATAATTTTTGAATCGGTTATTAAAATTTTTAATGATATATTTAACCTAAATTTCTCTCTTGAACTTGTTATATTTGGATGTAAAGATAGTATTAAAACAGATAATATTTTTATTTATTATTATTGTTAGCTAAGTATTTTATATATATAAATGCAAAGTGCAAAATATACACAAATATACATGATTGAGACACATATTTATTCCAGCAAAAACTGCTTTAATAAATTCGTTACCAAGTGGGCAATGTACCATTCTCTATTTGATATCTAATCTTAATATTACTTTTGTTCATTCATTTGTTTTCATCAGCCCACAGCAGGTCACGTGGAATTGATGTAAAGTAAAACGCCTTCATATCTGTATGCGTATTGTGTATCCTACTACTTTTTACAGACCACTGAAATGCTGTTATAAATAATGATAAATATGTACAGAATCAAATGTGTAAATATTTCTTCTATTATCCTGCTCTTTTTTCTCTCTTTCTCTTTCTCTCTCACTCTCATATAGCATTATATACTTTCATTTACTATAGATACTTGTTAAAATCCAGGTCCTTGTGAATATATTATTTATATAATTACTGTAACAACCCATGTCTTCTCCCTTTGCATAGGTTGATATTTGTCAACAAGGGAATGGTCGAGAAAAACTAAACAGTTAAAAAAAATACATTGTGTCCGTTAGATACCATCTACATGTATCTCACAATTCGTTCGCTCGTTAGATACATTTTAAAACAACTCGTTGTGAGATAAATGGTATCTACTGACCACTCATGTATTATTCTCTATATATCATTAGTACGTTGTATAAAAGTAGAATTGGTTTTAAAAATAATTAATCATGGAGTGTTAAAAATTATTTGTATTTTGTAAAACAAAAATTGTTACATGGGAAACATGACGGGTACACGTTTTGAATTAATTTGATAACTATTTAAATATTTTAAAAATGTTTTCGATTCAGTTATGCTTGTTTGATATAAAAGATATTGAAAATTAACATTTTGTTTATTGCCTGCTATTATTTGTCAAGCAGAAAGTACTAGTAATAGTAGTAGTAGTAGTAGTAGTAGTAGTAATAGTGGTGGTGGTGGTGGTAGTGGTAGTAGTAGTAGTAGTAGTAGTAGTAGTAGTAGTGGTAGTGGTAGTAGTAATAACAGTAGTAGTGGTTGTAGTAGTAATTGTAGCTGTAGTAGTAGCTGTAGTAGTAAAAGTAGTAGTAAAAGTAGTAGTAGAGGTAGTAGCAGTAGTACTAGTACTAGTAGAAGGAGGAGGAGTTGTTTCTGTTTCTTTGTTGTTGTTGTTGGGATTTTTTTGGGGGGGTTGCATTTAAAAAAAAAAAAATTGGTCATTGTTTTTATCATTAGACGCAAACTGAAGAAATGTGCATTCATCCTTACTAGTACATGATTGTCGTTTTAAGGTTAAATAGTTGAGTGTATCACTGATAAACTCCATCCTAACTCTAGTACTTCATATATTTTTGGAGTCTGGACATTTCATTACAATGATAATTTGATGTACACCGTCAAACTTAGATTTGTTTGCATTATTTTCACAGTTTGGACAATTAAAACGTGGTATTTTAAAATTCTTGGAACTTTTTTCACATTTTGTATTCATCTATTTAATAATAAAGTTATACTTACTGTACATGATAGTAAGACACAAACTGCGAGTCCGAAAGCCACAAAACATCCCCTTATGAGGAGATCCATGGCGTCCGGTGTTTCCTCCGATTCCTTGACACTGAGAATACCTTGTAGATGTGAACAATTCTTTTTCAATGTGGCTTGCTTTTATGCGTATAACCGTTTATTTGCATGTGTCGAATGTACCAACGGTGATCGGTTTTATTGATTTCTGATCAATATTGAACTATTGAGACTGAACCAGAGGCTCTACAGGGTGTTACATTTATCATTAAAAAAATGTTTTGTTTAACGAAACCACTAGAGAACATAGATTAATTAATCATTGGCTATTTGATGTCAAACATTTGATAATTCTGACTCGTAGTCATCAGAGGAAATCGGCTACATTTTTCCAAATTTAGCAAGCAAGGTTTTATATGCACTTTCCCACATTCCACGGCCGTTGACCAGTTGTGGTGCACTGGTTGGAACAAGAAAATATCCGATCAGTTGAATGGATCCATAGATGTGGTTCCATCGCAAATACCTTAAACGAACACTCAACCGACTGAGGTAAATCCCGCTGCCTATTTATCATAATAACTCCATGTGTATGATTCGCTTAATTATTATTACTGTGAGCGATAGTAATTTATTTTGCATACATGGTTGTATTTGTGATTCGTGAATTGAGAGAAAAACCCATTACCGCTCAGAGACGGATCCGGGGATTGAGGGGAGGGGTTAGGCGACCTATGCCCTCTGAAATATTCAAGTGCCACTTTGTCAATCCTTTTGACGAGTGTGACCTTTTCGTTAGTGTGGGTCAAGATCGATCTCAGTTGGTAGAACGCTACGGTGCTTTGGTTGCAGGATCGAAACTTTTCAGTCGACCCCTTCTCCGTCCCATAACTCGTATATCCAAGGTCGTGGTATATGCTGCCAAATATTTGACATCCAATAGCAGACGATTAATAAATCAATGTGCTCTATTGGTGTCGTTAAACAAAACAAACATTTTTCTACGACTGTCCAGCTGCTAGTCTGAGTGCTCTTACAACAATTCTCGTCGTATACAACTCCTACAGCCCATTAGTGGTTCATCTGGGTGTGGAGGAAATTACAACGCAACTGTCGAGTTGGCCAACTCAATCGTGACAGTTGATAGTTTGAGAATAGCATTAGATATGCCGAGAATAGTATACAAAGAAATGTAATTAATGAGCAGTTTCAATTGTTAGCTAAAACCATTAATTATAATAGCTAAACAAATCGAAATATCGCTTAAATATGAGCCGAATATGCTGGTCAAATTATACATGTAATAATTTTGATGTGAGGTAAATACGGAATAATACATGCGTGGCCGTTAGATACCATTTATCTTACGAGTTGTTTTAAAATGTATCTAACGAACGAAAGCGAGTTGTGAGATAAATGGTATCTAACGGACATGAATGTATTAGGCCTATTCTATTTCTTACATATCCTCCAAAACCAGGTTTTAAGCAAATTTTAACATCTTTTCCTAGTAAAATTTACTTACAGCCGTTTAGCTAACAAAACGAGGGAAATAGATTACACTGTGACGTATAGTTAACCTGACAATCGTGTCTGTGATGCGTAAGTCAGCTACAAGTGTAAAGGGTTGTAAATAGCTTTTAGTCGAAAACATTTTTAAATTCGCGTAAAATCTGGGTTTTTGAGGATATGTAAGAAATAGAATAATACATTCGTGGCCGTTAGATACCATTTATCTCACAACTAGTTGTTTATAAACGTATCAAGCTCGCTTTCGCTCGTTAAAAACATTTTAAAACAACTCGTTGTGAGATAGCCACTCATGTATTATTCTCTATATTCGTGAGCCTCACTTTAAGGATGAAACTGACTTGATCATTCACTTGACGAATGAGACTACACAAACCGTGAACGTGAATGGCGAGCACTCGGCAATAGAGTCCGTCACGCAGTTAAAAAGCCACACAGCCCACTAATGACGTGCAACAAAATGGTGACTATTCACGCTTTGTTGTGCTGGCCGCGCGACCAATTACAACACACTCAGTTAACCTAACAGCCGTTTACTTATCCTAATAGAGGTGTTACTTACAATACAAGAACGCAGTTTTGCGTTCGTGAAATATTTACCTACAAATATCATGGACGCCCATGCATAAGCTGCACTTTAAAGTTGTTGAATCGAGTTTTAGAAAAAGTTTGTTTTATTTAAAGCCGCACACCCTAGTTCCATCCAGCGAAAATAAATTATAATTTGGTTAATCTACAAACCTGTAACACACTTAGATCACGTTTTTATCAAATGGAGTGAAAAAGCAGGTTTTATATCGATAAATACCATGGGAATCCCCATGTCCCAATTGCTTGAAATAATTTTGAAAGTTAGTATTCTGATGTCACCGGTAGATGTCGCTCGAAGCACAACAATGCCTACGTCACGACAAATTTCACAGACTTGGGGTGCGTTCGTTTCACCTCTACTGGACATGTTCCAACTGTTCTGTCCTGGTTGTATCCCCTCTCCAGATATCGTAAGACTTAGCAAAATTATTGGTTTTAAGGGTTTGTAACGTTTTGTATTGAGACACTTGTCTGAACTTTATTGTTACTGAAAATGTTCATGAACTGTGAAGAAAAATCTCACAAATGAACAACAACAAATCGGATGTTGATTGCGCGAACCGTGCACGAGAAAACAAACCGAACCAAAATTATAACGGGCACGTGATATACCAACGTCTGTGACATTGAAATGGAAATATCCCCTCTAAAAATAGATTGGACCTCGCTTGCTTAACGGTTTTTTCTCGACAACACGTCTTGTGAAAAAATGCATTTCGTGGTTTTACAAACATCAGGATTACCAAAAAGCACTTCAGGTGAATGGAAATGTGTATTCTAAATAATAAAATGTAAATAAAAATGTGTATTCTAAATAATAAAATGTAAATAAAGTGCAATTTTATTTGTGAAAAATGGGGTTTAATAGCGAAAAACAACGCCGTAATGGTTAACAAATAAACGTAACTAGGGTGTGTCCCTTTAAGAAAACCATCAGAGCATATTGATTTATTAATCAACGGCTATTGGATGTCACATATTTGGTAATGTTGACATATAGTCAAGAGAGAACCCGCTACATTTTTTCTATTATTTTATATGCAACATCCCACAGACAGGATAGCACATGCCACGGCTGGAATGAAAAATAGCCCAATTATAGGCCCACTGTCAGGGATCGTTCCTCGACCAACTATTGCAGTATACACGTACAGATACACGTACGTTGCTAAATACACACTATTACTATATACACGTACAGATACACGTACGTTGCTAAATACACACTATTGCGGTATACACGTACAGATACACGTACGTTGCTAAATAGACACTAAATTGCGGTATAGACGTACAGATACACGTACGTTGCTAAATACACACTATTGCGGTATACACGTACAGATACACGCACGTTGCTAAATAGACACTATTGCTGTATACACGTACAGATACACGCACGTTGCTAAATACACACTATTGCGGTATACACGTACAGATACACGTACGTTGCTAAATACACACTATTGCGGTATACACGTACAGATACACGTACGTTGCTAAATACACACTATTGCGGTATACACGTACAGATACACGTACGTTGCTAAATACATACTATTGCGGTATACATGTACAGATACACGTACGTTGCTAAATAGACACTAAATTGCTGTATACACGTACAGATACACGTACGTTGCTAAATACACATTATTGCGGTATACATGTACAGATACACGTACGTTGCTAAATAGACACTAAATTGCTGTATACACGTACAGATACACGTACGTTGCTAAATACACATTATTGCGGTATACATGTACAGATACACGTACGTTGCTAAATAGACACTAAATTGCTGTATACACGTACAGATACACGTACGTTGCTAAATACACACTATTGCGGTATACATGTACAGATACACGCACGTTGCTAAATACACACTATTGCGGTATACATGTACAGATACACGTACGTTGCTAAATACACACTACTCATATATATTGGGGGTTCGATCTTTGAATATAAACTTAGCGGACCGTTTTGTCTACATTTTCCCTGGATATATATATTAATATATTATATTTAGCCAATGTTGGTCCCCACCTCCCAGTATAAAATCCGGGCTATGGCCAGTGGTGTTATATTACACTTTTATTTATGTATACATTTGAGTCGTTATGTAAAAGGTCAAAACTAGCAACACGGAGTAAGTGTCAACATCCGAGTGACGTGACGTATCTGTATTTAGATGCATATGTATTGTCTCGTGTTTTCCGGAAATCACCGAGATACAGATAACGAAAGTGATTCAACGTTTCTCTTTACACACCGGAGTAATTCCGGAAGTAACGCCGAACAGTGACAAGTATACGGATCGTCATTGTCTTCAGTGGGTAAGTTTCATATCGGTCTATGTTCTCTTTTGAAGAAGATGGAATGGTGGAAAGTTTAAATCTATCTTCAGACGAACACTAACATTATTTGTTGCTGAAAAACGGTCTGTATTTATATATATAGTTTATTAAATATACTAAAACAGGCTCGTGTGCAGGAATTTATGCAGGGTAGGGTGTGTGTGTGGGGGGGGGGGGGGGGGGTCTAGACGGGCGAGTGACGTTTCTGTGAGGTCGAGTGATGCTCCCCCGGAAAATATATGTTAAGAAACAGAAGAAAATTCGCTTGAGCGGGGTGGTGAGAAGAGTGTTATGTTGGACCCCCCTCCGAATCCTCGCTTGCGTAAAAGCCTGTAAAAATTATTTTTAGTTCAGTTAGTATTGTCGCCTATATTTGCTGTATGTCTATACATAATACATATATATGTCTATACAATTTACTTTTTAAAGCGTGCCTTCGGAACACATTTTAGATACAAAAATAGCGAATTGTTATTGAATGCACACACACACACACACACACACACACCTGGGGCGGATCCAGCTTTTCTGATGGGGGGGGGGGGGTCCAAGACAAAAAGGGCACCATAACATTATGAAAAGGCACTATTGAAAAATTACACACGGTTCACATGGACCATAATATAATAGTGCTACAACAGGGACGCTGGCAGACGTATTCTAGTGTTCTATACATTGACAGAATAAATAAATTTGTAAAAAACCTAAAAATCCTAAATAAAAGGGGCACTTCTCAAATTTGAGGGGGGGTCCGGACACCTTGGACCCCCCTCTAGATCCGCCCCAGCACACACACACACACACACACACACATCACACACACACAGAGAGGGAGAGAGAGAGACACACACACACAGACACACACAGAGAGACATACACACAGACACAAAAATAGCGAATTGTTATTGAATGCACACACACACACACACACATCACACACACACACACACACACACACACACATCACACACACAGACCCACACACACACACATCACACACACGGAGAGAGAGACATACACACACACACACACACAGAGAGAGAGAGAGAGAGAGAGAGAGAGAGAGACATACACACAGAGAGAGAGAGACACAGACACACACACAGAGACATACACACACACACATTAACTGTAATTAATCAATATTCCTGTGGGACTTGGACCAACCTTTTCTCCTAACCTCCTAGGAGTCTAAATTTAATTGAGTAGAATGAATAAAAATAAAATTAAAAAATAAATATTTAGACCACCCCATCAAAAATAGCGCCGATTTTGTATTCTATTAAAAATTAGGTTAATTATATTTTATTATTTATACGGGCGCAGTCAAAATTTATTAACTTCCAACCTTTTTTATTTTTCTAGAATTAAATTTCACAATTTCAAAATTGCCCTTAGTATCTAGAAATTTCCTGTTCCGAGTCGGACCCCCGATGTTATCGAAGGCCGGACTCAGGATGGGCGTGTTCGAAACCCTAATGGTATATGAGCACGTTCAACTAGTTACCTGGACTATGTATTATTAGTAGTGGCATTTTAAAACATTACAAAATATGAGTTTGTTATTCACACTTATTATATAGTGCCTTGGGGTAGGCAAGCTTTATTAGCGGCTAAGGATGAGTCAGTGCAGGATACAATATAGTTAAAGTTTGTTTTGTTTAACTACATCACTAGAGCACATTGATTTATTAATCATTGACTCCTTGATTTCAAACAGTTGATAATTCTGTAACGTAGTGTTCAAAGAAAACTCGCTACAGTTTCCCAAGGCAACTTCTATATTCACTTTCTCACACAGGATAGCTCGTATAACCGACTTTGATATACCAGTCGTGGGGTACTGGTTGGGACGGGGAAAACAGTGACAAGTGAGAGAAGCCGATACTGATTAAAAGTACTATCTCAACGTTGTATAATTATGGCTTCCCATCAAACTGATTATTAAAGGGACATTCCTGAGTTTGCTGCCATTTTAAAGATGTTATCGACTAACAGAGACTTTTTAACGATTGTAATTACATATCAAATATATTTTTCTTTATGACATATTAGTGGCTGTATATTAAACGTGTTTCTGATCGTTCTAATATTTGTACTAGGTCAAATTTCATTTTATTTCCTAAAATATGGTTTTTTCGTACGTACGAAATTATTGGAAGACAAACTCCAGTTTGGGCTTCTTACAAATATTAAGACGACCAGAAACACGTTGAATATACAGACACTGATGTTCTAAACAAGTTAATATATTTAATATGTAAGTTTAATCGTAGAAATATTTTATTAGTCGGAAACTTCTTACAATGCAGCAAACTCAGGAATGTCCCTTTGACGTGTGCTTTGAAACGCGAACGTTAGGCTCCTAACCTATATGCCCATAACATTACAACCACATAATTTAATTAATATAAATTATTTGTTATTAGAGAATCTTTAGAGTACAACCGACGGAATAGTGCATACTCATTTGAAACGAACACTCCGTAATATTATAACAAACAGATGTTGTCGACACGTTTCCTGTATTTGTGCAACTCATCTGTCTCTGGCGGTTCAATCTAGCTGCTGACACTCAGCTTGGTATATTTGTGGATTCTTGTACTTAACGCGGCTTGTTACAATTTCGCTATTCGACGAGTTATTTATGCGAGAATGATGCGTGTAAATGTTAAATATAGCGAAATGTGCCACTTTAATTATGATATTGCACCTTCCACATGTAAGCATATGTTGAATGTTCGACTTAAAAACAGTATCTCCTGGCCCAACTACTTTCCATACGATAGACTTTCGTTTTTCACGGTATCTACTTCCTGGTCGGAGAAAAACAGTTAAAACTACATTCCCTGGAATATTTTTATTATTTAAGCATGTAGAACAGAAAATCCAATTACGTTTGGTGCATATAATATTATGACGCCGCACTCCGCATTGGTTTCACTACGGTGGCTTATCCAGGTCAAAAACGAAGCCATGATTTTGAAAGTGGAACACTTTTGACGGGCTCGTACCGAACTCGGTTTTCATTGGCTTATCACAAGTATAGAATTCCCCAACAAGAGATCACTTGAGATTTCGCAATTTTTGAACAAATTTAACTGTCTTGACTGAGGGGTCGTCTCGTATCTCCAAAACATATTTATATCCATAGAGGTATGGTACAACGCCTTTCCAGGGGTCGGTGAGTGGGGAATTTGCCTTGAAATTTTGACAGTGGCCAGCTGTTGGCATACGCGTTACATGTAAGGGGGTGTTACTAATTACGTAACGCTCTAGGGGTAGAGGAAGAAGGAACTATGTTCGATTTACGTAAAATGTTCAAGACTATATGTTATTTTTATTCATTACTTAGACCTAAAAAGGTGTTTTTTTGGAAATGCGCGGTCAGTCTAGGATCGATCCCCATCGGCGGGTATACAAAAAGACCATAGTATGTGATATCCTGTCTGTGGGATGGTACATATAAACAATCCCTTGCTAAAAAGATTTTTTAGCGGGTTTCCAAGGCGCGTATGCAGGGATTTCAGCGGGGCTGGGGTTTATAGACTGTGTTAAGCGAAGTTTATATGGGGCCATGCTCCCCCCAAAAATACATTTCAATTTTTTTAAGCTTGGGCAAGTAAGGGTTTCGACCTCCAATACCCTCCCCCTGCACATGCACCCGATTCCTCTCTGAGATTATATGTCAAAATGACCAAATGTTAGACATCCAACAGCAGATGGAAGGAAGGATAGGATATGTTTTATTTAACGACGCACAACACATTTTATTTCCGGTTGTATGGGGTCGGATGATTATTAAATCAATATGCTTTATCTTTGATGTCGTTAAACAACACACACACACACACACACACATCCCACCCCCACCCCCAACTTTACCCTTTCCAAACGAAATAATATTTATTTGAATTTGTCGATTTTAACACGTAAAATTAAGAAGTGAAAACGTTCATTGTCTACTTTAGTATATTTTATTTTAAAAATATATACATGATTAATGTGTTACTAGTATACAAACTAAACTTTGAAAGTTCTACTAACACTTTATAAAATATCAATTCTGAAATAGAAAGGTACGACTGTCGATAATACGTTGTCAAGATGAAACCGGTTTTAACTAAAGACTCTAGTACCGTATCCTCAACCGAACGTTCTTCGTACAGCGCAAAATTTCGCTTTTAATTTTTTTAGACGAACCCTACAATTTGAAATCGGCAAACGCACGTGTTAACTGAAACTGACAACAGGCTGTCGTTTGTGCGTAGCCGAGCTATGGCGGCACAGGCGACGAATCAAGCGTATACGTTTGACGATATCCGTTCATAGCAAACACACACGACTTTTTTAAAAGTGTATTTGAGCTTGTATTTCACATTTGTAAATGCTGTTATAATATGGTAACCAGAGAATGTAACTTTAAGTTTGTAACCGAAGTAAAACTTAAACAATATACAGCCATCGTATTAAGGTAAGAACATGCACGTGGTTATCCACGTATATTAACAAATAAATGTTCAACATGAGTAAACTAAAACAGACGCTGACCCAGAGGAAGAGGGTGCACCTCCTCCCCGAATTTTGCAGTGCTTGTTACTGTAATTTTAATATTGAAAGTGCTCTCAAAACATTGCACCCATCCTTGAAATTTGGAGATTCCCTTAATAAAAGTTGAACCATCCGTGACTGCCAAAACATTAGTGTACGCTAAATGCATTAGTTTGCTTGAAAGTAACGAAAAATAATATTTGTTAAAGGGACAGACCCTAGTTTGTAAACACTAAGAGCCGTTTATGATCACTGAAATCAAACATTACTTATATTTTATTGTTTAAATTATCCATTTCCATACAATCGAAGTGTTTCTGGCGTTTGTAATACCACAAAATGCATTTTTCATATTTTTAAGTTATGAAGTCGCGTTTTAGTCTATTTACAAGGGTACACACACACACACATACACACACACACAGAGAGAGAGAGAGAGAGAGAGAGAGAGAGAGAGAGAGAGAGAGAGAGAGAGAGAGAGAGAGATGAACCGAATACCCTCTGTGAATCTACTCTCTTGTTGTTGTTTTTTTTTCTTTTCTTTTCTTTGGGGGGGGGGGGGGGGGGGGGGGGGGGGGTCCCAACAGGTGCCCGCCGACTGGTATATAAAAGGTCATGGTATACTAAGTACTATCCGATCTTTGATAAAGTGCATATAAAAGATCGATCTCTTCCTGCTAATGAAAAATGCCGCGAGTTTTCTCTATGTTTCACAATGACCAGACGTTTGACATGAAATAACTGATGATTAATAAATCAATGTGGTCTAGTGGTGTCGTTGAGCAAACCTAACTAACTTTGTTTGAAATTATGAACTCGAGATGATATTACGTATGATTTATTATGTATTATCCATTGTGCATTATCTTTTATGTATTATGTATGTATGGTAATCTGTATTGTTCGAACTCTCTACAAGAGGAATAAAGAATATATATATATATATATATATATATATATATATATATATATAATATATATATTATAAGTGAAATAATGAATTGTTAAGTATGATATTATTGTATAGTACTTTCCACGGTCGCTGATATTGAGTCTCGGAGTACCGATCGGGAAGGGAGAAAAGTCGCTAAAATTATTAATTACACAGCCAATTCCATGTTAAGCGAGGGTGGGGGGTGGGGGGGGCTGATTTTTGCACGAATTAAACAATAATGCCCGAATCTGGATAACAACATTTATTTATATTAGCATTACTGCCAAACAGTTATATAGGGTTGCATATAAATCACTACGCCTTTTACATGGATTACAACTAATACTGTTGTTAGAATGATGGTAAAAACGTTAGCTTATTTTGTCCGAATATCTATCGTTTTTGCCCGAATTTAAAGATTTTCACCAGAACCAGAGGGAAGTTGCCCTCCCCCCCCCCCCCCCCCCCGCAGCCCCTCTCTCGTACGCTTATGCCTTTAAGTTTAAGCTATAATTCTTACATTCCGACCTGTCAATATCTGAAGGGTAGGCTACACAAACTGTTTGTTCACGTGCTAAACGGAATTCTGAAATCCACAAATTTTTCAGCATTTTACTATACAGTCAAGTAAAATATCGTACTGATCTAGAGTCTGACCCCATAAAGGTATTAATATGATATTTAAGGTGAATATTCCATAATCTTAACATTTCGCGATTGGGACTTGTTTTGTTGGAAACAGTTTTTGAGTCGCAGACTGGTAACTGTTTAAATTGTATCAATATTTGAACATCGATACTATGTCATTAATGTGTTTATTATTTCAGATCATTGATTCAATTTGTACAACCGAAGCTTGTTGGTAGAGTGAATAAGCTATGGAGAGTAAATCTAGCCTCGTTATCAACAAAACGGAAACCAAGCCCGTGCAGATTGAGGATGAGATTTTCAAGAATACGTCGATTGTGACTGGCGATAGCAACACTACTGTTAATTTCCTTCCAATCATCGACAAGTTCTCATACTTAAACAAACAGAGTGATGACGTAGCTTTGCTTCTGCTTCCGGTATTGGTATTCCTTGGGGCCCTGATGATCATAGGAATTCTGGGTAACGGTTTGGTTTTGTATGTGCATATTGCGAAATTCAAATCTAGCTCCACGCGCAATTACGTCATAGCTTTAGCCATTTTGGATTTACTGAGCTGCTGTTTGGGTTTGCCTGGAGAAATGGTCGACCTGAGGTTTTCCTTCACATTTTACTCGGACGTTCTGTGTCGCGTGATGAGGGTGGCCACCACGTTTGCCTCCGTGGCCTCAGGGATCACTCTCGTAGCTGTGTCAATCGATCGCTACTGCAGAATCTGTCGTCCATTGAAAGTGCAGATATCTCGACGTGGAACTATCAAAATGATTGTAGGATCTTGTGGAATAGCGATACTTTTCACGTGGCCAACTGTTGTAATATACGGAACTATGACAGTAAAGACGGGTATTCCTGGAGTATATGGGTCTGAATGCTCAACAAGCGATGTAATCAAAAACACAAAATATCCAATAGTCTACAATGGTATATTGTTTCTTTTCTTCATTTCGTCATTTAGCTTAATGACAATTTTGTACATTTTTATAGCCAAGAAAGTCGTAAGTCAAAGCAAATTCCGACAAAAAATTACGGAAAGCGAAAAGCCTTCCCGTAGCAGGTCTCTGACCGGAAGTGATAAAATGATCAAGCTTGACCGGGAACCGGAAGCACATTCCTATGCTGACGAGCAACAGTCGGAATATTCCATAGCATCTTTGGATCCTCCGAGGAAAGGCGTAATCCGGAAGTCATCTTCGTTCAAAAAGTTTCAAAAGACCCAAAGGGACACGCGAATGCTTAAGACTACTTTTATGCTGTTCCTCATTTCTCTTGTGTTCATGTTGAGTTTCCTGCCGCACGTGCTGCTCAAGTCTATCCGTGCTTTTAACAAACAGTTTGTTAGTCAGCCTACCACTAGTGTACTTGTAACGTACAATATATTCGTACGATCCTACTTCATTAACAGCGTTGCCAATGCCTTCATCTACGGTTTCTGCAGTCCACGATTCAGACAGGAATGCCAGTCTATTTTCAAAGTTCTCATATGTAAAAGGAAGTACAATAACTGGTTTGTCTCTGGTGTAAAGCAATGAAGTGATAAGGATATTAGGGACGGTCCATAAATGTCAATGGTTTTCATAATCCTAACAATGTTAGGATTGGGTTTGACCCCCCCCCCCTCCCCTAATCCTAACATAAAAACATTGATATAATGTGTACTACAAGATGACTTTTATTAACAGATTGTGAAGCACATCGATATTTATGGACCGTCCCTAAGAAACATTGACCTTCGCCTTCGATGGACCGATGTTTTACCTGAAAAGCAATCCGAACATGGCTTTTACCCCCCCCCCCCCCCCCCTTCCGAACATTGTTCGTATTGTGAAGCACATCGATATTTATGGACCGTCCCTTACTCACTGGCACCTGGATGTTCGGTGGGGCTTTTTTTCTTTTCTCTTCTTTCCTTTTTTTTCTTTCTTCCTTTCTTTTTTTCTTTTCTTTTTTTTCTTTTTTTCGAGTGGGGCAAAATTTCAATTTATTGGCTTAGAATTTTAGTGGATAGATTATCTTTTTCTGTTTCGCATAAACCTAATGTATCTGAAGCTGCCATAAACACCAGAACTACCAGGAAAACGTTGAATTATCTCATACTGATAATATATTGTAAATTTAACCCTGGCAATTACGGAAATGGCAAGGGCGAAATATATGCAGTGGATAAATAGTCCACGGCAGTCTTGCGGTTATTGTTAATGTGTTACAATACAGGAGTTTTAATTTGTTAGTATTATAAAGTAAATAATTAAGTAAGGAATGTCACACAGAACATTGAAAGTTCCGTGAAAATTCTACGGCAATATTGATTGCTGTGCATGGTTAATTAACAGAGTTGAAATTTAGATTGCTGTAATAGACGTACATACTTTACCTGCCTATAAAAGAGTACGTCCCGAGTTTGTTGATGTGGAGTCATCCATATATAGAACGCATGCAAATAAAACCAACAAGCAAACAAAACACAGACGAACGAACAAACAAAAAATGGCATACGCAATGGGCATATCCGCCACCTCCACCCCATACGCATAGCATCCAAAAGCATCTGATATTCGTGTGTCAAATGCGTGACGTCACGCTGTCTAGATAATTGAATTGGATAATAATATTCAGATGTACAGAGCATCCATTGGGCTTTTCAGTTTAAAAACTAAGACGAGGTATCGCGGTCGATTAATCTTTAACTTTTGCAGTGAATTTGGAGAGTACAAGTACCTAATGTTTTCAATATTATTTGCTTCATTTTTAATTACTAGCCTGTATACCTTTTATATGTTGACACCAAAAGGAAATACTGTTATCTTCTTCTTGTTGATTTTGCTTAGTAACGATGTTGAAAAAAATCCGGGTCCTAATCCAAATGAAATTAAAAAATTTGAAAACTTATCTATTTTACACTTAAATATTCGTAGCATACGTAACAAACTAATTATCCCCGAACTTTCAGAGATATTTGACGATTATCACATCCTTTGTTTTACCGAAACTCGTCTAGATGACATTGTACCTAATGATGAAACAGTGATTGAAAATTATGACGCCCTTTACAGACGAGATAGGACAAATCACGGTGGTGAAGTAGCAGTCTATGTGGACTCGCAGTTAGCTCACAAAAGACGGTATGATTTAGAATCGCCATTGGATGAAATTATCTGGTTAGAAATCATCTTGAAACACAAATCGTTACTTGTCTCTGTAGTATACAAAACAACACGCTCTGCACGAACCCATCATGCGTAAAAATCTGTCAAATGTAATAAACACCCCAACACGAGTTACGGCCTATAGTGCTGCATTAATAGATCCTATTCTTATTTCAAAAACGTGTGAAACCAAAGAAAGTGGGGTGATTGAATTTAAAGAGAGTATTAGCGACCATAAAGCTACGTACGTTATATTAAATAATATTTTATGCAATAACAAAACATTCGAAATGAAACTTCGGTTGTACGATAAAGGTGATTTTGTAAAACTCAATAATTGAATGCTGAAAGAACCATGGCAAGAACTAATAAATTCCGCAGAAAACTTTGATATCACTTGCGAACATTTTGAATCTATAATTAAACAGCCTATTGACAACTGTATACCTAATTAGACAGTTACTATTCGACCGAATGACAAACCATGGTTTAACAGTAAACTGAGAAAAGAACTACGAATCAGAGATGGATTACGAAAAAAGGCATTGCGGTCGAAAAGGAAGGAAATGTTTTATTTAATGACGCACACAGATATTGAGGGAGAAAACCCACTGTCGCCACTTTATGGGCTACTCTTTTCGATTAGCAGCAAGGGATCTTTTATATGCACCATCCCACAGACAGGATAACACATACCACGGCCTTCGATGTACCAGTGGTGGTGCACTGGCTGGAGCGAGAAATAGCCCAAATGGGCCCCCATCGATGAAAGAAAATATAAAAATCATAGGAACAAAGTAAACTGATAGAATTGTGTTCAGAAAGCAAAAATGCATATTGGCAATATTTATAATATATTTTAAATAAACACATTTATCGGTTACATTCAGTGATTTCGAAAAAGCGGAAACATTCTACTAACCGATATCATTACTAAGTTGCATTGGAAAAATATTTGAAAGAATTGTATTCAAACATTTATATAATTATTTTATATCCAATGACCTTCTATATAAATATCAGTGCACATATCGCCCTAATTACAGTGCTGTTCATCAATTATTAGAATTGTACTCCCAAATGTATGAATCTTTGGACAAAAAAGAACACTTCTGTGCTGTGTTCTGTGATATGTCAAAGGCATTTGATAGAGTATGGCACAGAGGATTAATCAAATAAATTTGAAAACTGTGGCATAACAGGAAATGCACGAAATTGGATTAAAGATTATATATCAAACAGAAAGCATTGAGTCATCAGAAATGTATTTTCACGAGTTAACATCATTCGTAATTTAAAAATGAAAAGGTATTAGAAAAAACCCCACACAAAAATCATTCAAGATCGTAAACATGTGACGCTATGATATATTTCTGTTGAACGAGGGGACTGTTTGCATAAAATGTTCATAAATAAATTCCATTCAAAATTAGCCTTTTTGAATGACAGTTAAATTAATTAGCGCCTCCACGAGTCCAAACTATTTACAAAAACCTGACAGTGATACATGGCTGCATACCCTCACATATGTCAAAACGTCTTTTGGCATCAATCTTCTACAGAGATAAGATAATTGAATATGGTTTTGGCGAATTTGTAATCGTAAAGTACGTTACGGCGTGTGTAAACACACGTATACATTTTAAAACTTCGTCGTGACGATTGATAGTCTTGCCTAGCATTAGGCCTGCTGTTGAGTGGGTCTTCTCGGGAATTGAGCTTTGTTTTGAGAGCGAAGTCCTTTGAATTGGATTCAAATTGGTTTGAACGAGACCGGATTTCCACGGATATATATCGAGTGCCTCATCTCATGAGGTAACGCTTGAAGGGGATCATATCGAGTATGAGCACGTAAGGGACTATCCTGAGTTTATTAAGGTGTTTACCGTTGACAAAGACTATTCTAATGACTAAAATTACTAGATAACTACATTTTGGCTCTATATTAAATTATACGAAATTATATCCAAATCCACTTTAAGCTACTAGCAAACATTATGATGACCAGGAGCAGTGAATATACAGACAGTAATATTGTATGTAAACAAGAAACGCTGTATAGTTAATATGTAATTCTACTCGTTAAAATTTTGTAATAATTGGAAACATTTAACAATGGTGGCAAACACAGAACAATTGTGTTTTGTTTAGCGACACCACTAGAACACATTGATTTATTAATTATCGGCCATTGGATGTCAAACATATAAAACGTTTTCACGATTTCCTTTCGTACCTCCTCCCACCCTAAACCATTTTCCTGTCCTGGACGGAGGAGCCGGCTTGTCCCACACCTGCGCCCATGACAGGCGTGAGCTACAACAGCTTGCTCTGAATATACATGTTAAACCGTATGATCTGACCTGACCTGACCTGACCTACTATTGTACGTGTAATTCATGTTTGGTATAAAATTGCTCCATGTTTTGTGGGTATTTATTTGTGCTTTTATGTGTGTGTCGGTTGTTTTTTGTTTTTTTGTTGTTGTTGTTTGTTTTGGGGTTGTTGTTTGTGGGTTTTTTTTTTTTTTTTTGGGGGGGGGGGGGGGTTGGGGTTTGTTTTTTTGCTTTGGCTTGCTGTTACATCATCCAATTTGTAAGCTAACAAAACATATTTACAAATAAAAATATGCTCATTTAGAAATAAAAGGTGAATATATATACGTATTCGCGTATTTACTTGGAAAATATAACTATCGAGGTATAATCAAATTATAGATTGAAATGTGGTCTATATGCAGAGACCAACCCTGGTTGAGGTTTTTTCACCATAATTATGGGAGTTGGCCCCATTTCAACACTGCATAACCGAAGCTGGCCCCTTTTCAACACTGCATAACCTAAAAATCAATATATATATATATATTTACTTACAAATAAAAATATGCTTATTTACAAATAAAAGGTGAATATATACGTATTTGCGTATTTATTTGGAAAGCATAACTATCGAGGTATATACTACTCAAAAGAATTTAAGGGTCATACGATATTTTCGACATTATTTTCTGAATGTCAATTATATTAGCTAGACCATAATGTCACGCATGGTATTGTTCCATTTTGACGAAAGTGGGTCTAAGCAACCCATAAATGAATTAAAATCCACTGTCATTGACACTGTCGACTAGTTCTAATGGCGAAAACATGCTTACATTTGCACGTAAATTAGGGCGAAAGCGAAAGTTCTGCTAAGTGCCCATAACTTGCTTTTTCACAAAGCGCTTCATTTCAACGCTTTGCATGTGTATTCCATGTTCCCAATGCTGAATTTCCGTATAATTGGAGCTTGCGTTCGTGTACGGTGCACACTCCAAATTCGACAATGGTACGACGTCAACTGACTATCGAAGATCGAGGAAGGGCTATTGCTTGGCTTCAGGATGGCAATACGCAAAGAAATGTTGCTCTGAGACTTGGTGTCAGTCAGAGTGTCGTTGGCCGACTGTGGCAACGGTACCAAGCAACGAATTCTGTTCGAAATCGTCCACGTTCGGGAAGATCCCGAAGCACTACAAATAGAGAGGACCGCTGCATCACCAATATGGCTCTACGTCAACGCACAACCACTGCACGCCGATTACGTGACAATCTGCGGACTGCGACTGGAACTCGAGTGTCTGATCGAACCATACGCAATCGTCTGAGAACCAATAATCTACGCTGCCGTCGCCAGGCTGTTCGACCACTACTCCTACCACGTCACAGAACGGCCAGATGTCACTGGTGCACACTTCATCTGCGGTGGCAACGTGTTCAGTGGGGTCGAGTGATGTTCACTGATGAGTCCAGGTTTAGTCTCCAGTTCAACGACGGTCGGGTTCGTGTCTACAGACGTCCTGGGGAGCGCTTCGCTGACGTTAACGTTAGACAACGTCACCGCTTCGGTGGTGGCAGCGTCATGGTGTGGGGCGGCATCTCTATCCACCACAGGACCCCCCTCTATGTGGTGGATGACAATCTGAATGGAATCTGCTATCTGAATGAGATTATCCGGCCGTTGGTTCTCCCATGCCTTCAGCAGATTGGCGGCGGGGCAGTTCTGCAGGATGACAATGCCAGACCCCACCGCGCCAGGGTGGTAACGGACTTTCTCAGACAACAAGGTATCGCCTTGATGGATTGGCCAGCATATTCGCCTGACTTGGCCCCAATAGAGAACGCCTGGGACGAATTAGGCAGGAGAGTTCGGGATAACCATGCCCCTCCGGCCAACCTTCATGATCTGGGTCAACTTCTTATGGCAGAGTGGCAGGCCATTCCCCAAGAGTTCTTCAGACGTCTGATCAACAGCATGAGGCAACGATGTGTCGAGTGTATTCGCGCCAGGGGTGGATTCACACACTATTAAACGAATGTTCTAATGTGTAAAATCCATGTTTGACAACCTTCAACTTTGACAGCATGCCATGTGACTTTCTTGTATACAGTGACGTTTATTTGTGGTTTTTTGTAAATATGGAACAATAAATTAAATTTTTGGTGTAGTTTACATCATCAATCTAATACACTCTGAAACTTATTTGGTTATATATTTTTGACCCTTAAATTCTTTTGAGTAGTATATAATGAAATTATAGCTTGAAATGTGGTTCTAGATGCAGGAACCAACCATGGGTTATTTTACATTTATTGGGAGTTGGCCCAGTGGCATCGGTTTTGATTCCTTCAAAACAAAATAAAGGATACCTAGGCACAGCCCACTTAACGGAGGTCTATGTTCAGAACAGCGTGCTTGAACCTTAATTGCATATTTAGCATATGCGTCGACAGATGCCAATACATGGATGAGTCAGTATATTTATATTCATTCACCTTTTAAACCAGGGGCGGGATTGGGGAACAATGCATTATCTTCCGACGCCTAGTTTCCACCCGAGTAAATTGTTGACCCATTCTAGCAAATTCATGGAGTGCACGACATCCATTTTTCTAAGGGGTGGGGTCAGAATAACCAAATTTCGTTGGAAATGATCTTGTAAATTAAATACAGTTCTAAGTACATCTCACTATTCTCCCTTAAACTGCATCCCTCCCTAGGTAAAACGGGGGAATTTTACAACTTTAGTAAACCATCTAATGAACTTTAGATATAAGGAATTTTCCGTTATGGCACTTCTGGAAGTAGAGTAGAAGAATTTTAAAATTGGCTTACTTGTTCTATTTTTGGTCCTGCCATTCTCTATGTGTCAAGACTTGGCTTTTATGAAAGAAGAGAAGATACACGTACGTGTGTGTGTGTGTGTGTGTGTGTGTGTGTAATGTTCAGAATAAGTACGGGATATATTCAAATATAACACAATATAACAGATGTATTAATTTTTATTGCAATAATAATTAATGGTAAAACACAATCACTCGTTTGACAAGGGATTGGTATTAAAGATTATAGCCAGGATAGTGATGTATGTCCAGAGGAGACGCAGATAGGCGACAGCGGTGGTGCTTGTCAATTTGACGTTTTCAATATTTGCAAAGCACGCACGAATCCAACGTGGCATGCTCCTTATTAAACGGTCAGTAAGATTTTACGGGACCCTGTCCTATACCTCTTGGAGAGCGGCGCCTCATTCAGCCAAGTTGGTTGGCTGACGTTGACGTTCTCGGAGACGTTGTCCGATGATGTCCCACGTGTGCTCAATGAGTGAAAGGTCTGGGCTTTGGGCTGACAACGGTAGTGTGGTTATGTTCTGTTGCTGCAGATACGACCAGTAGACTCCGGTGAGCACCGGCGTTGTTATCCTGGAAAACAAAATGGCGTCCGGCGTTGTTGTCCTAGAAAACAAAATGGCGTCCGGCGTTGTCGTCCTGGAAAACAAAATGGCGTCCGGCGTTGTCATGGAAAACAAAATGGCATCCGGCGTTGTCGTCCTGCAAAAACAAAATGGCATCCGGCGTTGTCGTCACGGAAAACAAAATGGCGTCCAGCCTGACATGCGAAGGACACAACGATCGGTGCAAGGATGTTGTCGCGATAGTACTGCCCAGTGACCCTCTTGTTAACAATATGCAGCTGGGTTCTGGCAGTCATGGTGATGCCACCCCACACCATAACGGACCCTTCTCCAAATTCGTCTTGAGGTCGAACGTTGACGTTGTCGTAGTGTTCATTGGGACGTCGCCAGACACGCTGTTGTCGACCATGGAAGTCTAGTGTGAATCTAGACTCATCTGAAAATATTACCTGAGCCCAACGTCTGTTAGCCCAATGTCTATGATATGTACACCATTCTGCTGTGGTTTGGAAAAACTTAGTAAGGCACATTTTAACAATTTTTAGAAAATGTAACAAAATAATTAATCCTTGGATTAAGCTCCATAATTCTGAAATTGCCTATACAAAGTCATGATTACTGAATGTTAGGGGCATACTTTACATAATATATATTAAAACAAATTTTCCATTTTTTATTTGTTTACATTTGCACTTACTAGGTTATTTCACATTAAGTCTTTTGGTAGATTAAGTCTTCTGGTAGGTATTCAACTTTGCAACAACAAAAACCTAGCATTTTTCAGTCAATTTAATCAGTTAAAATCATACAGAGCCAAAAAGGAGACGAAAACAAGAAATAATGTTCCTACATAAATGAGCAAGTAAGATGACTGGAATAACCTCCTAAAGTCATCAGCGAACTTCTAAAATGATGTGTTAGATCACTTTTGGACCAATTCAATAATAAACCAAACTTTAAATGCTTTTCACTATAATGAACTTCTGTTTTGGTCCAGGACATTATTGAATGAGCTGTAGGATGCTCTGCTTTTTGGTTGTGGAAATTCCACGAGGTCCGTGCAAATTGTTTGCATGAGTTTGAATGTTAAATTTTGGTCTCAAAAAGTCAACTTCAGTTGGATCATCATCGAAGGAGTGTTTGCACCACATTGATCTTGAACCCTTAACAAAGTGAACCTCACACAGGTCAGTCAAATATGCTAATGTTACCTTCTTTGATTGTCGTGACCTGTGTCCATCTTCCACTGCATAAAAATCACAATGATGCATTACCACAGTTTTAATGTTTTGGCTCCCTTTTTGGCACAATTCAACAAAATCGTCGAAAGTGTGGATTTCCTTACACTTTTTCATTTTTGATCCAATATTGCCATGTATGCTATCTGTTCGCATAAAGGTAGGTCCACTTTCAAGGTACCTCACAGTGATTTTCTTTGGACCCCATTCCTGATTTGTACACCAGACAAGAGCAGAAAACAGAGTCCAATTTTTGTTTTGCCCAGAACAATTATTTGCCCAGAAAACCACCGTGTCTTTCCCTGATAAGTTAATACACTTATGTAGGCAGATGCAACATTTGACGCAAGCCTTCCTGCCAAAGCACAACAAAATCTACATCTTCCTTCAAAGAGGCAAATGTTTCATTAAAAACAACTAAACGTGAAAAAAAGTTCTTTGGCAATAAAATTGCTTTTTGCATGTCAGCGGTGAACAAACTTTGGTTGTCATTGTTAGACTTAACATCCTCCTGATATTTTATCCTGGCATTGGTGTATCTGGCTCTGTGTTTTCGGGCATCCTCACAAACCACACACGTTGCTTCATTTATTCATTTATTTCAACTTATTTTCGTGCTTATATCCAATTACGTTTCAAGCACGCTGTCCTGGGCACACACCTCAGCTATCTGGGCTGTCTGTCTAGGACAGTGGGTTAGTTGATAGTTGGTTAGTCATTATTGAGAGAGAAGAGAGCGTAGTGGCCTTACACCTACCCATTGAGCTCTTAAGAACTCGCTCTGGGTTGGAGCCGGTACCGGGCTGCGAACCCTGTACCTAACTTCATAACTTCTGGCAGCAATGTGTTTCGCAGTCAAATGTGGGGTAACGTAGGGTTGACATGCGTGGATGTTATTTTTATGCAGTCTGTTACAAATAGTCTGACCAGACACTGTAACGCCAGTTGTAACACGGAGTTCTCTTGCGATTTGATTGGATGATTTACCTCGATTCCTCAACGTGTAAGTCCTAATGAAGCGATCGTGAACCGGATGTGTGACCCACATGAACGAGGCCGATCATCCACAATCGGCTAATGACTGATTGACACATTAAGTCTACGGGCCTCAATTCGCTGGGTGGTGCCAACTTGGAGCATGCCTACAGCCCTGAGATTTTGAATTGCTACATACATTATTAATTATAACCAGCATATTTAGTGAATATAAATTCAATGTAAGTACATTAGAAATTTACACAATCTTGCAACCACTTAAATGTATTTTCTAGTAGTAGATAAAATTATTTCCAATAATCATTTATGGGCATATAGTTAAAGATGTAGTCTTTAAATGTTAAAAGCAAAATTTAATAAAAACATGATTTGCAATAGCTGTCATTATGCAACTTTGAGATAGCACATTTAATACCGGTATAATAGATCACAAACTCAAAATGGTTCTTGACAGTTTTGCTCAAAAGTTACTTATAAATGTCTACAAATATTTTGTTTTCGAGAGGAATAGCGGTAAACCATCATCAGAAACAGTCCCTCACATATTGTAACAGCAATGGAATTGACATGTTGACCAAAATTTGTTAGTCTGTTCCAATAAAGTGCACAAATCACCTGTTTACCGACATATTTCTTTTTATTTCAAGAGTAAACACCACCTTGTACATCAATGAGAGCCAAAACAAGTTAATACTAAATTAGGTAAGCTATCATTAAATAGATATTTACAAAATATTTACTTGTCTGTTTAATATGTAAGACATAATCGAAGAAAATAATTTTTATTCTATTTCCGACAGCACTATAGTGTGTTTCGATATCGTCAATATCATATGCGAACCTCTACTGACGATACTGAAACACACAAGGGTAATAATCTCTTTATCATAATCTCAAGCATAATACAACTTCTTCTTTTTTTTAAACTGTATATAGTACGCAACTTTAATTCCAATCGGATATAACACGATATCCAAATGACGTGAGAATATGTGATGCGGTGTCAAGCTTGAATGACATCATTTTGGACATCCTTACATAAAAATAAAATAGTGCTTAACGTTTTTTCTTTTCTGAACGCTGACCATCTTTCAGTGTAAAGTTCCTATTGAAATGTTTTTGTTTGATAACTATGAAATCATACGTCAGTTACGGAGTGTCGCCGTAGTATGTTTGTTTAAATGCCAATAAATGTAGTGTCGTGATCTCGATTAATTTACATCTCATTTGCAAAGTTATTAAACAGTGAATCACGCCTTCAATATATATGGTAAAAAGAAAATTAAGTTTGGCCTTTTAAAAAAAAAAATTATGTGGCCTAATTAACCTAATGAAGCTCGGTGTCGGAGATGTTAGGTGATCGTCTAGTATTGCACACACACATAACCACAACACACAGTGAACTTTAGCCACCCAGTCTAAGTCATGTTCTTAAATTATTGTCAAGGTTGTAGATCTTTGGGACCAGACCACAATTGTATTTACTAAATAACTTATTTTAATGACCATACACAAATAAAAATGCGTAGACCCAGCCAAATCACTGTGTTTTGTCCATAATGTCCCTTAAGAAGCCACAGACAACAGGATGCAGTCGATTCGTCCACTGGACGATTCGTCCAGTGAAAATTCGTCCACTGAGGAACTCGAGACGATTCGTCCACTACACAAAATCAGTTCCGGATGATTCGTCCACTGGGTTTTTATTTCCCCAGTAGATTTCGTGCACGGCCTAAATAATGTGTACTACATGTACGTGGGGGCTAAATAAATTATTAGATATATTATACCCCGTATTTTATTTGCTGTGTCATAAATTTACAAAGGTGAAAATAAATTATATTGCATTAGATTACGCTTGGTAGATGTTTTTGTAACAATGCTCTGCAGACATAATTCACAGTTCGTGAACATTTTCAGTAACAATAAAGTTCAGACAAGTAAGTATCTCAATACAAAACGTTACAAACCCTTAAAACCAATAATTTTGCTAAGTCCTACGATATCTGGAGAGGGGATACAACCAGGACAGAACAGTTGGAACAAGTCCAGGAGAGGTGAAAAGAACGCACCCCAAGTCTGTGAAATTTGTCGTGACGTAGTCATTGTTGTGCTTCGAGCGACATCTACCGGTGACATCAGAATACAAACTTTCAAAATTATTTCAAGCAATTGGGGCATGGGGATTCCCATGGTATTTATCGATATAAAACCTCCTTTTTCACTCCATTTGATAAAAACGTGATCTAAGTGTGTTACAGGTTTGTAGATTAACCAAATTATAATTTATTTAATGTTGAATTCTAACTCTATTTTACTTTTTTGGTTATAGTATACCACAAAATAATGTTAAGAAACGATTACAATGTCAAAGAAATAACTATTAATATGTTTGAAAAAAAATGCAGTCATCGAGTGGACGAATTGTCCGAGGTGAGTGGACGAATTGTCCGAGGTGAGTGGACGAATCGTCCGGTGGACGAATTGTCTGTGGACGAATTGTCCAGTGGACGAACCGTCTGGGAAGCCAAACAATCTACTCTACTAGAAAAACGACGACATACGGCCCTCAATATTGACGTCCTTTGGAGCTTGACTCATAGAATCACCCCACCCCGTTTACATCAATGAATTCCACAGTATTAAACTTGGGAAGGGTACCCAGGGCAGTTGTATACCTGAGCTGTCATTATCAGCAGACAGGAGTCTTTTATATGCACTTTCCCAGAAAGGATAACACACAGCACTGAAGGTTGTACTATTCCAAATAAAATCTCAATGGCGACAATGTTAACATACGTCGCTAAAATACTAAATGTAATATATCTACCAAACTATGAACCCTACAACAGGGCGAAATCTTTCGTGGCTCATCTTGTAATATTTAGTTCTACATGTACACCATACATGATGAAATAAAAACTGCATTATCTTAGAACAACAAATACTGACACATTTATCCATTGGCAGGACTGTTAGTATTAACTGCAGTATGAAACGTTAGGTGCACTTCGAAATACAACTATAACAAAATGAATGTGAAAACCCCCAAAACAAACGACTGTTTTTTTTTAATAATATACATTATTTTATTAAACAATCCCATACATTTTATGGATACACTTGTACAAGTAGAATCATTCAAATATCTACATATCTACAAACAGTCATAATGGGTTTTATAAGTGCCATGAATATAACTTAGAAATATCATTCAATTAGTAATTATCACCTCAATGCTGAATATACATATTAATATATTCTACAAAATGCATTACACAGGATAAACGTTTTATAACTTGGACAACAATATAATTGTTAATTTGTAAAGGAAGAGTTACACCACATGAACTAATAAAGTTGTGTAGCACAAATTACATGAAATATAATCTGTATGCTCCTCTTCAGCTAACCATTTGCCATTTTCCAAACATTTTAACAGCTACCCGGTACATGAAACACTGAAAATGATCATAGTTCTTGTTCCGATTTATAACTAGTCGTAATTCAATTGGGTACAAAACTATGGATCAAATGCTGAATATCATGATTATGTAGCTGGCTGAATAAAATGTACTTTGAGGCAATATTTTGTTGGACCAACTACATTGTGACCCCATCTCAAATTTTTTGGCACACACACACATGCACACATGCAAACAAACATACAATAATCTATTTATTATTTGAACACTGTCATGGAAGTGCCCAAACACAGAGAAATACTGTTTTCTTTTTTATTTATCTTAAAAACCTATAGAAAGCAAATGATAGATTGCTGAAGTGTTTTCACCATGGTGCTGCATGGACCGTGGTAGAAAAAACCACAAACAAAAACGTGACTCTCTGTAACAAAACTGAGGTGTAAAGTACTAACTGAATGATGTTTCCATTAGTGTAAACCATCCTTTAAAAAAACTTTGTTTTGCTGTAACCCGACAAACAATTTTAACTATAAGTATATTTTGTACGTGGATCAGAAGAGAAAAATTGTTGTGGCATTTTTATTTACACCTCTGTCGGATTACAGTAAATATTTTTCTTTTTAAGGTTGGCCTTATAAAGTTGAATTGATGCTGTGCAATAAATACATAAGAGTTAGTAGGAAAAATATTCATCTGTATATAACTTATCACATACACCATCATCATCTGACAAAACATTTACATACAATATAAATACTAAACTGAACTATTACACTTTGTAATGCTCTACAATACACTGTATATTAGATGCCTAACAGTTGCTTTAAACAATGTCCTGGAGTGTTGTTTAACAAATATACATGTATCTCTTTCAGGACAGAATTTAAATACTTAATAATTAATTTTCACACCACACTAAAATAAGAAATTCCTCTCTTTGTCTGAAACAAACATCCACATACCTATATTAATAAATTTAGACAGCTTGATTCCAGACAAAGCACAATGCTGGAGTCTAGCATACTTGATTGCCCCCCCCCCCCCCCCCCCCCCACCACCACCACCCACAAAGCAGAGAGAGAGAGAGAGAGAGAGAGAGAGAGAGAGAGAGAGAGAGAGAGAGAGAGAGAGAGAGAGAGATTGTGCACTAATTACAAAGTTGACTACAAACCAGTGAGCAAGGCAAAATATAAGAACCTTCTCACAAAGATGAGACATTTAAAACAGTGTCTTCTATTTGTTGGCAGCCTCACAAATACTACACATAGTATCATTATATAATATCACATTCAAGTTTACATTCAGACTTGATCTAAATTTATACATCAACCAAAAGAAATGATAAATAAATCCAGCTTAAACCCAAATACACAATCACATGAATTAACAAACTTTCTGTGTAGCTTAGAAGCAAATAATTAATTATTCTCCAAAAGTATGTGAATTATTAATGTACTGTAATGAAACTACGGCTCCTGCAAACTAGATAGCATTTCTTATGGTGTTCAGTATATATGAAAATCATCATACACTATCATCCACATTTCCTGATTACAATTTGATGATACATGACGTGATAATACTGTTCAAAATAAGTCGGAGTCAGTTAAACATTAGTCAATATAATAGGAAGAGTTTAATATTGATACTAATACATGTAGTAGTGCATGGTAAAGGTGGAACAATGCTGTTACATGGCATGGCCATTTGTTTATGTCAGAATATAGAGGTATCCCACATGAGAGACCCAGATAGGCAAGAAAGATGAAACGTGTAAAATTCAAGTAAATGAATTAAAAAACATTCTGAGAGTACTGGTAAAGCAATACACATCTACTACCGGGCACAACACATTTTCATATCTTCTAAGGTAAAGGACCATAACTATGTGAAAATTGGATAAACTGCAATGAAAGTTAAAATTGATTTGTAAAAATACATACCCAAAATTTCAGATAAATATCTTGAGGCATTCCGAAAAAACAACACAAGAGACTGACAGACAGAACCTGGTTGGACCAGTAGGGGACTATTAATGAACAGAACCTCTGTAGTTCTCTAAACATGCATGATCTGTTGTGGCAAACTCAATCTGTGGTACAGCACTTAACCGTCAAATTCCTTGGACCCACTAATGTTGGTGTCACCCCATGATGTCACACATGTTCGATGGGAGTAAGGTCTGAAATCAGGGCTGGCCATAGAATTAAATTTTCACTGCATACTTATTCATATTGTAATTCACATAATCCCTACTTATTTTGAACAGAATATAACTGCTATCTGATGAAGACTAATAAGAGATTAATAGCACATTGTAAAATGAGACAACAAAATGGATAAATGGTGATTTTGATTAATACTTTCAACACAAAATTAAAATGTTTTGCAGTTTTACAGCAAAACTTATGAACTCACATGTTTTGAGAAAAACGACAAGTAGTTAAGTTGTGCCCAACTAAGGACTGGTTCATTGCAACAACAAGGTTATTACTTCAAAAAGACAATTTTAACATTTATTGTTTGTGCAAAATTGACTTGATTACTGGATGTCATGGGTTCTGGTTTCATGCTAATGAAGTTTCCATGGCCTTGCATGGTTTTGCCAATGGTAAACACACTAGCTGCAAATCAATTGTGCAATAATTCATTCAAAGATGACCTTCATTACATAGTACATTTGACGAAAAAGTGAGTTACAAGTCTGACGAAAAAGTGAGTTACTATGTTTTGCCATTGGGCAATGTCGCCGTCCACAAACAACGTAGAAGACCTGACACCAAACACCAGCCCAACAAATGATATATAAAAAGCTTCAAGTAAAATGATATGCTGGGTAACATTGAGATTTGAATTAAACTGAAAACATGTTGAAATAATGTCATGAGATTACTATTTTGTCCTTAGTTAATATGCAATTATAAAGTATACTACTGGGGTTTTTTATAATATATTTAAACAAATATATTTTCTATTAATGGCTAAATTGTTAATTTTACAAAGCAATTTCTTATGTTATTTTAAATTATTTTCCACATTATTTTAAATGTTGTGCGATATATCTTTTGCAAGCAAGCCTCTGAGAACTGAAAATTGGAGTTAACCTTTTATGAGCTACACAAAAAACAAATTCACATAACATGTGCAACCCATCAGAATGTCCTAAATTTAATATACAAACAAATAAATGTGTTTCACAAAAATAGACTTGCACTAGTGATACACAAACAAAATGATCATTCTTGTAATTTTCAGATCCGAATTTTAGTTTTAATATAACTAGATTTAGGGTTTTATTTTCATTATTAATTCACATCTTGCATTTCACTTCTTGTCATTGACACGACATGTAAGACTAAAATGTCATAACCAGTGACAGATTGAAAACAGTATGTACAAGTTGACAAAAACCTCTACACTGTTCACTGCATCATAACTTTAAATAAATTTTTAAAAAATGAAAGTAAACTTCTTTCCAAATTCATTATAATAATTAACTCATAAAGATAAATATCACCAAACACATTCCTTTTATCAAATCAAATATTTGTATCAAAGTAATATATTTCTAAACTTAGCCACTGTACCAACAAAATAACAGATGACAATTTTTTTGTTATGTATTAACTTTAGCTAACAATGTTAATGAAGTATGTCAAGAGTTAAAACTGCAACTCTTACACCAAGAGCAAATGTGTCCATCTTTATTGTGGGTTACTTTTCTGAATACCTGGTCATTTGTTTAAATGTCATAATCTAAAAAATATTGTATATAACTGTCTACTCTGTAACCAGCTGAAACCAACACATTTATCCACCATGGATAAGGTGTGTAAAGTGGGTCAGGGGTCGAAACTGGCTGAAATTCTTGCCAGATATTTAGTCCAGCAAGCTACAAATTACGCCACCCCAAACAAAACTCAGCCGGACGAGACATGATTAAATATTATAATAAAAAGAAAATTAACCTATTTGTGAGAAAAAATGCACAAAAACTACTACAGGGATGGGGGGTTAAAATATCGTCCAGCCCTTGGTGATGTTACATGGCAAAAACCGGTTTGCACAGCAGTATTTCAACCACTGTGGATCAGGTGTGTACACTGGTTACAATAATTATGGAATATGCCTACCATAATCCACCATCATTATTATGTAATAAGCCTTGCTTATCTCTTGTGAAACCACCTTGATCCGGATAACTGATGGAGATGCACATGCACAAGAGACAGTGATGTTTCTTTGTGAAGTTTTTGCTTATCTGCCACTTCCATTTACATAAACAGTGGTACCAAATGAAAAAAAAAATCAAACATTCTTTTTAATTTTCAGCTTGAAGCCAGTTAAATTGTTTTCTGTCCTACCATTTTCCAATATATTTGATACAATTTTAGTAGAATGCAAGGTTCGACCAGGTGGGTATGCCTTCTTCCGTTACTACTTTGCCATGTACTTTATTTTAAAACAAAAAGTCTGGACACTTTCACTTTACTCCGCAGAACTATTAACCACAAGCTAGACCACTTAGCCCGTGTGAAAACACCAGTTAAGGTGCAGTACTATATGTTCTTTGGTTATCAGAGCTAAAGAGGGGTGGGATGTAGCTCAGTGCTACATTGCTAGACTGATGTACAACAGGTCACAGGAATGACTGCCCTCAGTGGACCAGTCTCAGTCCCATGACTGATACAGCAAAGGCTGTGGTATGTGCTGTCCTGTCTGGGAGAAGAGCATCTTGATAAAAATCAATTGTTATTATTTGGTCGGAGCAGACCATCTGGCAGGATTAAATGCAGGGGTCGAAATTGGCCGACATTCCTGCCACTTATTTGGTCTGGCAAACTACCCATTTTACAGCCGGGCTAAATATGATTGATTCATACTAATGTTTGAATATAAGTCTGAAATAATCGCCAATTTTGAATATGTTGGATATGGAAGAATACTAGCGAGGCCAGTTTGTTGTGTGTTAAGATGATGTGGGACACATTAATAAGCTGGTTTTATTGCCACAAACAAGTACCAGCAGCGATATATTATACTGTTTCTTCTCCTGATGACAACAAGGCATACAAGTTTCTGTTGCTACAGGCCAGTCAGTGCTTCCACATTACTGCAGCCCACAAAACGAGCTGAAAACCGTAGACGACTCATGTCCAGCAGGAGACAGGGAAACCAGTAAGTGATTGTCTTCTTCCAGAATGTACCAGGTTCATCGCGAAGTAAAGAGATTTCCATAAACTATGATTTAACTATCAAATTGTCTGTTGTCTTTTCTTTTTGGCATCGATTGCTTCCAGTATGGGCTGTCTCTTGGCCTGGTACCGGGCGCGGAGTTCCTCGATCTCACGCTCCATTTCAGGTTCAAGGTCAACCAGCCTGGATTCCAGCTCCTCATAGGCTAAATTCCTCAGCTGAACAAGAGTGAACGAAACAAAATGTTATTATATAGTAATACTATGAATGATTTTGATAGGATTTTGGGTTTTTTAACTTAATAAAAGAAAATGTTAAATTCATGATTTACAGAAACTTACAAATTCAAAGCCTCCCATCCACGAAAGATCTCTGGAAATGGTGAGGTGAATAATATATTTCATGATTTACAGAAACTTACAAATTCAAAGCCTCCATCCACGAAAGATCTCTGGAAATGGTGAGGTGAATAATATTTTTCATGATTTACAGAAACTTACAAATTCAAAGTCTCCATCCACGAAAGATTTCTGGAAGTGGTGAGGTGAATAATATTATATTTCATGATTTACAGAAACTTACGAATTCAAAGTCTCCATCCATGAAAGATCTCTGGAAGTGGTGAGGGGGGGTGATCTGCTTCTGTTGTTGTTGTTGTAGAGGTCTGAGTGCGGCCTGCTGCTGCGAATGTGACGCGCGCGATTTCTCCTCCTGTTCCTTACGCTCAAAGTGATCGAGGTAGGCAGGACGGTATTTTTCTTTACCTGCAGTTGATGTGTTGTGTCCTGCATAAAACAAAGGAAAAGAATCTTAAGATATCTCAACACCAGGGCATATTTAAATTACGGCTATTTGGTGTCTAACATATGGTTATCTCAACACCTCGGCATATTTAAATTACAGCTATTTGGTGTCTAACATATGGTTATCTCAACACCAGGGCATATTTAAATTACGGCTATTTGGTGTCTAACATATGGTTATCTCAACACCAGGGTATATTTAAACTATGGCTATTTGGTGTCTAACATATGGTTATCTCAACACCTCGGCATATTTAAATTACAGCTATTTGGTGTCTAACATATGGTTATCTCAACACCAGGGCATATTTAAATTACAGCTATTTGGTGTCTAACATATGGTTATCTCAACACCTCGGCATATTTAAATTACAGCTATTTGGTGTCTAACATATGGTTATCTCAACACCAGGGCATATTTAAATTACAGCTATTTGGTGTCTAACATATGGTTATCTCAACACCAGGGCATATTTAAATTACAGCTATTTGGTGTCTAACATATGGTTATCTCAACACCAGGGCATATTTAAATTACAGCTATTTGGTGTCTAACATATGGTTATCTCAACACCAGGGCATATTTAAATTACAGCTATTTGGTGTCTAACATATGGTTATCTCAACACCAGGGCATATTTAAATTACAGCTATTTGGTGTCTACATATGGTTATCTCAACACCTCGGCATATTTAAATTACAGCTATTTGGTGTCTAACATATGGTTATCTCAACACCAGGGCATATTTAAATTACAGCTATTTGGTGTCTAACATATGGTTATCTCAACACCTCGGCATATTTAAATTACAGCTATTTGGTGTCTAACATATGGTTATCTCAACACCAGGGCATATTTAAATTACAGCTATTTGGTGTCTAACATATGGTTATCTCAACACCTCGGCATATTTAAATTACAGCTATTTGGTGTCTAACATATGGTTATCTCAACACCAGGGCATATTTAAATTTTGGCTATTTGGTGTCTAATATATGGTTATCTCAACACCTCGCATTATTTAAATTACAGCTATTTGGTGTCTAACATATGGTTATCTCAACACCTCGCATTATTTAAATTACAGCTATTTGGTGTCTAACATATGGTTATCTCAACACATGGTCAAGATAAAAGAAAAACAGAAGAAGATGAGTACATACATGTACATATACCATAACTTTTGGTGTACCAATTGTGGGGTACTGGTTTGAATGGGGAAAACCCAGGTCCATAGAGATGGATGACCCAAAGACTTATTGCACCTCAGGGGAGTGCGTTACCACTAGAGCTGGGTGGTATTGAAATTTGAGGTTTGGTATCGATATCAGTATTTTTGGAGTGATTTACCTCGGTATTGGTACGGTATTCCGTATCGACACGATACCGATATCGAGCGCTATTTTTGGTATACTTGGCTTTAAATGCATGCCTGTTAAGGACACCCGCTAATTTCATCTAAATACAATTAAATTCCATACACAAGGCTCTCGTCCGATTTATACCAACCCATTTTGCGTTCATCAGCTATATTATCAATGCTTTCCGGAAAATATTTTGCAATACCAAAATTTCGGTATTTTGAAATTTGCTCGGTACGGTAAATCGGTATTGACATAATACCGATACCAAAGGCATATACGGTATACCGCCCAGCTCTAATTACCACTGAGATATCTCCCACCCCAGCTATAAAACCAAATAAAACTGGGACCAATTTCACAAAATTTTATAAGCCTAGTTTTGCAAATAAAAGTAAATCTACAGTAATAATTTTTTTAAAAGAAGAAATTCTTACATTTACAAATATATAAACCATTTTTCTCTTATCCTCAGGTATATGGGACAGAGCTATATAACAACAATAGTTTTTTCGCATGAGTCCTTTTGTAAAAAAAAATCTGACAAGTCTCAAGAAAATCAAATCTTGAAGTGAGCCTTAGCGAGCTTCAAGGATTGATTGTCTTGAGATGAGTGTTGGAAAAATCATCTACAAAAGGACGAATGCCAGAACCATTTTTCTAGTTCAATGATTCTTATAATTTTAGTATATTATTATGAAATTCACTGCATTTTAGTTTTGTACCTTGACGTCATGACCCTTCTCTTAGCTGATATATATTACGTTACTAGAATGAATGCATGCAGTGTTACATATTACATGACGTCAAGTATTACCTTTGATTATGAAATGACAAGGTAGCAACGGCCGTCTATCTCCTAAACGACAAGACCAATTAACCAACGAAAAAGGCGCATTACCGTCGAGGGACGTGTGCTAGGTGGTTTTTCTACCACAGTTTTCTACTGGTCAATTGAGCTAGAAATTCCTATCCCATATGGGATATCACACGCTTGTGTTTAACGTGACGTCATTGGTAATATATGATATCATATTAATCTGAGATGGTGACATGAGGTCATTAGACACAGTTTTAATAGTTTGTTATTAAAACCTTCATTATTATAATATAAAAGCTATCTTGTTAATTTGTAGGGTTAAATTTAAGCCTCATCCCAGGTCAAAGTTTCCACCACCTCAGGTGTACTTTTTCTATCCCACAGTCTTATATTCTTCATCCTTACTATGATTAATCTTCCATAAAATATCACAAGTATTGTAACTGCTTAATATTGTCACAGTCCACACTAAACGGCTTCACAACTTATCTCAGTATTGTCATCTGTATATGTCCTCAGAGAATGTGTTTGTGTCTATGTTACGTATTTGCGGTACAACACACTATTTTACCAGTTTCATAGTTTTCTTAGACTTCTTAAAACTTACGGTACAGTGCTTTAAACATGCAAACAAACTGAGCAGCAAGAGACAGGTTAGTCCCAAACTGTCTGAAATGAGCACAGTGACCTACTTTTCATTGTACCATCATCACTGTCTTCATCTTCATTGATCACCATGGTACCCAGTTCCGACTGCAGCGTACTCGCTTCACTGTTCACAACCACCGTTCCACTCTCACTCGACACAAGCGTATCTAGAAGTAGAGAAAAATGATATATATGTATAACATTTTATTTGTTTTGTTTAACGACACCACCAGAGCACATTGATTTATTAATCATTAGCTATTGGAAGTCAAACATTTGGTAATTCTAACATATAGTCTCAAAGAGGAAACCCACTACATTTTTCCATTAGTAGCAAGGGATCTTTTATATGCACCATCCTACAGACAGGATAGCACACACCAGTCTTTGATAAACCAGTCGTGGTGCACTGCCTGGAACAAGAAATTGCCCAATGGGCCCATCAACGGGAGTCGATCCTAGACCGACCGAGCATTAAGCAAGTGCTTTAACACAGGGCTACATCCCACCAATGGGTTTATTTAAAAACATGGGCCTATTTCCAGTCAAATGTGTTAAAGGGAACAATAACATGTAAAAATCACAATAGGCAAAACATCACAGCATACCAGTATATGGTTTATTATTGCAGCACTAGCATGTATTAAAATTGAGGTGTCTTAAATTGTAATTTGTATTGGAAGTTGTGAGTGCAGAGTGTGGCTTTAAAGTATGTCATGCGATGAGTTTATTAAATAGAGATTATTAAACGAGCCTGTGTTGTACTGATTTTACTAAACAAGTGTCGGGATCCTTGTATTATTACACGTGTGCTTCATATGATTATTATTGACTCGGTTATGTTGCACCATGTTGCACTGTAGGTGTATTTGTAATTTGTATTAGTAGCTTTAAAGTTGGTCATGTGATAGAGTTTATTAAAATTGTAGATGTCTTTGTAATTTGTAATATAGAAGTTGAGACTGCAGCTTTAAAACTCATCATGTGATGTGTTTATCCTGACCTGTGTCACTGAGAGGTTTCATTGTCCCGGAATCTGGGTCATCTGTCTTCTTCACCATCGTTCCATCAGCTTCATCTTCATCACCCTGCAACAACCACCAAAATATCACATTTGAAGTTCAGTTTTAGTTTGTGTAGTCTCATGTTTGTCATGTCATGACTGTATCATCTAACCTAAAACAAGGTGTGGAAAATATTAAACATCACAGGTAAGCAAATTTAACATTTGGGATACAATTCAGTTAACTCTTAAACCATTTTGACAAAAGTTCAGGTTGGAATCAAAATTATTCCATATTTAATATTTTGAAGGATATATTCTTCACTAATAATTGATCATACAGACTTTGAAGAAGATGATGGTTGGGATTACTCATCGATGAGTCAAAGTGAAAATAAACTGGGTGAAAGTGTCATAAACAATGACGTCAATGATCATTATGATGTAGGGTTTTAAACAAAATATTATGTTTTTGTGTAAATTTTAATTGGGGTAATTAAGACTCACTAGGACAACAAAAACAGCCAATGATTAACAAATCAATGTGCTCTAGTGATGTTAAACAAAACAAAATTTAAGTTTAATTTATTATCTGCATTTGGAGTGTACTGCAAACTTTATAAACGCTCAGATGAAACGTATAGGTAAATGTAGCTACAACTGTTTTCATTGTTGCTATGGTCACCACCTTAGAGCATTTAAATAAATCAATATGCTCTAGTGATGCTGTTAAACAAAATAAACTTTTAGATGTTAAATCAAAGGAGAAAGAATGAAGAGATTAGCATGTGACCATATGGACGCAATGGAAGGTTATAGTCTTTTTCATTAGCTGTTCGGATGTCTCAATTATACAAGTCACAAGTTAATGGCCAGTATAAAATGTTACGTAACTTTTATAAAAATTAAAAAACAATTCATAGTCAGCGATAAGTAATGAAAAGTAGGTTACAGATGTGGTTAAAGTATTCCAGATTGCATATATATCATTCAATATTTTCATATACTTACCATTTTGACACCCAATAGCCGATGTGTATTTTTGTGCTGGGGTGTTATTAAAAATTCATTCATTCATTCATTCATGTATATCATTCTTTTACTCACAGCTTGTTTGGTTGCAGGTAGGAAGCTTGTGGCAAATGTATAAAAAATGCAGTATTGTTTGACTTTTTAAAACTTTTTTCTTATGACTAAGGAGAACACCAGCCTGAAAATGGCGTGTGTAACTCCTTTTTCATGTTTGATTACGGTTGGGAGGGTATAAATATCTTTACAATCTGGCTATGGAGCTCTGCCATGTCTGAATGATGGTGTTTTATTGAAAGACAAGTAGTGAGATGTCTGCAAGTGAGCTATTCCGTCATTCAGCTGTAAGCATGTTTCCATACCACTGGCACAACAAATTAGCTACCCCACTCCAGACACAGAATTCATGTAGCCTTTAACTTGTATGTGTCTAGTATTAGAACACTGGAAGGGGGACAATGCAATACGCGAGAAGTCAGGTTACACTACAGAAAGAAATGGAGTGACTCTGTTGTTAAAAAGCAGGTTACCGAATCATCTCCATTGAGGGACACCATGGCCTGCGCATCTTGTATCTCCTTCGCCTCCACAATCATCTTCTGCAGCACCGCACAGTTCTCTGACTGCTTGATAAACTCGTGCTGAAACCACAAGTAACCAAACAAGTTTTGACTCATTCTTTTGTGCTAAAATTACAATCCATACATTTCAGTATTCATTACTGACAAGTCAAATTATTCACAGTAAAACTGCTTTTTTAAAGAAATTTCTTTTATTAGTTATTCCAATAGAGAAAAAAATTAAGTCATTTTAATAATTAAAGCAAAAATCTTGTTGTTCTGTTAATATGTCCGATCATTGGGGAGAGAATTATGAATGTATGAATGCACAGCATGCAGTATATACATGTAGGGTTTGAACGTGTGTAATGCTAGTGAGATACCTTGTCTGCAGTACACTGAATATTTACAAGTGACAGTAACAATTCAATTCAACTCAATTCAATTTATTGCACAATACCAAACAAACTTGTGTCCGCAAACAGGAAAAAAAACCCAAAAACATACAACATAAATAACAACAACAATTAGTAATAATAACAATATTACTGTATAGGCCAGACGGAGACACACAAAATTTCTATTATATTTATAGGAATAAAATGACTATATAAATATAAAGTATATTATAAAAATAAAATGGTTAAAGTACTTGGAAATAATTAAATTAAATTACTGCTCCACTGATAGCTGGAACAAGAACTTTACACTTAGAAATACAGCTGTCAATAAATGTTAATACATGGTTAAGAATTTCAATGTCACCATTATTATATGGCATAATAATTGCTATTTACAGTAGAGAAGTCGGAAAAGGAGTAAACTTAACTTATCAAATAGTTGTTACCTTTCAACATAATAGATATGGTAGTCTAAAAAAATATGTTTTTCATCTTCCACAGCTTGGGAATTACAAAAAAGTCCTCTGTTCAATTAGTTTTTTAGGTTTACAGAATCTTCTAAGTTCCACATGAAGATTGTGTGCACTAATTCTCATTTTAGTAAATTGTCTGCGTTGTTCTAAGTTTGGTGTGTAGAGCAGGTAGTTTTCTAATTTAAACTCCGATTTAAATACACTGTATGTTCTGAGTTTAGAATCATTGTTTTGAATAGTATCTGACCAGAATTTTATATAGTTTGACTTGAGTTCTTGTTTCTACTTACGTGTATAAAGAGCCTTGACTGTCCCATATTTGACTAAAGCCGAAATTGATACACGTCATTTTTATATAAAATGTCCAGTTTAAATTAGATGAGTTATTAGAATAATATGACTATCACTATTGACGAACAATCATGTGTTCCCAATCTAAACCAGTATTTTGCTGCAAGGGGTAAGCATGTAACAAGAAGTGGGTGCGGGCCAAGTTCACCGCTTATAGCATCATGGGTGCTTTTTTTGTTAACACCAAGCAGGTATTTATAGAAGTTTATTTGAACACTTTCGAATAGAGTATTGTTACATAATAAGTTTGCTGTGAAAATATTTGGTAGATCACGAACATACAGGTTGTATAGTATTGGACTCAATACCCAACCTTGTTTAACACCCACATTAGATTGGAAACTGTTGCTGTAATGATTATTAACTTTAATAGAGTACTGGATAAACTTTTTAAAGTATTTAAAAAGCGACCACCTACATGTGTATGTCTGCAAGTAAACGTTTGTACATCAACGCATCCCTTGATATAGAATCAAATGCAGCTTTAAAGTCAACAAAGCAACAGAATAAATATTTCTTTGGTCCTTTAGTATATTTTTCAAACAAGGTCTTTAATGCACATATGTGATCAGCTGTACAACTTTGTTTTTTTAAACCAATTATCTGAGAAGTTGGAATTAGATTGTGCAACTCTGCAAAATCATGGAGCCTATAAATAGTATTATGTAAGATACTGCAAAACAGCTTACAAAGATTGCTTCCTACAGCGATACCTCTGTAATTACCTGGGTTGTATTTGTCTCCTTTTTTTATGAAGGGGTGTTAAGATGTTACATCTCCTTGAATTTGGGAAAATGCCGTTCACCAAAATGAGGTTGTAGATCTTACACAGTACATGGACCATTTGTGATTGACCAGTTTTTAGCATTTCATTTAAAATAAGATCTGGACCACATGCTTTGTTGTATTTTAAGTTTGAAATAGCCTTTACAATTTCCTGTTTAGATATAGATTTATTTAATCATTGAATATTTTATCCTTAGTTGAACTGACGTATTGATCCATATGTGAAGAAAGGTCACTGTCAAGAGTTGGTTTCTTCTCTATAAGTTGAGTAAAATGAGTAACCAACCCATTTATAGATAGGAATTGGATTTAAATTAGTGCTGGTTTTTTATTCTTTTAGGCCCGATTTCTCGTTGACCGCTCAAAGCAGCTAGGTTTAAACCTTCGGTCAAGATCAACTAAGCCTAGTTCATAATAAACCATGATTTATTTCACATCCTATTTCACGTGCGAAATCATTATCTCGCTCAACTAAACCAGGCCGTTCCATGAAGCGGACATTCCATGTACCCCTTCATATGTTCATGTTTTGTTTCTTTTTGCCAGTAATGACAGCTCATAGTAACAATTATACCTTATATGAATGAGAAATACTTATTTCTATTATTAGTGAACATAGGGATGTTGTCGAGGATAAAAAAACACACCCAACAAACAGCAGAAGTAACAGGGAAATAGAACGTGCGTGGACAACAATAACCACTAAATTCAATGTAATTCAAGGCACCCGAAATCGTACAACTAAACAATTAAAAGGATGCTGGAAAAAAGTCGCCGAGTCTTGCGTCAAAACAGCAAAGATGTATAATATTGTTAGAAAAGAGAACTGATTCATATTCTGCAGTTATAGTTGGATACTCTAGAAAACATACCGACTTTCAGACTTGCAGACAATCTGTATATTCAATATTGTCCAGATATAAAAAAAAATGTTTTGTTTAACAAACCACTAGAACACACTGATTAATTAATCATCGGCTGTTGGATGTCAAACGTTTGGTAATTCTAACACGTTTTCAGACGAAAGTTGGTACAGTTTCCATTAGTAGCAAGATATGTTTATATGCACTTTCCCACAAACAGGACAGCACATACCATGGCCTTTGTCTATACCAGTCGTGGGACAGAAAAACCCTAACATTTTAGTAACTCATTAAAGCATGTTCAAGTAATAAAAAACACTTTATAACAAGATGTTAAAACATTTATGACCAATTTACAAATTACGAATTGTTATAAACCTACATGTGACCTTGGGAGGGGTAAAAAAATGATGCTAAACGCATGTGTTATAGATCTTTGGAAAGGTATTCTAAAGCATAACATGACAGGAATATTTTCGTATTGAATTTCAAAAATAATATTTTATCACCCCCCCAACCCCCCACACTGCTGTTGAAAAATGCTTGTTTCGTAACATCTATCTCGTCTCCAGATAATGTTTTCCCTGTGTCATACTGCAATGACTAAAATGGAGGAACAGATAGCACGGTTTGCATTTGCTATACTCATCAAAGTTAAATCCGCACATACTATTTGAAATGACCCTGTTGCAAGAAACCTGAACGTGACCAATAGTTATTGCATAAGTGTAATGTTATGGCCCCTCTTTATATGTTGTAATTGATTACAAAAGATAATTTCAAAGTTATGCACACCTCCTTTGGTAAACCGGAACCGCTGCAGAAATTCTTCGTCACTGTATACATCAAATGGGTTAAACTGTAATCTAAAAACACGCGGTATGTTGAATATACGCCTATTTTCTAGCATTATTTCCATATCGTCAACGTCAGAGTCTGCCATATTTCCATGGATCAAGGCCTTAAACGCCCGATTTGGAGGTTTAACTTGAACCTGGTTCAAGAAGATTTTGGTCCAAGATTCAAATTTGATTTGCAACGAGAAATGAGAATTTTAGTTGAGCCAAGTTTGAACCGAGTTTAAACCGTGAATCAGGTTTAAACCGGCGACGAGAAATCAGCCCTTATTTCCAGAAAGAATGAGGGTTTACATCGTGCAAAGTTTCAAGTGGATTTAGTATACCTTGTCGATATAAATTCTTTTTATTAATCATTTTTTTATATTTAGAGCAAATATTTTTAAATTCAGGCAATAATTGAGGAGAGAATGGGTCTCTATGCAATTTGGAGCAAAATAATTTCACTCTTCTTAAGGATTGCACAATCTGAATTGTACCAATATTTAGATTTTCTGCTTTGTTTGTTTGAGCGCTCTCTGAAATTGTTCCTACATTGGCATTGCTTCTTTCATTTTCAGCCACTAATATTAGCAGCGTTTATATATACTCTTCAAAAAAAGTAGGGGAACCTGAAATATTAAGACATACGTTTTGACCACAGACATCCTAGTAAAGAGCGTTCAGGACTGTTTATCAATACACCGAAACACATTCCATAGTTTGCACATTTCCGTATTTTGTAATGTGTTTTTCAGTTAATGATATTCCTTATTAACAAGTGATAAATCAGTTGAAAGTTCTTTAATCTGCCATTTCATGGTAGATAGTTCATCATGCAGGCTTCTGTTTGAGTCTCGAAGCTTAGAACATTCTCGTTTTGTTTTACTCCATCTCAGCTTTAAATTGACTGCAAATGTTACAAGAAACATGTTCAGGCGTCACCGTGACCAGTTGAGTGAATAATGATGAAAGTTTGCATTCAAGAGATTCAGTTGAGACTTTTAGGCATTGATTTCCTTGTTAGCTGTTATGATATCCTTATCTGACAGCTCTAATTTCATTCAGATGTTTTCTTCATTTGCCTGATCTAAGCGACCCAGAAGCTTTCCTTTAATATCACAAACAGCAGATTTGACGTCACAAAGATTCTGCAGCTGTTTGTTTATATTAATCAGTCTCTGATAGGGAATCAACTTTATTTGAGTTGACAGGTAGTAAGTCCATTTGAATCAGCCTACTTTGCACAGCAACAGGCAAGACTGAGACACTGAGCAGTTGGAATAAATGCTTGATGGAGTTTGTGTACTAGCTGTATTATTACCTGAAACATGCGTCTCTTTATGGACACTATTGTCGACAATTGGGACATTAGCACCAAGCTCTGGGTCAACGTCTTTTGTGGTACAGGTAATAGAAGCTTTGGAAGCTGTACCCAAATTCGATGGAACGTGTGTGCAGTTCAAACACTGATATTTTCTTCCAGTACTACAAAAGTTGTACAGCTGATAAGTAGGTAAGCCAGTACATTGATAATGGGTCCAGCAGGAACAAATACTGCATTTTATCATGTGAGCATCATCCGACAACGTGGATTGAGGACAGTTTAATGTTGTTGCTTTACGACTTGTGTCGTTCTAGCTGGTAATTTGAATGCTGATCTTATTTATACTGCATGCAGCTGAAGGTAGGCTGTTTAACAGACTTGGGGGGGGGGGGGGGGGGGGGGGGGGGGAGTGGTGGTATTTGACCTATTCACGTTGTCGTGACTGAGCACAGCTGCTCCTTTATTAGCTATTGCATCTGCGGCTTCGTTACCGTGATCACTCGAATGACCATCTACATGTTGCCATTCAATTTGAATGTTGTTGGACCTGTCTGCAAGTTTACGCAATAAATAATTATTCTTTCTTGACTTCATTTCGCCAGATCTTGACCAATCACGTGAAAGGCTGTTGGCAGCTTGAATTACATATTCACTGTCAGTCTGTATGATAAGACTGGATAAGTTAGCACATGTAGCTTGTTTAATAGCTTTAATAGCTGCATAAAGTTCTGTTTGAGTACAGCTAGTAGAGAGAGTAGGGTTGTGAGTACATGTTTCAGGAGGTACAGAGAGGTCAATAGATTTGCAGTAATCTACAAGTGATAGATAGGCCCAGTAGTACTCCTGATGATATATGAACAAATATTTTCTCACAGAGGAAATTATTGACATTCATATTCTGTGATGTTTCATCAAGAGTAGAGTAACTTTTATAATTTATACATGCAAATTTGATCAACAAAATCTTTGCAACTATATTCAAAAATATTCCACAGATCTGGTGGCTAGAAATTTTCCTTCCCCCCACCCCCCGAGACTTTTGATAAAAGTTTATCTTCAACAATTGTTTGTAATGTCCCTCCATAGTACACACTATTATAGTATGTATTCCTCTATAGTACACAGTATTACAGTATGTGTTGTAAAATTTCAATATTGTGTTACATGTTACACTGTTTACATTTTTATATTGTAATTATTGTTATAATTTAAAACATCTTAATAGTGAAGTCTGATGGAATGGGTTTAACTGTCATATCACAAAAAGTAGGTTGCAGTGACCTAGTTATGGTAAGGTGACAACACCACCATCCCAAGAAACATGCATGCAAGGTTTAATGATCTTATATGCATTGATAAAGAAGATATGTCCCAGATAAGGATTTCCTATAGGTAGTACTAAACCAAATAACTTCCGGCTGGGTCAAAGTTCGAGGTGCACCGAACTTTTGATAGAGAAGTGAACACCACAAGTCCTGTGATTGGTTATAAATGTGAGTGTGTTGGTTGTAAAAAATAATAGTTTCATCTGGGTAAAACAAATTAGCAATTTTATTTCATCTAGTACCAATGTGTCAAGTAGCCTTGTGCTTGAAACATGTATGGGGTACCTGTAAAAAAAAGTACTCGAATTTTGTGCAAAACTAGGGTAGTCATAGACGCTACCCGTTATCTCAGAAACGAGCAGCTTGACTCCCATTTTTTTCTGATTCACTTTAAGTGTAAGGGGTGGTAGTATTTATATCCGTGGCGTTTATGTCGGTTGATACGTTGCAGGTAGGAGTTTTAGCCACATATGTTACTATTGTCGTCTATAGGATTTGATTTGGTAGTATACACCCTATAGCACATATTCAGTGCATAATAAAAAATATTATGATTTTGTCATTTTATTTAATTAAACTATACTGTTTGATTAATTAGCCATCACTCGATCATGCAAGTTCACAATGACCTTGACCTTGACAATAATCTCTGTACATGGCTCTGAATGGAGTTTGAATCAGTTTTAGCCACATATGTTACTATTGTCGTCTATGGGATTTGATTTGGTAGTATACACCCTATAATATGCAGTAATGCATGAAAAATAGGTCGTGGTGATCTAGTTATGGTACGTGATACACCATCATCCCGAGCTGTATTTGCATGCAAGGTTTGATGATCCTATATGAATTGATAACAAAAATATGCTTCAGAAATGAAAGGTTTACAGACAATGCCATGCATATAAAACATTGAGGCTCACCTCCAATAGTTCTGCAGCTGTTACCCGGTTCTCCGGGTTCTTCACCAAGCACTTGGAGACAAAATCAATGAACTTTGGCGACCACTTGTCAGGATTTCTGAATGATGGAGGCGGCTTTGTCGGGATCATAAATATTGCCTAAGACAAAAACAGATAAATTATGACTATTCAGAAGGACAACCAGAAGAGTAGCATTCCAAACAAAATGAGAGTAACAAATGATATCTGATTTATCAGCCCTCGATTTTAACTTTTCCATCTAGGTGCCTACTTGTATTTTCATATAGATAGTATGAAATGATTTAGTCGCTAAATGAAAAAAATGGTTGCACATATGACCAAATCGGTCAAAGTATAGCATGCCCATGCACCATAAAGTACAGCAAAACAGAGAAATATTATTAATTCTGCTAATTATCAAACTGATCTCCACTGTCAGTTTTTCTTTTCAGTATCAAGGTGTGTAGCAAGTTTTTAAGGAACAGCTGTTAAACTTTCCAGAAACATCCTAAGATGTTGAATCTTCTTTCAAATGCAAACACTCATTAGTCAATAGACGAGGCTATAACATAAAAGATAAAGACTGGGCCATGCTATTTGTAGTACTGGCCATGCTATTTGTAGTATGTTGCAAGCAAAGATGAAAAATATTTACTGAACATTTTCTGTGGCTGAACCTGAGGGTCGTCCATATAGTACATAGGCAAAAAACTAAATATTTTGTACCTCTGTACACATGGCATATGCAGTGGGCCCGACCCCCCCACCCTCCCTTCCCCTCCCTGTACGCATACACATCCAATAGCAATAAAATTGTGAACATACTCATATTTAAACCTCCTCACAATTAGAAATTTCATAAAAAGTATGACAGGCAAGTTTGTTTAGTAATTTATATTTGATTTTTTCATCAAGGTAGTCGTTTAACAAACATCAACTAGGCGTACTAAATTCTGCTCAAGGACAGATCAAAGGGACGTGTGCTGGGCATGCCCATCACCTCACTGAACATCAGTGTCCTAACAACCCAGTGTTTAACACATTAAGTGTGGAAAATAAAATCAAGAATTCTAAACATTGTGGGTGCACTGTGATGAACATCCATAGGTGCAACTATAAACAAATATATCAATATGCTGGTCAGTATGGGTGTCTTTGTGGACTGCATATTTATAATGCATGTTTCTGTACTTTGAAATACTTTAAAAGTTGACCTGTTTCTCTAGTAGAAACCTGCATCTGCCCCTGTTAGTTAAATTTTCTCTTTAATTTGGAACCATATAATATATTTAAACAATTAATAAGGAAACCTAACCTTTAGTAGGACTCACCCTCGATATCCAATAACTACATATTGACTAAACAGAAATTAATTAATCTGTATTGACTGTCTAGGAAATCAAAGAATAAAATACAGACATACCCTCATGGGATGAATATCACCATATGGCGGTTTACCCTCGGCCATTTCTAAAGCTGTAATACCTGAAAAAATAAAACATTTAAAGTCAGGGGGTTTAACAATTCCTGTAGATACCGATTAATTAATGACCAGCTACTGGATGTCAAACATTTGGACATTGTCACAGTCGTAAAAAAAACCTTCGTTTTTTCTTTTGCAGGTTTATATGCAATTTACCATAGACAGGACAACACCTACCAATCTTGAGGCAATGCATGGAATGGGGAAGAGCCTAATTAGTACACACAGGGGGATCAATCACTACTGACTAATATAGATCCTGCCCTCTCTAAAAAAAGACCTAATAAAAATAATTATAACATGAATTCACAATTTAATAATAATTCTTACATACCTATTGGTAAGAACATCATTTGTGTATTTTTGATAATACATATACACATGTGACAACATTGTAAAGACATTCGACTGGCTGCTCCTAGGTGATAACCAGGTCACCAATGCCATACCATCCAATAAACAAAAAAGGTAGCCCAAATAGATAATTCTGTGATGTACAAGTTAACCAGAAATTGACTTGTCTGTGATGCATATGTTAACTATAAGAGCTAGGGCCGTACATAGGTTTTAGTTGGAAATGGAGTTTAAAATTATTTTAAAACTGTTCTTGAATATATGTAAGAAATAGAATACTACATTCGTGTCCAACAGATACCATTTATATTACCACTCGCTTAAAAACATATCCATCTCGTTTTCACTCATTATATACATTTTAAAACAACTCGTAAGATAAATGGTATCTTACAGCCACTTAAATATGTAGTATTCTCTATCTACCTAAGTTTCACATAACTTCTACACAATATTTTGAAGTAAATTATGAACAAACCTAAACTCCATATATCTGCAACACAGTCATAGCCTATTTCTTGTATCACCTCAGGGGCCATCCAGTATGGTGTGCCTATCACAGTGTTTCGTTTTGCCATGGTATCCTGCAATGACAGAAATATAGCATTGGTATTCAGCAAGATATTAACATATTATGATTGTGAAATAACATGCTTATAACCATTGGCGTAGAGTGGCTTGCCAGTGCCCAGGGCAAGGCAAGTATTGCACCCCCTAACCAGTGGACCAATAGCACTCCCCGAGTCTCTTCTACCAGTCCAGAATTTTGCCCACGCTACGCCACTGCTTATAACAGGAAAAGAAATAAACATTTTATTTAAGTACAGACTCAACACATTTTAATTTACAGATACCCAATGTATATGGCATCTTAAACATAATTAAGGAACACACAGATAATGAGAGGAAACCCTCTGCCACTATGGCTTACTCTTTGTCGTTAGCAGCAATGGGTGTTTTATATGCACCATCGCACAGACAGGATAGTACACCAGGGCTTCCAGATTATGGTAGTCCCACTCTCGTGGCTAATGATATTCAATATTGGGCTAGTAAATAACTTTTACTACCATTCCCAATGGCTAGTGAAAAAAAAGTTGTCAAATACTTCATTTAAGTCTTATTTTGTAAATATGAATATCCTGCCCCCACTCATCCCCCCCCCCCCCCCCCCCAACCAATCTTGGGTGTTTTTTAAGTTCTATCTCCCTCTAGGTGATGTATCCGATTATTACTATAAGTAAAATTGTATTTTCTTAAAGTAAAGTAGGGTTAGTGAATTTTTAATCGTGGCTAGTATATTTTTTTAATTACTGATCTCAAGGCTAGTGGATGTTATAAAAATTCTGGAAGCCCTGAGTACACACCAAGGCATTTATTACATACCTATTCAATCTTACTATAGTGATAAAGGCCTTTTGAAACTGTGTAACTTTTAAATGGGGAATTCCCTTTTTCTTTTTACTGCAGTTAGTGCCTTTTATTTACTTACTTCATATATGATTTATAAATGACGTCAAATCGTATTTGAAACATTACACAAGGCTGCTGCAGAGTATGATTCTTAATGTTAAATGAATCCATGAAAGGAGTTTTGATCATAGATTTAACAAAGTGTTGTTATGACGTTAAATTAAAAACAGTTTTTGTAAAACATAAAAAAAGGTACCGGTATGTAATAAATACATAACTTCACATACGTTGTTTTTGCGTCCTATTTATTGCACTTGTTTATTTTGCGAAAGAACATACCACTCAACCGCTACGCGGTCTCGTGGTAATATTCTTGCAAAATAAACTCATACAATAAATAGGATGCGAAAACAACGTATGTGAAGTTCTGTATATTTGTTACACAAGTTATGGAGGACTGGTTGGAATAACAAATAACCTAATAGGCACACTGTTAGTTGAGTGCTTTGCCACTGGGCTATGCCTCACATATAATAAGAAGCACATGGAAAGTAATACATTTTATACAGCACACTTTTTGACAGACAGTATAGAGCCTAGCTGGTTTCAGTGATGTAAGGTTAAGCCAATCAACAGGATATAGCCCAGTGGTAAAGCGCTAGCTCGAGGCACAGTCGGTCTAGGATCGACGTCCGTCGGTGGGCCCATTTCTCGTTCTAACCAGTGCACCACGAATGGTATATCAAAAGCTGTGGTATGTGCTATCCTGTCTGTGGGATGATGCATATAAAAGATCCCTTGCTATTAAAGAAAAAATGTAGCAGGTTTCCTCTCTAAGACTTATATATGTCAAAATTACCAAGTGTTTCACATCCAATAGCCGATGATTAATAAATCAGTGAGCTCTAGTAGTGGTGTCGTAACAAATGTTTTGGTTTAGTCATCAGCCTTAAGATTAGTAATAGTAGGCACTGGGGCTCCCACTCGGATATAGTTCTAACACCTCAATGGGGAGTTGTACGTTCCACAACACTGACTTCTCTCCCAAGCACTACAAAATACTAGATAGCTTGCCATGGGCTAATAAAATATGTCCTGCTTCAACAAACTGGTGCGAATGAAATTTAACATCTAGGGATATGAAAACTGAAGTCAATGTTACTTTTCATCCAACAACTTGTTTCTGATTTTGGTTTTCGTGGATGAGAACAAAAAGTTAATGACACTACCAAAGCACATTGATTAATTATCACATACTGGATGTCAAACATTTGGTAATTTTGACATATAGTCTTAGAGGGGAAACCTGCTAAAAAAATTCATTAGTGGCAAGGAATCTTTTATATGCACCATCCCACAGACAGGATAGCACATACCAAGGCATTTAAATATGTCAGTCGAAGTGCACTGGCTGAAATGAGAAACAGCCCAATGGGTCCACCAACAAGGATCGATCCTGAGCGTTATCACACAGGGATGTCAACACACTTACTGTGAGTTGTCCGGCCACTCCAAAATCAGCCAGCTTTGCATGACCTTCCGTGTTCAGCAAAATGTTACCAGCTTTTATATCACGGTGGATCTTCCGTCTCGAATGGAGGTACTCGAGACCCTTTAATGTGTAGGACAGGATTGTTGATATTTCTTCTTCACTTAGCTGAAATCAATTATTATTTCATACATTACAGCTCAAATTAGTCTTCAGTTAACACATATTTTTGAGCCTTATTTCATGCCTGGTCACCACTTCAATAAACCATGTATCTACCCCTGAAAATAGTAGGGAAGCATAAAAAATGGAACTACATTTCTACATTACTAATAATTACTATCATGATTCCGACAAGTGTACAGAGTTCTATTTATATAGCCTTTGTATTCATTGAAGGCGGTAGTCTCCTAAGACTGAGCAATGTCCTTGATAGTATACACAATTCTAATACAACTGTGACATAAGCTTTTTTGCCATTGGTTAATTTTCATGATAAATTGGACAATAGGTGTACGCTGTCATGAGCAACCAGGATTTATCACGATGACAAAATTCCGAAAACTTGTACGATGTGCTGTCACTTGGCCGCATGTGTTGTGTCTTCGTTAGTATATTAATTCCACGCCATCCATTATATTTAAACATTGTCATAAATAAATAAAAATAATATTACCAACTTTAGATCAAAATGATGTTATTGTTCTTATTTTATTATTATTTCGTGCTATTGTAATTTTTAACACTTAGTTAGCAGCAATGAACACCCACCCTCCCCGAGTAAAGTCCGGTCCCTGATCGATCGCTGCAATAAATTCTATCATGTGTTCCCAAAATGGCACAAGCAGGTTCAGCAGAAATAATTGTATCACAATCTGAAGTACACCATTTTTGTTTAGAACAATAAAATTGATAAAGACGACAAAATGAAAATGACTTGATTTTGTGAACACAATTTTAAACAACATTAACTGCTTTAAAATATTGTAACATTTTGAAAAACTCGCGAAAATAATGCTTACCATTTCGTAAATGAATATTATTTTACGTATTTATAAAAACAATAAGTGTAAATATGTTGTAAAAGTTATAAATCTGTAGACCTACCCCATCAATGTGGTTTTTGGTCAAAATTAATCCAGGCAAATTCCTCAAAATAATTCAATATGAGGTTGAAACACCACTTCACAAACATAAATTCAAATCTTATGCATACGTTTTGCAACACAAATTAACAGCAAATAAAAAAATATTTTAGTGTATCCTGTATTACAATAAATCATGTTCAAAATACAGACTACAGTACTAATAAATTTGCCTTTGCTTCGCTCCTAAGTCAATGATGCCATGTCAAAGAAAAGAAAAAATATATTATGTCATAATTTTATATACTACAAACGTTTTCATTGAATATCGTAAGTAAGGTGAATAATTAATTAGATTTTAAAAATTTGTGGGATTTCTTTAATAAAAATACAATAAAATTGCTTACAAATGCTCCTAATAGGTGTAGTATTAGTCTCGTCCTAAATCTAAATTTTGTGATAAATCCGTATAGTTAACAACGAAACACAGTGATATTATCCCCTAATTACACTGGGATAGTACTATATATGGCAAAAAATAAAATCGCTTCTAAAAAAAATTCCCCAATGTGGATTTTAGCGGATTTTGGACATGATGTTCTACCAGAAAATATGCTTCGAATGATATCAAAATAATTTCTACACCACTTTTTTCCGGGTCAAACCCTTCAATGACCAGACTACTCTGGCAGAAACCCTGAATGGATAGATAAGATTCAAAGGCTTTACAATGGATAGATAAGGTTCATAGACTTTACAATGGATAGATAAGGTTCATAGACTATACAATGGATATGGTTCAAGACTTTACAATGGATAGATAAGGTTCATAGACTACACAATGGACATAGTTCAAAGACTTTACAATGGATAAGGTTCAAAGATTATACAATGGATAAGGTTCAAAGACTTTATAATGGATAAGGTTCAGACTTTACAATGGATAAGGTTCAAGACTTTAAAATGGATACGGTTCAAAGACTTTACAATGGATAAGGTTTAAAGACTTTACAATGGATAAAGTTCAATGCCTTTACAACATGATTTCTTTATTGCATGTAAAATGTGTTGACTAAGTGGAGATAACTCTACATGCAGCTTACTTACAGTTTTGTTTCGTAGTCTCATGATATCGGACACTGAACCTGCTCCACAATACTCCATGACGATCTAAGAAACAACAAAACACATCATTTCAATACCTAATGAATATATACAGAATACTACACTTGTTATGTCTAGATATAATTTTTATTAAATGAGTGAATTTCCCCATGTTACTGACCGAACAAAACTGAGGTCAAATACCATGGGAAGTTCACGAGTTTTGTAAAAATTATATCTAGGAAAAACTAGTGTGATATTTTATTTATTACCCATCTTCAAATATTTTTTTTTTAAAAGTCTGATAAAATTTTACTTCAAACTAGCAACGAGACATGTGAATGACCAGTGCTAAGACCAGGGAAGATGACACCGTCTCTTACCAGAATGACGTCACTTAAAAACTAATACGCACTTGGTGGTGCGTAGACATGTGTACAACACCCCCAGACATTCAACAAGTCAGTAATAGATCTATGTACATTATGTGGTCCGACACGAACAGGGCTCTACAATGTTTTCAGTCAGTCAGAAGATGGAAGAGAATTATTATATCTCTTCAATGGCAACTCAGCAGCTTTAAACCGTCTGCTTGGTGTCTAACATGATAATTTCGACAGAACTTAAAAAGAGGCTCAAATTAAATGTAGGCTGCTACAATATAGGCTACTTCTGTTTTCCCTAGATAGGACAGGACATACAACATGTTTGCTAAACCAGTCATGGGGCACTAGATGGGATAGTTAAAAACCAGATGAGTCCATCAATGGAGATTGACTTATGATCCATCACAGCTCTGGCGAACACACAATACTGGGTTACATTGTACCTGTACATCAGCCGCTTAGTAAGTAATGAGAAAGTAATAATACACACCAAGTGAAAACAAAAATTCCATGCAGGTCCTATACTACATTAACCTGAACCCGTACTTAAAAATCATTAAAGGTCCACAATCATAGCACATTATTAATACACAGTATATAAAACAAATACATAAACATTACAGTAGTGAAAATAAAAAACAAAAATACCATCCCAGTTATTAATAAAGTGACTTTTTGTAAAACGCTTGGGGAAAAAAAACTCACTGCTCAGTCAATTTGACCTCATCAGACCTGTGACAAAGCATCCGGCGGTCTGTTAGTAAGTCAACATGCCGACAGCAGAGAATAATTTTTGGAAAAACAGCTGATTCTTAATGAACGCTAGTTTGGACATTTTGGTCTCATAACATTTGTACATCTACTCGAATGGTATCTCGATTGGTGAGGAAGTGGTATATATACCTAGTTACCTAACTACACCTGAGAAGGACACAAGTTCAGTCCCGACTTTTGAAAGTGGGATATTAACATTTGACTGTAATAAAAATATGTGTTCAGATCAGAACGCATTTAAAACTACAAGCAGAATAAATAACATTATTTTATTGATCGATTAATATAACATAAAATAGGGATGTGAATTTATTGTTTTAGACAGATTGGACAACCCACACTATGTACATGTGTATGTATGATTTTATAAAATTTAATAGTTTAAAAAAAAAAAAAAGTTTGATGGGGGTGGGGGCGTTCTCGTGGGGCCCCTCCATACGGGACTGTGCATAGCTGTAACACTTTTCAAAGAAGCACTTTTGTGGGTTATATTTGTTGTATCTGTGAAATAGGTGTCATATTTATCGACCACCTTAAATAATTGTCATAATCCTCAGGGATGAAGTGGTCACTGCAGATCCTATCCATTATGCACGGTTCTGTTTAAGAACCACTTCCATGCAAACCTTGTGATTGTCGGTTTGTTTAAAATTTGGAAAAACTTTGATACATCCAAACACTAAACAATGGTTCACCATATTTTACATTTGAAAACTATCTCCAAAAGAACATTCCATCCATACAATTCAATTCAATAGAATAAAATTTTCGCGTTTTAAAAATACACATGTTCCACCTTCCCAGTAAAATGTCTGAAAGGCTACAAATCACACTTTTATGTTATGCCGGTTAGCGCGTCACGGGGTCATATGACTCAACTCTTGGATTTGACAGGTGTTTTGGCAAGTGATGGGAAAAACATGACTTTTTATTGCGAATATATTAAAAATGGGTAAATAAATCCAGGTAACCCATTTCCTTTTTACATAACCCAGTAATATCAAGTAAATGGTGCGGCTCCAAATTCCATTGCGAAATAATAATAGGTTGCACAAGTAAATGGTGCGGCTCCAAATTCCACTGCGAAATAATAATAGGTTGCACAAGTAAATGGTGCGGCTCCAAATTCCACTGCGAAATAATAATAGGTTGCACAAGTAAATGGTGCGGCTCCAAATTCCACTGCGAAATAATAATAGGTTGCACAAGTAAATGGTGCGGCTCCAAATTCCACTGCGAAATAATAATAGGTTGCACAAGTAAATGGTGCGGCTCCAAATTCCACTGCGAAATAATAATAGGTTGCACAAGTAAATGGTGCGGCTCCAAATTCCACTGCGAAAAAATAATACGTTGCACAAGTAACGCGCGAACGAAACGATCGGTCTCATAATTTTTAGAGGCTTGCATACATGTACTTTCATGAAATACAAAACTTTAAAAAACATACCCATAAGTCAGTGTTCTTGAAATAACTCCCGTAGTACTTGACGATATACGGACTGTCACACTGTTGCATGATGGATATTTCCTTGATGATTTCCTGCAGATCGGTATCCACGGGAACCTGTTTGATCGCCAACACCTGCCCAGACTCTTTGTGCAGAGATTTGAACACACTGCCATAGGAACTACAAGGACAATGCTTACAATTCAACTTATCATCCAAGTCTTACACACTGCCACACTACAAGGACAATGCTTACAATTCAACTTATTTATTCAAGTCTTACACACTGCCATAGGAATTACAATGACAATGCTTACAATTCAGTTTATCATCCAAGTCTTACACACTGCCACACTACAAGGACAATGTTTACAATTCAACTTATTTATTCAAGTCTTACACACTGCCATAGGAATTACAATGACAATGCTTACAATTCAGTTTATCATCCAAGTCTTACACACTGCCACACTACAAGAACAATGCTTACAATTCAGTTTATCATTCAAGTCTAACACACTGTCATACTACAAGGACAATGCTTACAATTCAGTTTATCATTCAAGTCTTACACACTGCCATAGGAACTAAAAGGACAATGCTTACAATTCAGTTTATCATTCAAGTCTTACACACTGCCACACTACAAGGACAATGCTTACAATTCAGTTTATCATTCAAGTCTTACACACTGTCATAGGAACTATAAGGACAATGCTTACGATTCAATTTATCATTCATATCTTACACACTGTCATACTACAAGGACAATGCTTACAATTCAGTTTATCATTCAAGTCTTACACACTGCCATAGGAACTAAAAGGACAATGCTTACAATTCAGTTTATCATTCAAGTCTTACACACTGTCATACTACAAGGACAATGCTTACAATTCAGTTTATCATTCAAGTCTAACACACTGCCATAGGAACTAAAAGGACAATGCTTACAATTCAGTTTATCATTCAAGTCTTACACACTGTCATACTACAAGGACAATGCTTACAATTCAGTTTATCATTCAAGTCTAACACACTGCCATAGGAACTAAAAGGACAATGCTTACAATTCAGTTTATCATTCAAGTCTTACACACTGTCATACTACAAGGACAATGCTTACAATTCAGTTTATCATTCAAGTCTTACACACTGCCATAGGAACTACAATGACAATGCTTACAATTCAGTTTATCATTCAAGTCTTACACACTGTCATACTACAAGGACCATGTACATACATGTATATATATTATATATGGATGGTGATAATAATAATATTAGGTGTTAAACAATAGAAACATTTATTCAAATTGTGCAAGAAAAAAGTGACTAAATTTATGCAGCTACATATACATGTACTAATAAATCAACAAACAATTACACTTCATATACAAGGTTCAAATAATACCGGTATATAAAATTATAAAATAAATCCTGGATTTTCATCACCTCCTACCCCAAGAATAAGGCCTGCCCCACTCCCCATCCCCACATTTTTATTAGCAAAAAAAAAGAAAGACAATGCTCGATATTAAATCTAGCATTTAATTTACAGCAGTCTAAAGTTGTTACTAATAAATGCAAAATGAAATTTACCTGTAGAAATATTAATTTCCATGCACTAGATGCTATCATGCACAGGCTATACACACATGCTTCTGACAATTTATAATGGTGCACATGGTGGACTGATTAGAATAATTCATCAGTGATTAATTTCAGTTCAGAAAATGAAAAGTAGATTAATTTGGGCATTAGACAAAATTTTCATACAGATTTCATTGAGTTGGCAACAATTAAAATATAAATCTGAGTGTAGGGAAAAACTTATCAACCAAGGAAAGGAGTATTTTATTTATGACAACTCAGTACATATTATATATGGCCGTTTGGTTTAACAATATATATTATGTTTATTTCAGACACACACAGAGAGTGCGAGAGAGAAAAGCAGAGAGGATGGATGGATGCTACTCCTTCCGAATGTATGTATTTTGCCATAAACAGGACAGCCCATACCACAGCCTTTAATACATACACTGGGTACCAGTTGTGGGGCACTGAATGGAACAGAGAAAAATAAAAAATAAAAGATGGTCAATCCTACATCAGTAGAGAAATTCTCATAATACTCAGCTCTAATATGGTTTAATATAAAAATGACGACGACAGAACACAGAATGTTTCCACCACCAGGGCACTTTCTTCCACCTTACCCTTCTCCGAGCTTGCCAACAATGTCGAAAACTTCATCTGGCGGACGAGTGAGGCACTCCTCACTCAAGCGGTACAAGCGTGCACTAGCAAATGACAAAAATAGGACGTCAAGCGAAAACAAACAACCAGGCAAAGCAAGCATGTCGTGGGTGTGACACAAGCGATCATGCAGCGCTAGCTGGGACTGGGGTGTCCATGGTACATCCATCAACTACAGGTATATGTGAGGTCATCCACAAACACTTGTTTGCTGTGGCCTACAGGTAGACTCTGAAAAATACATGCTGATTTATTCAGAACTCGATACTAATAAATAATATAATATAATTATTACTGGGCTCACATTGAAATGTTTTTTGGTTTAGCCAATTTTTAAATACATTGTTTAGTAATTACTTAAAAATTATTAAAATGTGGTTCATTTACTTAATATTTTATTAGCCAAATGTTAAATGTTGTAGTCACTTTATATACAAAATAGCAGTTGGCTAATTTGGCAATGAACAGGGTGAGGCCTGCAAAATGTGGACATGAAAATTATCTTTTCTAATAAATGTTGATATGGGAATCTGCCTGTACTTGGATGCCAGCAAACTGCCTGTTTTACAGGATGAGCTACATGTACCTGTGCACTGCAGGTTGGTGGATCAAGCTTTCAGCAGCAATAATAAGGATCATGCTCCACTACTGGATAAAAGAAGTCAAGCAGGTGATGTTGTGCAATAAATATAATTATGAAATATGCCATTGGATGTTTTAGTCATGTTCACTACTTGCAGTTATTCATGTACCTGCATGTGGATGTTCCTCACAGCTAGTTTAGAACATACGCATAAATGTATGTATGTCCAGTAACAGAATCTGACAACCAACACACGTATATGTGTTCAAAACATAAACAAATGAGAATGACTTTACAACAGAAAAGTGCATGCATGTCTAATATAGCTTTTTGTGTATACACTGGTAATTATTTTTCAATTCTGTGGTATAAATGTGGTAATTTTGTGATGAAGTCTTATAAACCTACACTGTACACACGTGTATCCATTGTATGACCTTTAAATTGCAGAATGACTGAATAAGTAGTGAAAATGATAAAAGACACAATAACATATACCGAGTCTTTGGAATTTATCCCAGCAATGCAATCACCAAATCTATAAGGTATTTATAAACTGAATATTGAATTACATGTATAAACTGAAACATGCATATTATAAATGTATCTCAAAACCAGATATATCTGATCCATGTTAAACATTATACAAAAGATAACAGTTAATTCTTCTTTATATACAGTAAAAGATTGGTTTAACAAATTATTTACTCGAACCATACCAAAAAGCATAATGGGATAAATTATTTGACTCAGTTGGCAGGGTGACTAAGTACTGAAGCTTAGAGAAATCTAAAATGTATATATAATTTACATTAACATACATAATGTAATTGCTTGTAAATATTTAGAACCTGACTTTATATAAATGTACACGTATAAATTATATATATCTTTCCAGTATTGAATTTAATATCAGATTATAAATTCACATATCTGTTTCAAAGTAAATTAGACTTTTAAAGCTTCTGGTATGAGTTAGTCACCCATAAATACATTAAATGTACAAATAAAACAAAATATGCCAGCACACTTTTCAGCTACCATGGTTACTGCAGGAGCTAAAAGAAAACATTTGGGAAGAAGTCTGGGAAACATGCCTAAAAAGGTGCGTAGCAGGGAGTCTACACACTTACCCTCGTCCTATTTTACAAATAATATCAAACACCTCATCAGGCTGCCTGGCCAGGTTCTCATCACTCAGCTTCACTAACTCACTGTCCAGGGGAGAGAAAACAACAATCACATACAGAAATTAATGTACATTTGGTGAAAAACACAACTACATGTGCAGGGTTCACAGACGTAAAGACCAAGCAAATTAAGACTTTCTAAACCTTTTACCTGCCACTTTCAAAGACGTTCAAAGACTTTTACACAGCGGTCAGACAACAGAATGTGATAAAAATACCAAATCAGTTTATGTTGCTGTCCATAGCAAGAAATTGGGCTTTTTTAAATGTATCATGACAGGTTAAACCTTGTAACTGGAAAATATCATGTGCATGCAGCTGTAAAAGTTATCATAATTGTTTTGGCTATGATTTGTCCATGACAGAATAATCATGTTGATTAAAGACAAATTGACAATAAAATAAAAGAATGAACACAAACCAAGAATTCAAAGAGTTTTATTTCAATTCAACGACCAGTAGGAACTCTGATGTGTGTATAAACTTGTATGTGCAGGTACACATGTATTAGATTTACTAACCAGCACAAATTATAAACTTGTATGTACAGGTACACATGTATTAGATTTACTAACCAGCACAAATTATAAACTTGTATGTACAGGTACACATGTATTAGATTTACTAACCAGCACAAATTATAAACTTGTATGTGTACAGGTACACATGTATTAGATTTACTAACCAGCACAAATTATAACACACATTGTTTTCAATTTTAATCTTGCCATGAGCAATACAGGCACAGCGGAAGCAAGTAGTCTCTAGACATTGGGGGGATGTGAGAGGCTGACTAAGATTGAGTGTGCAAATCGCCTGAGTTTGGCAATGGACTGTCAGGTTAATTATATTATTTTGCATTTGTAACCAGTGAGTTACCTAGCCCAATTTGCACTACAGTTCTGTTCTATAACAACATTAGAAATGTAGTTTTAAAAACAAACACAGTTTGCAATGTGGTATAATGTAGTACTTAGTACTACTAGTAGTGTATACATTTTTCATTGTCACTACTGACAAGCTAGGCACCATCGGAAAACAAGTTTGGAATACAACAGAAATTAGGGGCAGGACGTAGCCCAGTGGTAAAGTGCTCACTTGATGTGCGGTTGATTTGGGATCGATCCCCTGTGTCTACTGTTAATGCTAATTAGGCAAATACCTTATTCTGATTGGCTATGAACAATTGCAATGACCTAGACTGATAACTACATGTACATGTATAGCTAGCTAAAGAGAGTAAGTTGGCGGTCTATGTCATAAACATGTATATACTAATGTGTCTGTTGTTAATTGCTGTTTTAAGTCTTCTCAGCATTAAATTTTGGATGTAAATAAACAGCACCACGGTTGAAAATTAACATGAAAACCATGGTCACTAGCAGGGCCAGTTGAAGACAAATCTTACTGGCCCTTCTCAAATTCAAGTAGCCCTCCAATTATCACATTGTAATTTAAATGCACAGCCAAAATAAAAATCTTAATATTCTTTGTTGAATAATAATCATACGCTCACCGTATATAGTCTGTTTCCTTGAAAAGGAAGAAGAAGAAGAAAATGTTTATTTAACGACGCACACATTTTATTGACGGTTATATGGCATCAGACATATGGTTAAGGCCTTGAAAAGGAAACCGATCAGGGCTCACCCTGGATCAAAAATACCTGTAGCCAAAATATTAGCCAAATGGAATTTTTATTAGCCATATTGAAAATGTTTTAGCTAAAATTGTTTTATGCAGTACTGTATAGAGTATTTATATATGAATATGAAAATGCATCTTTTTCAGCTAATTGTATACAAACTGGAATAAATCTGAATAACAAAACCTCAATGGGGGTAGGGGCAGTTAATATATTACTTCAATTTTTCAGTGTGGGTGTGGGTGGGGTGATGCATTATCTTCAGAGTTGGAAGCCAGTACCCCGTACACACACACTTCTAAGGCCTATGACATTAACAAACATACAGAAATATTGGCATGGGTGTTGTTTTCTCTTTCTTCCTTTTTTTCCCAAATAAAAATTTAAGAATTTTGTTTTTTTTTAAATATAGAGCTCATTATTTCTTTAAATAGCAATCTTTGTTAGTTTGAATTGCTTTTTTTAATTAACCCATCAATTCCCCACCCCAAACAATTTCATAATTTGTGCCATGTTGTTGTTGTTGTTGATTTCAGCATCGTGCACAATACTTGTTGTAATTTCTGCTTGCAAAATACCTAGGCTAAGAATGCCGACTTCACAGTATACTCCATTTATTAAGTACCGGCCTCGGTGGCGTCATGGTAGGCCATCGGTCTACAGGCTGGTAGGTACTAGGTTCGGATCCCAGTCGAGGCATGGGATTTTTAATCCAGATACCAACTCCAAACCCTGAGTGAGTGCTCCGCAAGGCTCAATGGGTAGGTGTAAACCACTTGCATCGACCAGTGATCCATAACGGGTTCAACAAAGGCCATGGTTTGTGCTATCCTGCCTGTGGGAAGCGCAAATAAAAGATCCCTTGCTGCTAATCGGAAGAGTAGCCCATGTAGTGGCGACAGCGGGTTTCCTCTCAAAATCTGTGTGGTCCTTAACCATATGTCTGACACCATATAACCGTAAATAAAATGTGTTGAGTGCGTCGTTAAATAAAACACTTCTTTCTTTCTTTCCATTTATTAAAAAAATAATAATAATAAATAAAATTTATGGTCTTTTTAAAATCCAGCTAACTTATTAAATGTCACCTCACAGTCTTACAAATTTATATCTAAAATTATCTAACAAGTATGGTTATTGTAAACTAATTTTATTCAGTGTACATTTAACTGCAATTTGTATAAATACTGCATGTTCATTTCCCGCGATTGCGATCTGAATGCATGCTCTCAACCATGGATACGAAATTAACAAAGACAAAGGAAATAAACAAAAACTGCAGTTATCGGTAGGTATTCATTGATGCGAACAACTATTGTTTTTCTACAAATTTACATCAAGATTTACTTCTGTATAATCGTATTGTTTAAATCGCATTGTAAGATTCTTCCGACTAATAAAACATTTCTAAATTTAAACTTACATATTAAATATATTTTCTTGTTTAGAATATCAGTGTCTGTATATTCAATGCGTTTCTGGTCGTCTTGATATTTGTAAGAAGCCCAAACTGGATTTTGTCTTCAAATAATTTTGTACATATGAAAAAATATCTTTTCGGAAATAAAATTAAAATTAACCTAGTACAAATATTAGAACGATCAGAAACTAGTTTAATATACAGCTACTAATATTCTAAACAAGAAAATATGTTTAATATGTAAGTTTAATCACAGAAACATTTTATTAGTCGATAACATCTTAAAAATTATAGCAAACTCAGGAATGTCCCTTTAATGTCCACAACGATGTTTCTTGACATTTGGGTATCAGCCGACTCTGAAGCGTGACGTATATTCGCACCGAGAGCTGTCCTTAGTTCAGCCAACGTACATTCTTCTTGACGTTCATGAACTATTTGATTGGTGTTCGTCGTGTCCATTTTGGTTTAACGTGAAGCACACAAACCAGTCTAGTGAACGTTTTGTTTTTGCTCAGTTTGGCTGAACTGGCATGTATATTCAAATTGACACGCATTGTCGGTCTGTTTTTATTACTTTGGTTCAAAGACTTTACAAAGTTAAAATAATAAGTTACAGATCTTCCAGACATTGCTGTCATACATGTTCAATGCATGCCGTTAAAATTAATAACCGTGATTATTAAAATAAGCAAACATCATAAGGCCTACGCTGTATTCTTTGATGACACCGTTTCTTGTTACCGGTCGCGAGATCGCTATTATATTTAGTATTATTATTATGTTTGAGGTGTCGAATAGATTATGTAACCATTTGTTTACATCAGAAGACAGAAAATGGCGTAGCCAAAATTTTAGCCACTTACAAATTTTATTAGCCATTTTTTGTGCGAGCTCTGACCGATGAATTGGCATGTAACTTCATAATGAATACAGTTAAAATTCATATAATTAAAACATGTTATTAAAGGAAACATGACACGAGACCATATTATAGCTCATTTTAAAAGAAAAATGATATAAAAATAATATACAAATAACTTTATAACAATAAAATACGTGTAGTTAACTTAAAATGAAGAAATTACGCTAATCAGTATCAAAGTACGATTTATGCATATTTCTTCGTGAGCGTTCGGAAAAAAAGGGAAGTGACGTCAGAGCCGCTGTACTCTTCCATTGTTGTTAACTGTTTATATATGGAGTAAGGGGCTTACGATCTTTTCAGTCCAACAGTGCCGTACTGCGCGGCCTTTGGGTGTAAAAATAAACACTTTAAACGATCGGGATTGTCTTTTTATGGTTTTCCAAAGGATTGTATCTGAAGAAAGACGCGTGTATTTTATCGCAAAAGAAAAGATTGGACACCAACACCACATAGTACTTTGGTGTCAGCCTATTTACAGCCCGGAGCCCGAACGTTACCCGGAGACAAATACAGTACTCGGTTGCGAATGCCGAGGTGTACATTGTACATATTTGGCACAAAGATACACCTCAGCATGATGTATTTATATATGTTAAAACAAAAATGTAGAATTTTTTATTTATTTATTTTTTTTTGAAAAAAAAAAAAATGATTTTTCATGTTAGGGCTGTAGGCCTACATAACAAAATCTGTATTCACCGTCCGAAGAAGGAAACGTCAATAAGTAATTAAATATGGCATATACAAACATGGGATTTGGCATGAGGATACATCTCAGTACGATGTATTTAAATATGTTTTTAAAAAACGTGTAGTAAACAATAATAATTTTAAATAATGTTTTTAATCTTCGGGCGGAATACGTCACAAAAACGTTCCTCATCGCCCGAAGCCCCAAAGCAACACGAAGTTCAATACAAAATAAACCACTACTGTCGGTGTCGAAATAACTATTATGTTTCATCCACGGGCTGACTTGAGAATCGGAGTGTTGTTTTAGTTAATTGGTCCTTTCTTTCCGTGGCCTGCACATGTGATTCCTGATTGGCAGGTGTATATTGATGGGTATGAACCAGGTAAGTGATTACCACGGTCTAGACATACGTACAAAATACGTGCCAGTTTTTTTAAGATCACACGGTATTGTGGCGTAACCTGTCGCGACTATAGTACAATGTTAATGGACATTATCAGCCGCCCTGCTTCATTACTGTAAATAATGCTGTAAAACCCTTGATTAAGTAGACTTTCCCATCTAAAATTACAAAACTGACCAATTACGTAGTACCAAAGAAAAGAAAATTATCACTTGGGTATCGTGAGTGGTCGTTTTTACTCTAACGCACCCAACCAATAGGCCTAATAATATGCTACTTTTTTTTTATGAGAGAAAAATACTATAACCCCATTTCGTTCTATTGATGCAAATAGAAATATATTTAGTTTAAAAGTTGATTATACTCTCAAGTCATTTATGTTGTTTTACAAGCCAGGTTAATTAAAGTGAAGCGCCTTGTCGTAAATTAGAGCGTTTGTTTACACTGTGCATACAGATTTCATTATGTACAGCCCGAACATAAAAAATGCGATATTTTCTAAAAAAACCCACCCAAAAATGTTTGTCCTACATTTATATTTTTTTACATATTTAAATACATCATATCGAGGTGTATCTTTATGCTAAATATGAACAGTATACACCTCGGCATTAGCATCCGAGTTTTGGTTTTGTCTCCGGGTTACTTTCGGGCTCCGGGCTGTAAATTGGTCGACCGGTCTAGTCTGGCACCATCAGTTTCTCCACCCTCCGACTCGCTATCAGTTTTTTCTTCAGTATCACTGTTGTAAGTAAATGTGTGTCTTTCTTCATTTACTAACAGCTCATATTGATACAGCAAAACGTTTTGCGAACGAACACTCATTGTTTTGGTAAGCTGTGCAAGTCTTAGATTCTTTATGCGTGGTACGGACTAATGCTTTTAAGTGTAAGGTGTCAGATCAAGCGACGCGTCTCTGACGTCACGGACCTCGTGATTGCCCTGCTCATTAAAGATCGGCAATTTCCGCTAAGAGCTCGTATCTGGGGTTCTTTTATGGAGATATTTTAAGTAATTAATTTTTTATAATTTTTTTTTTTAGGTGATTCAATTTATAATTAATTGTACATGGTTGGTGCCAAATATGGTTTACGTGACATGTTTCCTTTAAGTTTTAAACCCATACCAACTAAAATAAAAAAAATTGAAAAAAAGAAAGAAATCCAGTATAAATAAAAAGAATTCTTTACAAATTACCATTAAATTATGATAATTAAATCTTATTTTTAATACGGGTGAAAAAATGCTAGAACAGCCGAGGTATACAGCCTGACTTGCACCGTCTCTGAAGTAAAAACAAATAATGCAATATAAAGAAAATAAAGGTAGAACTGCGCGTATACCGATTTACCATACCATCAAAATACCAATTTTTTTATATTGAAAAACATTATCCGCCATTTAGTAAAGCACTAATAATATATCTGACGCACACAAAATAGTTGACAAGAAGAGAGAGATGAGGGCCTTGTGTATGCAATTTAAGTTTATTTAGATGAAATAGCAGGTGAGAATTAACTCGGGCATTCATTTAAAGCCGAGTATACCAAAAATACTGCTCAATATCGGTATCGTATCAATATCGAATACCTTACAATAGAGGTAAATTACACAAAAAATACTGATACTGATCCTGAAATTTCAATATCACCCAGCTCTACAATAAGGGGAGGCTTAAAATTGACTCGAGCAACAGTTAATTTAGGCCGAAGGGACATAGAAAGTGTGGTTCTTTAGACTATGTCCGAATATTGTTACATAGTAACATACCCTATATATATCATTATACGGCTGGTATTCAAAACTTATGGCACCATGTTTCATCCGTTCATAGTGCAACAAATAGACACACAAACCAAAAAGGTATAACATACCATATTCACTAAATTAAGAAAAAGTAATGACTTAATGTGTGCTCTGCACTACAGTTAATTAGGGTAAACTGTCCTAATTTTGGACGTAGTCCTAACTTCGGACGTTCCAAATAAATGCTCGTTGCGCACAAGTTATGTAATATTCATGAATAAAAATTATTTTTAAAATGACCAATTGTCTTTGTGCATTTTTTTCTGCAAAAAAATTATTACCTAGTTGCTATCTTGCAAGCCCCCGGGGATTTTAAACTGAGCTTTTGGTCAACACAACTTTGACAGCTCGCGAAAGAAAAGTCGACACCTCCAATATTTCAGGTACGTATACACAATCAAATGATGCAAAGTACGAAATAACTAACAATTTACATAATTTGATTTATTTGCTATTAGCTTACTTTACCTGAAATCTCCCCTGAAAAAAAGTGTCCGATGTTTGGCCGTATCATTTGGCAGCCATGATCGCACGGAAAAAAACGAAGCCCATTAAGGCCATCTCCTCTGCGTGTGTGTGTGTGTGTAATACAGAATATAAACATTGCATTTCACACGCACTATGACCAGTATGTTCAAACATCTACATGTGTAGGATACAAGATCTTGGAAATTTGGCTCAATCACGCTTCCATGATGACCGACACAGATGTTATCTTTGATCTGGTTTTACAACGTTCCTTTCTGCGTTCAAATCGGTGTAAGTCTAAATGCTACATAAATTATTTGCCATGTGTAAAACGCCTAATACAAGTGGTAGGTACTTGCCAAATGGAAATAAATTGCATTTCTAACATACTGTCCATAATTAAGACGTCCTGTCCAATGTTAGGCCAGGTAAGTATGCGTTAGTAAAAGGGAATTCCCAAGTAGCCTCGTTCTCGATTTATAGTCGTGTGAGGCATTTAAGAAAGCCGATGAAGCCAGTCTATAGATAGCGCAGTATGGCAATCGAGACTAAGGTGTTGACGTGACGTCACAGTATTTTCAACAAGTATGTGTCCGAAATTAGGACGGTTTACCCTATCATGCCTATGACACTTGAAAGTTTGGGAATTTAACTTTTAGTATTACTTTAGTGCCTTATTACTGTCAGGCAACAATGATTAACCTAGTATGACTACTAGTAAGGAAAGCTATTATAGAAAGCAAACCGTAGAATTTTGAAATTCAGGTTCAAATGACGTTTAACTTTAAAATTTAAAGTGCCAACTTCACATTGGTCTGTCATGAATGTCAACATGGTCTACTGTCAAAAAAACACCGTGACCATCTTTGTCAGTTTGTGCGTCGGCTAAACACAAACAGTATGCCATATAAACGAACTCTAATCTTCAAACTAATACGTGAAGCGACTGGAATACCTTTGGTTGGACATCTTCGTAACTTGGTCACTTAAATTATTCTTAATTCATCAAACAACCAACATCTTGAACAAAGTAAGATGACTTCCGTCTATTTACCGGAAACAGTTTCGACCTCTCGAATAACCGAAACGTGATGATAAGGTCAGATTTGGGCGCACTACACGCGTAATTCAAGTAATGTTTTGTTTTCCATGTTTGTTTGTTCGATTGGTAGTATTCGATGCAGTAGATAATTTTCACCGTCGATTAAAGTATTTCGTTTGAAATGAGATATTGCATCAATACTTTATGAAATAAAATAAAATTTGGAGCACACATGAATGATTTTATTCCCTGTTACGGCACTGACTTACACGTTACGGTACTGACCTCCGTTATGGTACTGACAAACATCACATCTGAAATGTTGTCTTTCTTAAAGGAAACAAGAAGAAAATTGGACATTGAAATAGCAATACTATGCAAATTCATTCCTGAACCAAACAACAGCAAAATAAGTAAACAAAACATTATTAGGCAGTTCCATTCGTTTAAAATGCATCTTTAACACTATTCCCCCATCCCCCATCCGCTGTCAACATGCCTGCCTGTACAATGCATGTCCCATATAGGGTGATCCGCGAAAATATTTACCTCACATATGCGTCTGTATTCAAAGTTAACTAGGGGTGGGTCGTAGCCCAGTGGTAAAGCGCTCACCTCATGTGCGGTCGGCCTAGTATCGATTCCCGTCGGTGTGCTCCACAACTGGTGTAACAAAGGCCGTAGTATGTACTATCATGTCTTTGGGGTCATGCTTATAAAAGATCCCTAGCTAATCTGTATTTTGTGTGTGTGTTGGGGTGTCGTTAAACATCCATTCATTCATTCATACATAAAAGATCCATTGCTGCTAATCAAAAAAGGTAACCCTTTTTATGGCGACAGCGGGTTTCCTTTCATTATCTGTGTGGCCCTTAACCATATGTCCGACGCCATATAACCGTATTTAAATTGTGTTAAGTGGGTCGTTAAATAAAACATTCCATCCCTCCTTCAAAGTTAACTAAGTTAATGTAGATTTACTTGTAGTTTACTTTTATGATTCATATATACCAAATAAAAGGAGAGTGCATAGGTCTAACTTCACAATGTAAAAGTCAGTTTGAATATCCTACCCTATTTGACCACCTAGTCGATGCTAAAGAGGTGATACACTTAAATTAATGGAGTTAAATATTGCGTGTTGGCCGCAATAAAAGAAGAAGAAAACAAAAAAGAAAAAAGAAACAAAAAAGAAAAAGGAAATCGATTATGACCAATTTAATACATTCCACTATCCAGAACTGACACTGTTTAATGAAAAATGTTTTAATCAATATCCACTAGCTGTCCCAACAAGCCTTTTAATATCGTTTTGAAAGCGTTTTAACGTTAACACTCAATACCTTCATAGTATTACGTCATATTTGATTCCAAGATGCAAAACACAACAAAGCGTTCACATTTAATACCTAAACTGTTCCAGCCTATCCGTTTTAGCTGAAACGGTGTGAAAATTGTCCAGACGCTTTTTGGTTGAAACGTTTTCACAACGTTATAACAGCACTGTATAGGAACGATCAAAAACAATTTGTCGTTAAAACATTTCCAAAACGGTTCTTAAACGTTTTAAGACGCTGATCATGATGGGAACACCGCTTCAAAATGCTGACCGACAAGCACAACCTCAAATGCGTGTTCTGGTTTCAAGTGGTATGCAATGTAGGCACAATTGAGGACCAGATATAAAGTACGTAGGCCTCTGTGTCAGCAGAGTGCCATCAGTTTGGCGAATTAGCAGAATTCGTCGTACAAGGTGCCAGAAGTGAAGGCAATCAAAAGTACACTTCGGTAGATATTCAGAGGTCCACATACTTCACTATTGGTTTTCACCATCTCTATATTTATTACATTATGTCACACGTAACGAAGCCCATGTACTTTTGTAAAACTGCTGTATTTCGCCGCTTCACTTTCTCTTTATCTCGAATGCGTAAGCATAGCTTGGTTGTCACTAAAAAGTTGATCTAGTTGTACTTAATGCTACATAGTATTCAAAGAAACAAAACAGTTAAGCTTGAGTATTTGCTATTCTGTTGATCGAGATGTTAACTATTTTATCTGAGAGTTCACGTGAATATAAAGTTGCTTGGCCATCTTGGTTAAACAATGTCAGTGCGACATGTAGAAAAAAATCTTCATATTAATATTATATATGAGGAGTTGGGCGAGGATGGAAGGAATATTACACAATATCAAAGATTTTGGTACAGTGGGATCGAGCGTGAGGGTGTATGCTAATTAAAGTTATGAATTTTTGTGAACGTATTCTGTACATGGTGTCTTGTGTCAGTAGCCTGCTGACTAACATTACCTAAGATTTTATCGGCCCTCGCAGGCAAATTAATTTCAAAACAATGAATTTAAACGCTGGCACAATCAGTTGATACACTAGTAGGCTACTTGATATCGGTAACCTGAACAGAAACGATGTAATAGCAGGACACACGTACAGTACACGTCAAACTTTTGGACTAATCAAAGACCCAGAACAACTCAACATTGGTGTGTCCTAGAGTGCCCGATCTTGTTTTCGATAAATTGTATTTGGGTATGAAGCTACTTACAGAAACAACATGCAATGCCTTTTTCTTTCTTTCTTTTTTTGTAAAGGAAAAAATCATCTTCATTTGACAGTCCTGTATTAAAAGAATGGCAATTATTCTATATAAAGTTTATTGCATTAAGTATTATAAAACACTTACAGCAAAGCATAAATAATCTTAATAATTCAGTGACGGTTGCAGTTTTATAATGAGAGGTTATAAAATCAAACATACCTTTTGTCGTAGGTACTGTAAATTAAACAAACATACATTATATTTTGACGAAAGCAATCTTCCGTAACAAAAATAAATAAATAAATAAATAAAGGAACAAAAACAAAAACAAAACACAAAAACACAAAAAATACACACATACGCAAAAAACAAATAAACAAACAAACAATAAGAAACACAACAGTCGACGAAGATATTACATTTTTAACTACAAAAGCGAACTACCTCCATCATATTTATTCGTTAAGCACTGAATTTTAAAGTCATTGTGAAGGTCGATGGGGGTGGGAGGAGGATACGATTTCCAACATCCTCCTCTAGGACAGGGTCCGTCCCAGAAAATCTGGTATAGTTAAGCAGCTATAAACTTCTTATACAAAGTTTCCTGCCATTTCAAAAACATACTGCATTTAAGATTTTGAGAAGTTCGATTTAATATGTGAAATGGTACGAATACTTTATTTGGTAGTTTTGAGTTATTTCGGTCTAATATAGTATACTATTATATAAAATTACAAATATTAATATCTATTTTGCACTTTATGGTACCCATTATGTCAGTCATTATATAATAATGTTTCAGGCCCGTAACATTATGTCAGTACCGTAACAAAGCAATATGTTACGGTTATTGACGTTACTGTACTGACTACATTTTACAGAAAGGACACTATTTACTTAAAATGCATGGCTGTATACAATGTTTCATGGTGCCATAGCCAACACGCCATTCCTTTTTACATAGTTATATGGTCATTTAACTGACAGACTCACAGAATCCATTGCGAATCTGCGTTACGGTACTTACAATGAATAAACATGCCAATTCCACATTTAGTAGCAAATTGACCAAAACTTTGTAATCACACAAACGATTTTGTCTGCGGTTCTCGTAAAATAGTGGTTATGACAATTTTCAAATGATCAGACAATAACTTGATTTAAATCAACATAGGTTGTATTAATGTTGCTTCTGTTAACGTCGCGGTACGGTACTGACAAAGTAACATTTGTCACAAAAATATTTTTAGTAAATGAAATTGATATTTGCATGCTGTAATGTGAAAAAAACTTTTAATAATATTTAAAAACTTATTTATTTGTTAATTATTCACCCATATCGATGATAGCCCTGACAATATATCGCTTCCTCCTATACTGGCGACATGTTTTTTTGTTTTTGTTTTTTTTACTATATCTTTTTTATTTCAATCACATTCATAGATAATTTTTAAAAACAAAAGTTCTCTTTATAATGAATTGCATTAAAATGACATTTTGTTATAAATTTAACACTAAAAACATAGTCATGAACGCAAACTCTTTAAACTACATGTATTTGACCTCATTTTGTGTGTTTGTCAAATTGTGAGGACATATTTAGTACCGATGAAGTGTCAAATCGTCCAATAATATTGTACATTACACCAATGCAAAATATTTTTCACTGAGAAATTATATATATATATATATATTTTTAGTAGTATTTTGTTTTGAAGGGTGGCAGGTTGTTTTTTACCCGAGTTAAAGGGAAATGCCCGATACTGGGTAATAACGTTTATTCATATTTGCGTTATTACCAACAGCTATGTAGGGTTCGTTACACGTTACATGGATTATAACTAATATTGTGAGTAAAATGATGGAAATACTTTTTGTTTTTGAAAAGTTTATTGTCCCCAGAAAAGAAATACGGTAATGTCAGGGTTGGGGGCCCTGGTATCACCACCTTACATTAATGTTATAGGATACACATTATATAATAATACAGATAATATGTTATGATATTAATAAACGTTACCACAAAAAAGGAGAGAAGAAGTGACAGATGGAAGTAAAAAAAAAATAGAAAAAGAAAAATAACATTAATAATATATATTTTTTTTAAAATTAATAATAATGAAAAAAACCCCGAATAAATGAAAAAAAATAAAATATGATAATGAAAATAAATAAATAAACAATCCCTAGCGTTGTTGCCGGCTGATAGGTTGCTCAACAGTGTACTTTACATTCACCTATATATTTGGTTGGTTTTGTCATAATATAGCACCGTATTTTTGAAAGATCATAAGTACTAACTATCTATATGGCTAATATATCCCACTTGTTTGTGAAATGGTCATTATTTGCATAAATATACTTTTCAATATTTCTATTATATGTTTTATTATACTTGTAGCTTCAGAAAATTTAGGATTTCGATTGGCATATTGACAAATATATATGTATTTTTTTACATAAGACAATGATGTGGTTTAATAAAATACTCTGTAAAGGATTCCCAAGTAATATATTGATTATATTAAGATTTACAATCAAACCTGTTTTATTTTTAAGCCACGTTTTGAATTGTTGCCAAAACGTTTGATAAAGAGAGCAATGAAAAAATAAATGTTCTAATGACTCAGCTTCTTCACTGCAAACAGTACACAATTTGTCACTTTGTATACCACATTTCTGTAGGTAAGTATTTGTTGTCAGAATGCGATGCAGAAGTTTGAACTGGAAATTCCGAGTTTTAATATCTATTGTGGTTTTTCGTGTCATTTCAAAACATTGAGACAGAAATGTTTCAGTAATGTCATTATTAAGTTTTTGTTACCATTTGCAGCTCATGTTAGACATGGATGACTGAATTTTATTCACATATAAATTATATATGACTTTACCATTTTTATTTTTTTGCAATCTTGTTACTAAAGAATCATCATCTAGGGTATCAAAATTTATTTTCAGTCCTCTTATTCTATGTAACAGGTGTTTCGGAATGTAGTTAATTAATCTGAAATAAAGCAAATATTTACCATTTAAATTTTAAAAAATTTGTAGCGATATAAAATTTTGAATATCCCCATTTGGGGAAAGAATATCTTTATATATTTTAGGCCTTTGTTGTACCAATTAAGAAATAGTTTGATTGATTTGGGAGGGATAAAGTTTAGCAGTGATGTTCGCTCTGAAAACCAGTTGTTTTTGCCATTGCGAAATCAGATAAGACGTCTTTCCAAAATAAATTTGGAATGCATTTTGAAATTTTAACTAATTGATCTTTTTGGAAAGTAAATATATTTTTACCCCCAAATTCTAACAACAACGTTTCTGTTAGTTTTTGCCACAATCCATCTGAAATTAATAGTCATTGTATCCACGTTACTTTCATATATTTACAAAAAGATAACGGGTCTATCATTTTGAGCCCGCCATTTGTATAATCATTCATTAACATTGTCCGCTTAATTCTGTCCCTCTTACCGTTCCAAATAAATTTATATAAAGTAGTGTATTTAATTTCTTGAAAAACGTTTTATCTGGATCGGGAAGAGCGACGAATAAGTGTGTACAGAGAGGAAGAATTTGAGATTTAATTATAGTTATTTTTCCATTAATTGTTAGACCTATAGTATCCTTCTTGTTTTTGTTGATTTTGCTGACACGTGATAGCAATATTAGCATAAAAACTAGGAAGAAAATGTTTTTATTTAACGACGCACTCAACACATTTTATTTACAGTTATATGGCGTCAGACATGATTAAGGACCACACAGATATTGAGAGATGAAACCTGCTGTCGCCACTTTATGAGCTACTCATTTTCGATTACCAGCAAGGGATCTTTTATATGCACCATCCCACAGACAGAACAGCACATACCACGGCTTTTTATATACCAGTCGTGGTGCACTGGCTGGAACGAAAATTAGCCCAATGGGCCCACCAACGGGGATCGATCCCAGACCGACCGCGCATCGAGCGGGCGCTTTACCAATGGGCTACGCCCCGCCCCTAACATACAAACAGTTCATAACCAGCGAACTTGAGAAACAATATATTGTGTAGAATAATGACTTAATATTGTAAGTCACTAGGCCCTTATTTAGTTACAAATCATGAGAATCTTGTGAGTAGTATTGTAAAAATTAGCTCTGAAAGGCTGGCGACATCAAAATAAGACTTTATCTGATAATGACCCATATATGTCACAGTTTTGTAAAATAAAATGGAATTTTAAAGATTTTTCAGTTGTCTCTAGGCATTCAGTATGACTAATGAAAACTGCTAGTCTGCTATATATCAGACCTATCTTTATAACCTTTATATTTAATTCATATACAAAAAGTACTTGGAATACAGAGACTATAATTCAGATTTATTCATGTGGACGACTGAGGCATATCTGATACAAATTGCAAGTGAATCTGAAACCGAAGAGCGTTGAGCATTTGTTGATTTGAAATGAATTTGACCCTAAGTTATTACGATATCTGCAGTTTATTTCACGTGATGAATCAAATAACTGTTATTAACGAAACCAAAAATGTGATTTAAAAACCATTTGAAAGCAGCAAAAAACACGCCAGGATAGCGCTAAAGAGGGATGAATATTTCAAAATGTTCTAGAGGAGGAACCCATACCCCCTGACACAGGCTTCGCGCTCACGGCGCTAGCCTCGTTGTGCTCCTTCCTCCCTCTACACGAGTTCCGTCTAATTCAAACTCGATCCTTCCCACTTGACAGCATGCTGGTTACGAACCAGCAATGGCCATGTCACCCCAACCACCCTACCCTCACCCCACCCCTATCGAATCACGTATTATTTTCCCCTTTTACATTTGCCTGTCGCCCCATAAAACGACTCTTAGACAATGTTGGCCCCTCCCCAATATGGGTGCATCCCCGATATGAAATCGTGGCTACGCCAGGTTACATCTCTATAGTCCGAAGGTTCAGTGGCCCGACGGTTCAGTGTGCACCATCCAACAGAGAGGGTACAACATAGGCTACATTAATATCCTATAATAAATTGTAGGCCTACACAGACATGAAATATCTATTGTTTATTAGAAATTTGTTAGTATATATTAAGTTTGCAATGATTAATTTTGCTAATAATTTAGGTTAAAAGCCGTCAATTCAATAATGTTCAACTTCTAACTTTTTTCAAGCTATAATTGGATTAACTTGTGACATAATTCTACATCTAAAAAGTTGAAAATATGTAATTAATATTTGCCATTTCTTATTTTCTGAAGATGCTGCCAAAAACAGCAAAATAAAAGAGGCAGAAGCGGAACTGCATCTTAGAAATTGGTTAAGATATGAATCGGATCGAAGTGTGTGGGGGGGGGGGGGGGGCGCAAAAGGACGCATAAGAAAAGGAGTGAGTTTTTGTCATCATATTTCTCTATTTCCAGTTTATTATTTTATTAGGGCTATTCCTTTTAAAAGGCATAGGGGTATGGCCTGGACCCCCTACCTACACATTTTCAGTATTTTTTAATAATGGTGAACATAGCAGAATCTGTACAAAAACATCTCTCCCCACGTTTAGAAAAATCTTCAGGCTTACCCCCACCCATTTTAAAAAGAAATAGCCTTTATATCTTTTTAAACATATTTAATGTGTAACACTGAATAAGATAAAAAAAAAAAAAAATCAAGAACTAAGACACAAGTAATGTCCATCAGTATGGAGCAAAATAAGAGAAATTAAGCCTTTAGTTGTATATCACATCTGTATGTGGCAAGTCATGTAATAGCTAGGTTATTTAGTTTTAAAATTATGAATAACTACTTTCGTGGGGCGGGACGTAGCCCAGTGGTAAAGCACTCCTTTGATTCGCGGTCGATTTGGGATCGCTCCCCGTCGGTGGGCCCATTGGGCTATTTCTCGTTCCAGCCAGTGCACCACGACTGGTATATCAAAGGCCATGGTATGTGCTATCATGTCTGTAGGATGGTGCATATAAAAGATCCCTTGCTACTAATGAAAAATATAGCGGATTTTCTCTCTAAGACTGTCAAAATTACCAAATGTTTGACATCCAATATCCGATGATTAATAAATCAATGTGCTCTTGTGGTGTCGTTAAACAAAACAAACTTTAAAACAAACTAAGTACTTTCGTTTCACTCGAGGGAAATGTTATTATACTAGTATGTTATTTATTGATAACAGTAATAGTTTGAACAAGGTGACATGCATTTTACGTACACTGATTGCATATACGAACAACATTTTTATTCAGTGGTATACTTTAATTTTAATAATTTCAGGTGTATATTTAAGACTAAACAGTTGAAATCCTTTTAGTATGACATCTTTATCTTACAGCATTTGTCATTGCCGCACTTGAGGAAGAGAGGCAATGTTCGAGGCCATCAGCCATGGAGACATCGTCGGAATAAGAAAAAGATTATGAACAAGATTGATACGTAGTACCATAATAAATGTTACAACTGTACTTTTGTTTTTCTTAATTAGATTTTTTCCAATGTTGACACAACGTTGGGCCAACTATATAACGTGGTATAAAAATGTTGGCACAACGTTGGTATACATCGTTGGTGCAACGTGGAATTAGCAACAGTGGGCCAACGTTGGCCCAACGGTCAAAATTATCGTGTGCCAACGTCGGCAGTCTACGTTGGGGCAACGATACGGTTTATGTTGGGCTAATTAAACTTTTTTTTTTAACTATTAAATGTTATAAAATCATACACACATACAATGCAATGCTGGCTCCCTCCCCAATATGGGTTACCCCCCACCCCCCCCCCCCCCCCCCCCCCCCCCCCACACACACACACACACAATATATATAAAATCCAGGCTACGCCAGTGGTTGGACATCAAATAACCTACTTTAAATACACATTCCCCTTCTTACCCCATTGGTGGGTGCTCCTGCGAAAAAGAAGACAATCTCATGCAAGAATAAAGAAGAATGGCTGCGCCCTTTAACTAAATTATTATGTGATGGAAAACTTAATCAGCTTGCACCTTTCTAAAGGAAAAGTGTTTGTTTGGAATGCTGAAGGTACAGACACCGCATAGGTTACATATGCTCTGGCAGGCATTGCCAGATCAATGCAACGTCCCTAACTGCTTTTAGTTTATCAAAATTAACCTTGTATGATTATGAGTAATATGACAATGTATGCAGGTTGAAGTTCTAATAGACCAAATCAATTCCTATTGCCGATAATGTTAACGTTTACTAATAAAACTGACATAAGCAGCGTTTCAAAACACCCAGGAAGTACAGCAATAGAAAGTGTGGCACCTCACATTTAATCTACCTGCAAGAAAATGGGGGGTCAGGTATCATTTAAGAGATTTAATTAATGTTTTTAATAGCACCCGTCATTTTTGCTGAAAATTGCAGTTCCATTTTTGGGGGTACCCCGCATTAGTTTCAACCTCTGGGCCCGTGCTTATAAAACTTAAAGTCTAGACTTTAATAAAGTCCACACTTTAACGTAATGCTATTTCAATGGCGTTGCCATGACGTTAAAGTCTGAACTTTATTAAAGTCTAGACTTTAAGGTTTATAAGCACGGGGCCAGGTATATTCTGCATAACAACTGTATAACAAATAAAAGTGTATTTATTTATTGTCAATGAATTACTGTATTTGCACAAATAATCAATGTCACATATTTAATATTACTACCAATCACACCCACAGCTGCTTTTAGGCCTACTCTGTAAATATTTGACGTTGCACATCAAACTTTGACACGGAACTCTCTTCTTTGGTACTATGCAACCTGCAAATGCACAAGGTTAATCTGGTGAAGGCATTACACCCAGTGTTCGAGATTAACGGTATCCCGATATCCCGGGGATACAAGAATTTAATTTTGGATAACCCAGTATCCCACCAGGATACCATATAATATATATTTTTTTTTTTAATCTTGCGTTTTTATGTTTTGCTGAAACAAAGAAAGTCGAAAGTTAAGTAACAGTGTCGTCCAAGTTTGTTACGATGTTATTTATGAATTTCATTCAAGTGGGATACTAAATTCTCAGGTGGGATACCAGATTTTGAAATGTTAATATCCGACTGGGATATTGATCAAAATTTTTAATCTCGAACACCGACGCCTATAGCTAGATGTGACCATTCAGAGCAATTTTGCTTGGAACGGAATTGCAGTCAAAATAATGACTACTAGTTCATCAAGATTAACGTTGACTGCAAGTCGAAATGCAAGCACAAGTCAACGTTAATCTGCCTAACGGTTCCAAGCAATTTTGCTCGGAACGGAATTTTGGTCAAAATAACGCCTTCGGTCTAAAATGACATTTGCGAGATAAATGGACAATAACACCTGCAAATCTAAAAACTCCATATGATTATGTCCACTGAATCATTTTTCTACAGAACTAACTGTATATTTGGTATTTCTTGAAAAAATGCCTGGCTACAATCTAACTGTAGACCCTTGAATCGTCAACTTCGCCTGTTCCAATTGCTAATAACATCATTAGCTTCCCGGGGATTCCAGGTCGTTTCGCCCTAAAACCATTTCGAACCCTGCGTTGTTTCGCCCTTAGTCCTATTCACCCAGGATTGGTTCCCCCTAAATCTCATTTGTACCAAGTCGTTTCGCCCCCAAAATAAATATATTTATTATAGTTATGAAGTCTTTTTTTTCTTCTCTTTATTCATTATTCATTACCAAATACTAGTTAATTTTCTGTCTTTGGATATTAATGCCTTATCAGCAGTTTACTTTTTCTCAGCTGAAACTGGGCGAAATCAACATACCGAACTCAGCATTTGAACCTCAGCTGGGTATGTAGAATAGTTAATAAGAAACCACAGCACATCAGTAGTATGCAGTGTGACTTCATAAATTAAATGAGTCATGTTGTGAATATATTATCTAAGGCCTGTACCTATTTCATGAGTAAATGATATTGGAAATAAACAAAATTATAACATTTTTATTTGTAAATATAGACACGCAATATAAATTTTAATATGTGATGGATCACCAGTTCGAGGGAAATATAGCTAATAACACAGACGGGACCGATACTTTAGTTCGAGTGAAGGCTTATAGTCGATCCTGGACATGTTCAACCCATCAGTAGTTAATATAAGGGTTTACCGAATAAAAAACTCGGGACTTTGCTTTTGGTTCGAGCTTTGCAGTGTTTTCGACCCTTCCGAGGTCGAGCCAACGAGATTCTACTGTACTAAGTTTTAAACTGTTACTTACCTATCTTTTTCTCAGTTTTCTTCTGAAGAAGTCGGGGGGGGGGGGGAATCAAACATATTTCTCTCTTATTTGTCAGTACGTTAAAATTTACTGTTGTCCCTTGCTCGCCACGAGGAGGCCAGAGAGTTCAACAAGATATATACCAAATTTAATGTGTGCCTTGTTGAGTATTTTCCATAAGTCAAACAGAAATAATTTGAGTTTGAGCTGCACTGTCCTAATGGGATGGCAACATTCCTTCAGCTTGTTGATGGTGCACATGATAAAATCACGTGTAGTATCGGTCACATGTTTGGTGAACAACATCCTTATGAAATCGAAAAAAGTCATTTTGGGGCCATTTTCAGTGAAAAGAAACCTCAATGTAGGTATACTTTAAAACCCCTGATAATGGTTTCCAGGAACATTCCATTTTCCTTCTACAATATAAATGCTTCCTGCCGACGATCAATATTTGTGTAAACTTACAAAGTCACAGAATATCAGGCTCGTTGGAACAAACGTGTTATTTATTTATTTATTTGTATTCTTGTTTGTGGATTTTCCTTTACATCTGCTAATGAAATAAACAAATTAAAAAATGTTGTTCGCAGTTTTACAGTCGTATGTATTTATGATATGTTTGAATGTTTATCCATACAGAACAAGTGGGATGTTCCGCCTGCAATCTAATTAAAATTAGCTCCACTGCTACATGTGGATCTAACAGCAGCCCGTTGGAGCTCGTGTCCAATTGACCTTTTATTCGACCAATCAAAACCTTACTTGAAAAATCATGCCAGTGATTTGAAAACATTTGGGATTATTCCGAGGGTATATGAAATAATTTGGGTGAATTACGAAGTATGCCGGAAACTAATTTCAATATAAAATTTTATATAAAATTCGTTTCAAGACAGAAAAAAACCGTGATGGTGTAGCCATAAAATCTGTTTATACTAGTATACAATCCAGAGTTTATTACTGCACTTTTTCCTCTGTTTTTTCAATGTTGAAATAGATCAACAAGTTCGGCTATTGCATAAATAGTCTCGCCCGATATTTTTAGAATTTGTTTGCTCCCGAATAACACAAAAAAAGGCGAAGTGTAATTGGTCGACATTTAAATTGTTATTTATAGATGAAATGTTACCTGGACATGGGAGTCCACGCAATGCTGTTAGATCTACTGGTGAGACCAGTAGAGCTAATTTTAATCAGATTGTCCCGCCTGTTCACTCCTATTCGCTCAGCGAATTAAAAATATTTTAAACTTTTGAACACATTTTAGTCATGGTAGAATGGAGATAAAAATACCCTGAATTGTTTAGGTAGGTGATCTTGGATTGGACATCGATAAATGTTACATAATTTACAACCTCACGTTTACACGTTCGGTTGTAAATGTCATTTATCGGTGTTCAATCCACGATCACCTACAAATGTACCTAAAAAAATTAAGTTTTAAACTTGTCCACTGCATACACATGTATGTACATCCACAAATCTACTTGTCCACCAATATTTTCACTTGTCCAAATAAGTGGTTTGTTTTATTCAAGCACCAGGACAATGTTTTTGATTGCTCAAAATGAAAATAAATGGGAAATGTTTTACTTGTCCACTGGACAATCACTGAGGTACATTTTACTTGTCCGAACAGATTTTTACTTGTCAGGACAAAGGGTCAAGTGCTTATTTTGAAGACCAGAATACTACTCACTCATAACATTCATAATGCAAAATAGATATATTAATTTTAATAAGTATTCTTATGAATTCTAACTTAGCTTAATATGATGTTTTTGAGATAAAACTGGAAATTCTATTTTATTTGGTAAAACAACAATAAAATTCCCCAAGTCAAAGCCATGGGCGTCATGTCAAATTGTAGAAATAAAACCCTGCCCTCATGTACATGTGTATATTTAGTAATTGTATGTTTGTTCTCTTGACAACAGATGCATGTACTTTGAGAGCAGAGTGTCGTGTTGTAGGAACGCTGGTTGGCAGTCTCCCACGAGCACCGCGACAGAACATCCATCTCGGCCTGCCTCTACAGTTAATGCCAGAGGAAGTGACATTACTTCTCAGAAAAGGTATTCATGAAGTTACATGTGTATAGCTTGAAATCTTTAGTGCACATACATGTAATGAATAAAATATTGATTTAGAATCCTTGTGATTGAAAATCAGAACAACAGAATTACCATAAACCCTTCAATACCTAGGCTTCTAATAGTTCTGTTTTTTAAAGGCAGGCTTCTTTTTTTTCACATGCAAAGATTCTAACATAGCTTTGTTATAATGTCGTCATCTAATGTAAGTTACTACATTGTAAGCTTCCAGACCTTTTTCTATATGGAGAGACCTCTTATCTCACTGAGAAATGACAAATCCTTCTCCTTTCCTGTTGCTTTTGTCATGTAGTTGAAACCTTTTGATGTCATGCAATGGAAGTGACAAGTATAGGGCGGCTGCTATTCAAGGCAGGCCTCTCTATTTTTCTATATGCTTTGAGACCAAGGCAGACTTCTGTCCAACTTCATTGCAGGCTTCTATTCAAGGCTCTTTGGTATTAGCATTTTTTTAAATGTATCGGTGCACAGAGTCAAAAAGATGTTTTGGCAATATTCCTGCTCGGATGAATCACTGTCAAGTATTTTGCCATTAGGAGGACTGTCATGTTCCAGGATGACACATCCTACTTCTGACATCCCAACACTGATTAGATCAATCTACAACATCATAGGAAACTTTAGAATGTGCTGAGTGTTGTTACATAAATATTCCTTTCCTTTCCAACCACACAATATTAGGGCCTCCACGAGTCCAAAATATAGGACTTGAGTACTCGAGGGTCAAACTGGAGCATATGGCAAAATGATGTAAAATGTATCATTCAATGAGAATGCTCTTCCTTGCACAGTACTTGAATGTTAACTGGATATAGGCATGTTAATATGTTATCTTATCCTATCCCTTGCACGGGTACTCGAGTCAGAGTCTGTGAACACTTACTAGACTTGACCCATGCTCAAGTACTCATGGAGACCGTACACAATATATTATAGCACTATCATAGCTCAATAGACTTTTCTCTTTCAGTCAACATATATTTTCATTTAATCTTCTTCTTTTTTTATAGAGTGCAGGATCTTCAATGTAGCTCAGTTGGTAGAGCGCTCGTCTGAGGTGTTTGCATTGTAGGATCAAACTACCTCAGTGTACTTGTTCTCAGATTAGTTTTTTCCCCTCACAACCAGTGCACAATGACTGGTATATCAAAGGCTGTGGTATGTTCTGTCCTGTCTGAGAAAGAGCCCAAAACGATCCCTCGCTGCTAATGGGAAAATGTAGATGGTTTCTTCAAAGACTTCAAGTCATAAATGACATTTATTACATGCCTATTCAATCTTACTATAGTGATAAAGATATTTTTAAACCATGTAATAAATTTATTTTGTATTACACATATGTGCAATCTGGACCGGAAATTTTAAATGGGGAATTCCCTTTTTATTTTTACTGCAGTTAGTGCCTTTTATTTACTGATGTCATATATGATTTACAAATTACGTCACATCATATTTGAAACATTTACACAAGGCTGCCGCAGAGTATGATTCTTAACGTTATGCAAATCCATGAAAGGAGTTTTGATCATAGATTTAACAAAGTGTTGTTATTACATTAAATTAAAAACCATTTTTGTAAAACATAAAAGAAGGTATGTAATAAATACAGAACTTCGCATACGTTGTTTTCGCCTTCTATTTATTGCACTAATTTATTTTGCGAAAGAACATACCACTTGACCGCTACGCGGTCAAAATAAACTTGTGCAATAAATAGGAAGAGAAAACAACGTATGTGAAGTTCTGTATATCATAGTTTCAGCCCATGAAAATGAACATTAAGTTTAGTTAATCTACAAAACCTGTAACACATCTGGATAATGTTATAATAGAGTGAAACTAAAGTACACGTGTGTGATATTTAAATGGAGAAATACCGTCCAAATATAGAGTTTGGCATGTTATCATAACTGTTACTTCCCAGAGGTACATGTACACAGATGTACGTACATTTTTAGAATTATGAATTTTGTATTTCAAGGTATAACAAAACCCAGCATCACCAGGAACACTTCAGACATATGAAAATGGATATTCTAATTTCTAAACAATAAAATTTTGTCTCACACTGGGACAAATTTTGTTTTGGCCATTTCTGAAAATTATTCAAAAGCAGTCAATTAAACAAAATTGATTGAATGTTGTAGCCACTTTGTATGAAAATTAACAATTGGCTAATTTGGCAATGACATGGTGACTCCTGAAAATATAGGTAACTTTTAATCTAAGTTTTTAAAAAAATGGCCCTAATAGTGAAAAATATGTTGATAATGTCAGAGTGTTTAAAAACTAGCTTCTGTCACTTTAATAATAAAATAAATATCAATGTGCTCTAGTGGTGTTGTTAAACAAAGCAAACTTAACATTTGTTTTTTATAATGTATTAAGAATCTATCTTTCAGGTTTTGCCAAGTTGGTTGATGATGATGTATGTGATGGTTCAAACGATTCAGAAAAAGTTGTAGCTTTCAGTCAAATGAGAAAAGAACAGTATGAAGCTCAGGTAATGACATCTACTTATAATGTACTTGTATTAATTATTAGTTCACTTAAATTATCTCCTTTGAAGAGCTAGGCCGATGTTTTTGTTTGAAGGACAGTGTGCCTGCAATTCAATTTCATCATTAAAACATCTTATAAATTACTGTAAAACAGGTATTATTTGTGTGTTTGTAATTTTCATGTTTTTAATTTAACCGTGGAAATTACACATGCGCGAATAGGCCTAATTACTAGAAGAAGAAAAACTGGAAGAAAAAGCAAACCAAAAAGAAGACAAACACAACACAGTACATGTACTTACAATACTTGTACTACCAATGTGGTAAAACAAACACAACACAGTAAATGTACTCACAATACTTGTACTACCAATGTGGTAAAACAAACACAACACAGTACATGTACTCACGATACTTGTACTACCAATGTGGTAAAACAAACACAACACAGTACATGTACTCACGATACTTGTACTACCAATGTGGTAAAACAAACACAACACAGTACATGTACTCACGATACTTGTACTACCAATGTGGTAAAACAACAAACGCAACACAGTACATGTACTCACGATACTTGTACTACCAATGTGGTAAAACAACAAACACAACACAGTACATGTACTCACAATACTTGTACTACAAATGTGGTAAAACAAACACAACACAGTACATGTACTCACAATACTTGTACTACCAATGTGGTAAAGCAACAAACACAACACAGTACATGTACTCACAATACTTGTACTACCAATATGGTAAAACAACAAACACAACACAGTACATGTACTCACAATAATTGTACATATTCACAGAGCTGAAATCAAGAAAAGTTATAGAGCTAAAATCTTAACAGAAAATCTATTCATACAAAGACACCTAGTGTCAACATCCTGTATTTCACCTGAACAAGCGAAATGTATATTTAGATCCAAAGACAACACTGACAGAAGTACTATCGACTATTTAATACCCATATAGGCAGTGAGATGCTGATGAATATATTTTTTATCTTTCTTGTATATTATATAGTTTGTGTCATGTAAGAAGTTTAAAGTTTAAGTTTCTAAACTATTTAAACTATGGGTAATAAATACAATAACTCACCCGATACTCAGAATTACCGATTATCTGTCGATCGTGAAATTAATGTTGTCAGTCACTTGCTAAAGCTCATGACTGACAACATTAATTTCACTCGGGGCAGATAATCTGTAGTTCCTCATAACTCGTAAGTTATTGTCTATATCATGGATATTTTAGCACGGTTTTTACCTGTCACTTCGTGTGTCAACAACCACAGGAACTTGTAACGAGGGATGGTGGAACTGGGACAAAAGTGTACATGTTTTGGGTTTTTTTCTCTTGTTTCTGTCCTTCTCTACATAATTAACTTTTAAAATCTGACTAATAATGTTAGGTACTTTTATTACCACTTCATGGCTCATTTTTTAAATCAAAAATATAGTTACATTGAACTTTTTAAAAATATACAAATGTAATTAATTATAATATATAATCCTGCTTTGTCAGAACTTTATAGAAAGTATGTTGCCTTCGTGCCCCTCTTTTGAAGGAAAAGTTTGCCTTGGTGCCCAATTTTTTTTTATTAAACCGAAGGCAACAGTTGTCGTGCCCCCCCTCCCCACCCCCACCCCCCAAAAATTCTATCCCTGTGTCTGACGTGCCATTCCAGGGCTACTGTGGACAGAACATACCATGATCTCTGACCTGCCAGTCATTGGCTTGTAAACAAATGACCCATTCAGAGCAACATATTATTACCTAGAGACTTTGCAAATTAGCATATACCTTTAAATTTGCATACCATTATTAACCGGGTTAATACACTAAATTATCACATGGGTTTATGACATGGATATCATGGGTAAGTTATAGGATAATTTACCATTATCTGTAAAGCTTTTTTCAGGTAGTACTAAACCATGCCTCTGAAAATTGCGGAATGATCGCTTCACTCACACGTTCGCGCTGGTCTAGTTTTGCGTAACACATTTTTTGTTATCACTAGAAAAAATAAAGACATTAAAAATATGTTACACTAACATTTGTCACTGTTCAACTTCAGATAATTATATATGAAATGGGATACCTGAAATTTTTTTGCATAGCCCATATTTTGATTACGCAAACATTTAATTCCCACAGGCCTACTAAACCATATAACTTCCAGCTGGGTCAAAGTTAGAGATGCACCGAACTTTTGATAGATAAGTTAACACCACAAGTCCTCTAAATGGTGATAAATGTGAGTGTTTTGGTGTAAAAAAAAAAAATATATAGTTTCATCTGGGCAAAAATTGTATTTCATCTAGTATCACTGTGTCAAATAGCCTTGTGCTTGAAACATGTATGGGCTACCTGAAAAAAAAGTACTAAAATTTTGTACGCAACTAGGGTAGTCATAGATGATACTCATTATCTCTGAAATGAGCTTTATCCCCATTGTTTTCTTATTTAATTTAAGGGTGAAGTGTGGTAGTATTTATATCTGTGGTGTATATGTCGATTGATATGGTGCAGGTAAGAGTTTTAGCCACATATGTTACTATTGTCATCTATGGGATTTGATTTGGTAGTATGCACCTTTTATATACATTGTTTGCCACAAATAGAACATGATCTGTTACACCTCAGCTGATATTTACAGTCCAGTGCTTAATTTTAACAATTTCACAATACACTGACATTTACATAATATTAACAATATATTTTTATAAATAAAATAAGTAGTCAATAATACTGACACCAAATGTTTATTGTTAATTTTAGATAAATCTGTTTCGTACAGAAAGAAGGAAAGAAATATCTCGAAACAGAGACAAAATAATTGAAGGGAAGAAAGCAAAATGGCAGAAGATTTCGGAAGAAAGAAGAGCAGCAGGAATGAATGTGGATATTGATTTCCCTCCGGAAGAAGATTTTCACCTGGAGAAGATTGACATTCCACCAATAGGGAAAGATAACTCTTTGGTGCAGTTGTTTACAGGTATACTGTTGGGGTGATAGGGAGGTTGTGCAGCATACTTGTACACAAATTTTAATTAATATTGTTGCAATACAAACTGTGGTGTCCCTGCCTCCTCAGTGTATAGTAGTTGTTAATTACTTGTTATACACTCTGTTGTCACTTTAATGCAGAGCTCACGCTGTCTGTAGCCATATTAGCCGTTGGCTAATTTTTACATAAAATGACTTAACAAAATTTGCAAGTGGCTAAAATTTTGGCTAAGCCGTTTTCTATCTTCTGATGTGAACAAACGGTTACTCAATATATCCAACACCTTAGATATAATAATAATACCAAATATTTAATCAGCGTATGGTAATAGCTATCTTGTGACCGATAACGAAAAACGGTGTCAACCAGAATGCAGCACAATAATGTTTTCTCCAATTTTAATAATCATGGTTATTCATTTCAATGGCAACATGTATGAAAGCAAACTCTGAAAGATCTGTAGTTTGTTATTTAAACTATGTAAAGTCTTTGAATAAAAGTAATAAAAACGGACCGACAATGTGTATCAGTTTCAATACACATGCTAGTTGAGGGCTGAAAAACAAGTAGGCTATCCTTGGCCGAGTTCAGCCAGACTGTCAAAAACAAAATGTCAGCTAGACTTGTTTATGCACTTCATGTTAAACCCAATGTCCACGTCGGAAACGAATCGGATAGTTTGCAAATGTTAGGAAAACGTTTGATGGCTGAACTGCTCTCAGTGTGCATATAGGTGTCACTTGACAATCAACCGAGACTGCATGTGTCAAGAGACATTGTTGTGGATATTAAACAGTATGATTACACACAAGTAAAGCTTGATGTAAATTTGTCCCAAAAAAATGTAGTTCTTCACATCATTGAATACTTAATTGCTGTTTTGTTGGGAAACGAATATGCAGTATTTATACAAATTGCGGTTAAACATACACTGAATACAATTAATTTACAATAATCATGACATTTGTTCAATAAAATTGAGACATGCTGGCTAAAATGTTCATAGTTAATAAATAAACAATCGATTGACAAACTGGTTATATGTGTGTAAACGAACCGGAAGTGACCAGTTGTGTGTATTGTCCTTTGTAAGTTAAATTAAATTAATAATAAAATAATACCTTTCCTTTATTTACAATGATTACTTTTATAAAATAAATGTAATCCTGTTGGAAATTAATAAATAATATTGTACTTTTTGAAGAAACCGTTGAAGCAGACATCAAGACGAGTTCTATTTTCAGCAATGATGGGTACGTAGATGTTTTGATATCTTGATTTAGTTTTAGATTACAACTAAACAAATAAAAGTAGTAAATTAATTGTACAAGACAATATAAGAATATTATCTAACAGAAAATGATTATATAAATTAATATCTTAAACAATTGGACTTTAATTTGACTGAAAACTATTTGGAACCGCCCTCACTGGCTCACACCATAGTAAACAACAAAATCCCATTTTGTGCTTAGAACTCCTATGGCATTGAAATTAACTTCAATTAACATTAACTTCAATAAAATATATTTTGTTTAACCTATTTCTGGCTATAACAGAAATAGAGGTAATTAATACCATAATTGCAAGATAGACTTACGTTACTGATTTACCACGTTCATCTATTCATCCGTTTTTGATTTTGCACCAGGAATTATCTCCCCTCCAGTTTAATTATAAATTCATCTCAAGCACCTTTATATCACACAGAGAAGAATACAAATGTATTTATGTAAATAAATCTAGTGTTATTTATAAGCGTTGTTGATCTTGCTCTTTTTAGTAGTGTGTTATTTATGTCAACAAAGCTTATTTATTGTATAAATATCTTGCCAATCGGTGCGTGGAGCCTTTGACCAACTAGTAGTAGTAGTTGCACTTAGAAATATATAACCGATCAAGGCAATGCTACCATGTAACCCACACCACCCCGAACCGGTGACAAAAATATATAAATTTGTAGAATGTGAGGTGACATCTCAAACATTGGCTGGATTTTAAAAAGACCATAAATTTCAATTCATCTTTTTAATCAAAAATAACTGACGTAAATGGAATAGTTGTAATAAAGTGAAGTCAGCAAGTTAGGTGTTTTACAAGCTGAAATTAACAACGAGCATTTAACACGACGCTGAAATCAACAACAGCTACAACATGGTGCAAATTACAGAATTTTTGAGGTGGGAAATTGATACAACCCAAAACCCTGTTCAAACCATTTTATTGCTATTTTAAAGAAATAATGGGCTCTATTTAAAAAAAAAAAGAAGAGTATTGACTGTCAAATTTTTATTTTGAAAAAACAAAAAGAAATAAAAGAAAAAACAACACCCTCCATAAACATCCACCCACTCCCATACTTCTGTATGTTTGTTGATTTAATGTCATAGGCCTTAGTAGTGGGTGGTTGCAGAGGGCACTGGCTTCCAACTTTGAAGATAGTGTATAATCACCCCCCCCCCCCCCCACACACACACACACACCCTGAAAAATCAAAACAATATATTAACTTGCCCTACCCCCATTGTTGCTGTCTTTGATTTTGATCAGGGAATATCGTTTTGTTATTCAGATTTATTTCAGTTTGTACACAATTAACTGAAAAAGGTGCATTTTTATATTCATATATGAATACTTTATAGAGTACTGTACAAAACAATTTTGGCTAAAACATTTTCATTATGGCTAATAAAAATCCCATTTAGCTAATTTTTTGGCTACAGGTATTTTTAATCCAGGGTGAGCCCTGCTAAGCCTTATGCCATTACAACTATCCATAAACTAATGAGAGAATCATATCTGTGCTGAATTAACAGCTTGTATCTGCCCTAGTGCACTGGGCATGTTATGTCAATACTTTTCTTAACGTGCAAGGCGAGTTGCTTCTCTCTATGTATCATATTTAAAATGGCGGGGGACTTTTGACAGTTGTTGTTGGATGATTTATTTTGTTAATAATGACACACGTACTTCAATCGTGATTTAGTGAGTACAGTAGGTTATACATTTTTGGTTTGTGTGCCCATTTGTTGCACTATTTTGGTTGAGAAACGTTTGAAACATGGTGCCACAAGTTTTGAATACCGGCTACATGTAGGGTATGTAACAAGGTTCAGACGTAAAAGAACCACACATTCTTCTACGTCCCTTCGGACTAGTATCTGTCCCTGATGAATGCGGCACTTGCCTATGGAGTGTATTTTCATTGGAGGATGGTACACAGATAATGCAATGGCCGGAGTGATGGAAAAACATATATTTAAGGGCTTGTATCAGGGTTCGCACACGTCATGGAAAACAAGGAAACTTGGAAAGTCATGGAATTTGAGATTTAAAAATCCAGGTCTGGAAAACTATGATTTTCAATAAAAAGTCTTGGAAAGTCATAATATTGCTTCCGCCCCTGACTCTACCCTGAAGAAAAAAGAAGCCCCATAGATAAAATTTTAATAAAATGTATACATGTAGTTCTTAAATCGGTAAATCCAATCATTGTCTAGAAGCACAAGTCCTGAACTGGTTTCGGCTAGAATTAGTCAATTGACTGGTATTTGTCTCCCTATTATTACAGCATTATGTTGCAAGTGTAATGCATACGTATAATTAGTCATCCAACTGGTATTGTAATGCTTTAACTGTTCTTTGCCGCCTAAGCTATGGCCCAAAACACACTGGAGCTGTGCCTGGGTCTGGGATGGCGAGTATGGTACCAGTCGAAAATGAAATGCGCACTGTATCAAAAATGACAAAGCACAACGCATCTGTGCTGGCGAGAACTACAGATCTGACAACAGATGACAAAGAACATGTGCTATATTTTCACATTACCAGACTGGCAGCTGCAGCCTGTGCTAGCCGTATTTTAATTTATTTTTCTTAATAAACAACAGGAAAGATGCAAATAATTATTGTTGGTGTTTACAGAAGAAACTATATCTAAAGATATTAGCGCAGTTAATATATATTGAAAACACACAAGAGTTACAGATCCAGATGTCAAAATACATGGTGTCTTTGGTGTGTTTTGGGCATAAACTAATTTTAGTAGTGAGACTACTCTTTTTAAAGCAACTAAAAACATTTTTCAGGTATTAATTGATGTGTCAAAACACATTAAAAAATCTATGTTGGCTACATCGGTTATTTACTTACCGATCAGGACATTTGCATGCTCAAACCCATATAAGTATGATTATCGAAAAACAAAAACCCAACTCAAAGTCGATTTTTGAAAAGTTCTCCATTTTCGGCTAATCAGACAAGATCTGAAGGCATTACATCAAGTCACGTGAACAAATAAAGTGACTAGAAAATGGATTTTGATGTAAGACTTTTATTACCACTTTTTATCATAAAATTGTTATATTTAGGCTTGTAAATGATGCAACAAATAATAATATGCCATAATAATACAATAATATTACATTTAAGGTTGTTATATTTGGCGATAAAACATATCTCTTTGATCCCCATCAGCTAAACAGATGACTCCCTCAAAGGATTGCGTAATTTTTAGAAACACATTATAACTTCACAAGTTTACCATCAAAATTTTAAAAACAATTATTCTGAGTAGGTCATACACCTATATACATGAGTTTCCACACCAGGACTGTTGGTGAGCATAGTGCCCCAACACTCTCACCTCCCCAAACAAATCCTGCAGCTGTCAGCTCTTGCCCGGCACTCAAAATTAACATGAAAACCATGGTTACCAGCAGGGCCAGTTGAAGAAAAATCTTACTGGCCCTTCTCAAATTCAACTAATTTTCTTTGTTGAGTAATAACCATGTATAATAATAACCATGTACACAGTCCGTTTGCGTCAAAAGGAAAATGATGAATTGGCATGTAACTTCATAATGAATAAAGTTAAAATTCATATTAAAAAACATATTAGTAAGTTTTAAACCAATACCGACACAAATAAAAAAAAATTGACAAAGAAATCCATTATAAATAGAAATGTTTCTTTACAAATTGCCATTAAATGATACAGTTGCAAGAAGGATGAACTCTCAAGTAAAGAATTTCTTCGGAAGTGGCTGTCCTTCTATAGACAAGGCACTAGATAAAGATTGATGGAATCATCCACTATTTTGCAGGGATACGGCCCTGAATTCCTCATTACGGTTTTGTCATTCAGATTACCTTGGAGGTTCCATCAATTGCCTTAAGGTAGTACTAAAACAAATAACTTCCGGCTGGGTCAAAGTTTGAGGTGCACCCAACTTTTGATAGTGAAGTTAACACCACAAGTCCTGTGATTGGTGATAAATGTGAGTGTGTTGGTTGTAAAAAATAAATTGTTTCATCTGGGCAAAAAATGTATGTAATTTTATTTCAAGTACCACTGCTTGAAACGTGTGGGGTACTTGAAAACAAAAGTACTAAACTTTTGAGCGGAACTAGGGTAGTCATAGAAAAACTCTGAAGCTGAAATGAGCAGCTAGACCCCCATTTTTTTCGGATTCACTTTGAAGGTGAGGGGTGGTAGTGTTTATGTCGATTGATACGCTGCAGGTAGGAGTTTTAGTCACACATGTTACTATTGGCGTCTATGGGATTTGATTTGGTAGTATACACCCTTAAAACCTGTATCAGAAAATATTTAATCTTTGCAGTTTTATAAATATATATTTGTTTATTTACACTGAACTTCCAAAAAAAAAAAGAGAGAGGTTTTTTTCAGATGGTATGGTTTTAAAATTTAATAAATTAATATGTTTTAATTATGAATTTTATATTTATATGCCAATTAATTGACTTTTGGAATAATCTCTGTAGTAATGGAACATTTCATTGTTAGTGTGAGTTAAAACTACAAGATAATGTTTTTTTCACAGAATAAAATACTAGTAAGCTAATTAAATAGGATTACTTTGTACCATGACATTTAATAATGTCAAAAAGTAGGTTTACTAGAAAATTATGGTGTATCCAGTCCATTACAATAAGCCGACGACTTTAAAACACAATTCAAGTGTCTGCAGTACGTTTTGAGCTATATTTCTTTACAGCCCCAGACCAAAATCGTAGAAGCTGAGACTGAGTCTGGTCAGTCTGGCGCTGTAAAAATACATGTACATGTATAATACATGTTTTATAATATTGTCTCCTGCCAGATCTGTAGTTCGCACCATATTGTCATATTGGTAATTCGATTCAGTTTCAGTGCATTTCTTTTTTAACTGGTACCATCCTCACCAGACTCTAAAATCGATGGTCGCCCAATGGACTACCTTTGTAAAATTCTTAATCGCCCTTAGCCAATAAAGGTCATCACGGGCTACTGGGCAACTGCTAATTTTCAACCCTCCAGGCTGTAACCACACCCACAAACAAATGACCAGTACAAAATCAGTGACCCAGCTTCGGTTACGCTTGCGAGTATTGGCCAAAATTAATGTATGAATCTTTTGCTGCATCTAAAGATTACTTTTTTTTTTTACTAAGACAAAGTCTGGTATATTTGTACTTTGAACATATGTAATTTGTATAATCATAATGCGTGAAAGGAATTAAAACGACCAAACAAAAGAGAAGTTTTTAGTTGCTTTAATCAAATAACCGCATGTGAAAGTTCATCACTAAAATTTAAACGATAAGCATATGGTCATGGAATTGTGTTATTTGGGCCATAGAAAGTCAACTTGAAAAAGGTGTACGAGCCCTGTTGAATCTGCTACTTCTAGGGAATTTGGGATGTGTGCTTCCCGGAGAAAACTGAATTTCAGAGGTTCTAGTCACAAAAATGGGGGTGAGGGATAACCTTACCGGTAATCTGGGATAACCTTGCTACTAATGGAAAAATGTAGCAGGTTTCCTCTTTAAGACTATATGTTAGAATTACCAAATGTTTGACATCCCAGTAGCCGATAATAAATAAATAAATGTGCTGAAGTGGTATTGTTAAACAAAACAAACCTTTGATTAAATCTGGAATAAGGTTCCCAACCTGGGGTGACAATAAATCTACGTGTTTGATTATATAAAACAAGTGTCAGTGTGTCTCTGGGTGTATTTACAAATAATAGCTTAATTTCTTAAATACCTTGAAAATGGAGAGGGCTGTAATTCAAGAACATGGAACAATTTTCACATAATTAATGAAATGAAATTAAAATAATATACAGTCAAACCTGTCTTAAGCGGCCATACAAGGATATAACAAAAACTGATCACTTAAACAGGTGCCTCTGATTACAGTTTGCCACATTTACAATCTTTAAAATGTTTAGTGTTCTTCCTTTTATCAACTGTACTGCCAATTAAAGGAGGTATGCTTTTGAAATATGACCATTAAAAATTGTTTGGACTGAAAAAAAGTGACTTCTAAAGGCAAGTGACCACTGATTACAGCAGGCCGAAAGGTCAGGTTTGACTAATTTAAAAAAAAAAAAAAAATAGTAATGACATAAAATAAAACTTTTAGTAAATCTATTTCTTTTAGGGGCAGAACATATCACAGTGGTAAAGCACTTATTTGATGTATGGTCGGTTTGGGTTTGATCCCCATCGGTGGGCACATTGGGCTATTTGTCATTCATTCCAGACAATGCACTATGACTGGTATATCAAAAGCAATGTTTGTGCTATTCTGTCTGGGATGGTGCATTTAAAAGATCCCTTGCTACTAATGGAAAAATATAGCAGGTTTCCACTCTAAGATTATATGTCAAATTGCCAAATGTTTGACATCCAAAAACCGATGATTAATAAATCAATGTGCTCTAGTGGTGTTCTTAAACAAAACAGACAAATAAACAATGGTACACAATTCATTTAGATGATCCTTTGTATCTTGTGATTGCAGAGAATCCATGGAGAGTAGAAGCATCTTTGGCAAATGATGGTTGGAAGTTTCCGTCAACTGATGCCGAGTGGCTGAGGTTTAGGGTGTTTGAAAATCTGTGGGAACAACAGTACTATCTGACAGTTGGTGGAAAGTTCGGAGGAGACTTCTTGGTGTATCCTGGTATAATTCACTTTTGTTTGGATCACTAACTGGTGTGCTGTTCTCATGTTGATTATAATCATACTGATCACTTTGGTTTTAGTGATGTGTAAAATGTTAACTGTATTTAATCCTAGAATCTAGATGTTGAAATATAATCCTGTGAAGTGTACTGGAGGCTGGATTTGTTTTACTGGTTACATAAGAAAAACCGATACTGAATAGGATTAAAGTTGCTCACCCTGGCACTGAAAATAACACAATTAGAGAAAATTGTTGGGACTATTCCAGTAAACACAATCAGTGCATAGTCCTAATACTTTTTAAGTTTACATATATTTTAACTGATTGTATAACTGAAAGTTGATCAGTTGATGCAAATCTCGACCTCTGTTGTCATGTCAGTGCAGTGTAGCTAGAAATTGAGAAACGGCTTCATTTTCACAAAATTATTTTAACTTGATCCATTGTCTGAATTTTTTTGGGTATGGTGCTATGTAATTGAATGCAACCAGGGTGGTACGGGGGGCCTCCCCCAGAAAGAAAATGGGTTAAGTTCAGGGTTAGAGTTAAGAAAATCATACAGTAATGATAAAGAGTAATTAATTTTGTCAAAAGGTTAACTTAAAAAATAAAATCTTCAAAACATTTGGGTATGGTGCCATACCCATTTTACCCTCTGGCAGAAACCCTGTAGGTGGGTCAACAATTTACTAAGTTGACCATTTAGGTCCTTGGTCCTCATGTTTACTATTCAATTCTTTCTTGAATTATTTATTTTGTAAATCCATTATGTTTCTTGTTACCTTTGTCATTGCTATTGTTTGCCGCTGTAAACCTACTGTCATTGGGCTAATCAAAACTTGAATTTGGCAACCATGTTTCTGATCAAATTCGGCTGTTGCTTATTATTTGGGGGTCTGCCTTGAACCATGGTTATAATAGCTCAATATGCGTGTCATACAAAACAAGGGGTGGAAGCCTGGGAATCATGGGTGAGAGACTTTAATGCTTTCTACCTTTGTTTGACACCCAATAGCCAATGTATTTTGTGTGCTGGGCTGTCATTAAACATTTATTCATTTAAGAATTGTCTGTTATTTCTTTTACATTCATCAGGGTTTGAACAAACAAAAAATCATCTGCAGACTGTGTGAATTGGCGAAGCTGTTCTCACATAATTTTGCAGATGATTTTTTTTTTCATACCCTGATGAACATAAAAGAAACAACAGACAATACTTATAATTAAATTTGAATCATACTTGCTAATAATAACCCTAAAATTTCATATTTTATTTTGAATTATTTTTTGTTTCTTAAACAATAACCTTCAGTAAGACAAAATACCAATCTAAAGTGACATCATCAGATACATTGTATGACGTTATGGTTCGCTGATCGAGAAATGAACAAACTCTAGTTGCTATGGCTCGACCAATAGGATGGCGTTAAATTGTAATGAATGTAACAGAAATTTAATTATTCATTCTTTAATACTTTCTGAAATCTGGATTGTAATTTGTGGATATTATTTTTAATGTAACAAAAACATTGGTGCAAAATGTTTTGTCTTTTCCTATTTTCAGGTGATCCTGCAAGATTTCATTCCTTCTACATTGCTGTGTGTAAACCGTTTAGCTCACCCATCCCAGCTCTTAACATTGTCGCACTTGGTCGCCTGGGATCAAACGTGAAGAAGACAGTTTTGTTGTGTTCACTGGACACTAGTAACAGAGTGGTGTACACATCACTTCAATGGAGCGGAATCAGCTGATAGAGAAAATAAACTCACGCTTCACACGGCTGCGTATCATTTGATGAAGCAATCTTAGCCCAAAGATCACCGTAACCTTCTGACTACTGCAGGCGAGATATCTCGCCCGACGTCACGCCAGTCGACATACTGTACACTCTATACAGTGCATTCCCCAATTCATATATCCCGTCGTTTTGCACAAGACACTGGAAATGTTTTTTTTAACATGAAGCATGCTAGCTTTCAGTTATAAAATACATTGGAATTGTAAGTTCAAAAAGTGGTTTTCTGCAAGACTTTTCGCTTGACAACAATGCCATTTTCAGGAATCAATAGCTGATTGTGACAGCTAATTTGATAATAAATTTGATAGTTTTACCAACAACGAAAATTACCAAATATTGGGATATGAATAGTACTTTGGTTTTTTTTAAACATTCTGGTCAGAAAACCACTATTAGCAGGAATAATACATGTATATACTGAACAGCTGGCCACAGATGCCAGTAAATAAACTTGACTTTTTCAATTGTTTTGCCTAATTTTAGTCAACATTAACTGATCTAAAATATCATAAAAATTTATAAAAACCCACAAAAATAATACTTACCGATTCAAATATGAACTTTAGTTTTATGTATTTATAAAACATTTAAGTGAATATATATGAGTAAAAATTATAACTTGTACCCACTCAACTTTGTTATGAAACATGCATTTTGTGATATGTATGGTACATGTATCAATGATGACAAGAAACACATCAGATGTATGCAAATGGATAATCTAAACAACAACAGGTTGATTTCAGTTACATGTGATTATAATGTGATTATAACACTAAGATTGCTTCATCAAATGCGGCCCTGAAAAGTTATCGAATGTTAAGCTGTATAACATGGAAAGTCATTGGAAAATGAAAATTGGTTCATAATTAATTTGCTCTCATTTAAAATATCCCAATGTGTATAAGACAATTGACAGGTGACAAACTAGTGTTCTGGGCTTGCTATACATGATCCGTCCCATGTACTGGTACATGTAGGTGGGGCTCCAAACGTTTATGTACTCTTGTATACATGTATGATACCTTGTTGAACATTGTACATTGCCAAAAATGAACCTCTGACATGATTCTGTATAAATGTTGTGGAAAATACAATGTTTACTTTTGGTATTTTAAGTAAATAAATATAATCTTACATGTTAATTATCTGTTTTGCATCGCACAAGTTAGTAGAACTACAATTTCCATTTGCTTGTTTGTTCATGACTGTATTGGAGAATGGGGTTAATGGTATGGAATGAGTTGAAGAACGTCATGGCGAGTATGATGTAGTTAACACTAAGGATTTGTACTCGGCAGGGTTTAAGCTGGACGCCAAATATTAATAGCACTTTGGAAAATTTGTTCAGATAATCTGTAGCCAAATTCAAATAACATTTACTTGGAACAGAATTATTTTTTATAATAGCTACATGTATACACACACAAATGATACAGTTTCGAATGAGCTTTTTGGCGAATTGGTGATGACATATTCACCAAATTAAACTTTTACGTCACATTTGGCAATTTGGCAAACAATTGCTTAAACTGACCCAGTTTTTAAAACAATTGCACTTAATGTATGTGGACTGATTATAGAATTAAAAATAATTCTCCAGGACAATAAGTAACATACATGACCCCTCCATAGATTAGATACATTTAGTATGACCCCTCCATAGATTAGATACATTTAGCATGACCCCTCCATAGATTAGATAAATTTAGCATGACCCCTCCATAGATTAGACAATTTATTACCCCACTTTGGTTCTACGGAAATGAATAATCTAAACAATAAAATATAAAGTAATGTTTGATTTTAGTAATCATAAACGGCTCTAATAGTGAAACATATGCTGTAGTGTTTAAAAACTAGGGTCTGTCCCTTTAATATTCCTTCCATGGATTGACTTAATGTTAAGAATCATACTCTACGGCAGCCTTATATAATGTTTCAAATATGATGTGACGTCATTTGTAAATCATATATGATGTCGGTAACAAAAAAGTGCTAACTCCAGTAAGATTACAAGGGAATTCCCCACTTGAAGGTCCAGATAAATTTATCACACAGCTTGAAAATGTCTTTATCACTATAGTAAGATTGAATAGGTATGTAATAAAATACTATTATTGGTCAGTCAAACCAATGACATTGTCGATACTAAATAAAACCTTATCATGGTTTGGCAAACATACACAATGACATCACATAGTTTAACTGTCTCTGAACATGAATGAAATTCAAAGTGACTGTAATACTCAAAACGGTATGAAAAGTGCTTTACATGTATGGATATGCAAATTAAAAGGCTTTTAGAGAAAAAAATAGGTGAGGTAATAAATACAGTAGCCAACTATTACCAGTTATCAAATTTATGTCCCTTGTGAAATAATTTTTGTTGGTTGCTAAAGCTCGTGACAAGTAATAATTATTTCACTTGGGACTTAAATTTGATAACTGGTAACTTGTTTATTATCCTCTATATATCTGTTGAAATCAACGTGTAACCTAATGGCCAATGATAAAATAAGTTCCTTTTTTTTTTTCTTTTTTTTTTTTTAATTGTCCCCAGAAATATTTGGCAGTGTCAGGGTTGAGGTGCCCTGAGCTCACTGACGTACACATATTTTAATTATATTTCATATATATATATATATATATATATATATATATACTCTTCAAAAGAAGAAACGCAAAACCACATTGTCGTAACATTTGGAGAATTGATTTAATTATTGAATGGTGAGTCCGATAATTACCAAATGTTGCAGGATTGTTCACAATTCACTCTAGTCCATTGTGAGTAAGTGATAGGACACACCACCAAGGTCAAGGTCATCTGGAGTCAATACCGGGTGTGGCCTCCGCGTGTGTTGACAACTGCCTGGCACCGCCTGCCCATTGAAGCAACCAGAGTACGGATGACGTCCCGGGGGATGGTGGCCCACTCGGCCTGCAAGGCTGCTGCCAGCTCGGGCAGGGTCTGGGGCTGTGGTTGTCGCTGTCGGTCCAACTCGTCCCATAGATGCTCAATTGGGTTCAAATCCGGTGATGTCGATGGCCAAGGAAGGACATTAATGCTGTTGTTCTGTAGGAAAGCTGTTGTGAGACGTGCTGTGTGAGGCCTGGCGTTGTCATGTTGGAACACTGCGTTGGCGTTGGCCATACCTGGAACGATGTGTGGCCGGAGGATCTGGTCAATGTAGCCCTGTGCATTCAGGTTGCCCTGCACGTGGACCAGGTCAGTTCTGCCAGTGTGTGAGATGGCTGCCCACACCATGACACTACCCCCGCCAAATCTGTCCACTTCCTGCACGCAGTTTGCCGCATAACGTTCACCACGACGCCTATACACGCGACATCTTCCATCATGACGTCGGAGCAGAAATCGGGACTCGTCACTGAACCACACCTGTCTCCATCGCAGTTGAGGCCATTGTCGATGAATCTGGCACCACTGCAGTCGGAGTCGACGGTGTTGTGGTGTTAAGATAACATCTCGAACTGGACGTCTGGCACGAATTCCTACCTCACGTAGGCGGTTCCGTACGGTCTGGTCGGATATCCTGCGCAAACCTGGTATTGCTGCGGCTGTGGAGGTGGCAGTAGTCAATCGTTCCCGAAGGTGGCGTACCCGGATGTAGCGGTCCTGCCCGGGGGTAGTGACCCGTGGTCGACCGGATCTAGGGAGGTCACGTGTTGATCCATGTTGCTGGTAACGGTCCCACAGTCTGGAGATAGTGCTTGGGGACACATGGAATGCCCTGGCAACGGCCGTTCTGGATTCGCCTGCGTCTAGTCGGCCGATGGCATTGTTTCTCTGCGGTTCACTGAGACGTGGCATGTCCTGGATTGTCAACTGTCGGCCAGATACAGAGGCCAGGCAAGCGAACACCCTGCACTTTTATACTGTCGGTGTTCATGTTGCACATGCAGACAACACACGTGCAGTGGTGACATGGTTTGCACGTGGCTGCGTTTTTGCGAATATTCACATTTTGGAACTTTATTGTACAGTAGCTGCGTTTTATCGAATGTAACCGTGGGAATGTGTTTGGGACATGCAATGACCTTATATTCACAAAGCATGAGTTATAACCCATTTGTACCCTTTTGTGTTTCTTTTTTTGAAGAGTATATATACACACACACACTGTATATACAGACTATTTACATGTACACAATGTTCATATTTAAAACATTACTGTATTAAAAAAAAAAAATCATCCACTCACCTACTCAGTTTTTAAGCAGAATACACTTATGAATTTCTAATTTGTTTTTAATTGTCCGTTGTAATGATCGTAAGTTCAATTTTAGTTTTTGCATTTTTATAGAATAAATATATTTTATATTAATAATCATCCAGTTTACTACACTGCTGTTTTGTTCATTAGGCAAACCTAAGATAACTATATGTTTATCAAAAGTAATATGTTCACCCTTAGTATTTGTTATCCAATTTGTAATAGATTTCTATAGTTTTTTAACAAAATGACAATCATAGAATAAGTATTCCATTGTCTCTGGCAGCAGATTACAGAAAGTACATTTATTGGTATCTATATAGTGAATAGTATATAAAAAAATGGTTAGTTGCGAGTATTCGATGCAATATTCTGTACTGAAACCACCACAAAGTTGTATCTCTAGTACATTTAAAGGGTATGCTATAATATATTTTCCATTCCCTTAATGAATAGTTAAAACCTTTTTCCTGATATTTTAATTGTGATTTTGATATTTGTGATGTTTTGCATAGCAGTTTATATTGTTCCTTGCAACCTTATTTCTCTTTTAAAATCTGCTTTAACTTTTGTAGATAAACTGGTTTATAATTAGGGAAAAAATTCAGAGTTTGACAATTTAATTTTCCATATTTTTCAATGAAACATTTTACTGCTTTAATTAAAGACATATAATCTAAAAAATTCGTTATTATATTATACTTCACCATAAATTCGTCAACAGTTAGAAAGCCACCATGTACACCAATTAAATCATTTATAAAAATAATTCCCTTTTCGGCATACTTTTTGTTCTTTACTTTTCACAGGATCGAATCAATAGAATTGAAATTAAAACATTTATGGACTCAGTCATTGTAGACTTTTTATATTAGGGTGAGGTGGTAGAAATGTTTGTAAATTTTTATATTACCGAACAAGTTTTTGTCCTGCATATATCGCAGTCAAGAATCAAGTGCTGTGGACACACTTCAGTTATCTGTGCTATCTTTCCAGGTTATATGTAGTTAATGAGAGACCAGCTGTTTACAAATGGTAGTAGACTGACTTCTAAGAAAGCATTTCCACTACAATTGCACAGACACACACCTGCACATTATCCGGGACAAAAAATGAATGTAATTTGTGTTTGTTTCCACTGAGCAAGGATTGCACAGCCCATAGTGGTCAACAGAATTGTTACATCCAGATCAATTAGAACATGTCTGTGGTCTCTTGCTCTAGCCAGTGCACCATGACTGATACATCAAAGGCTGTGGTTTGTACTATCCTGTCTGTGGGATGGTGCATATAAATGATCCCTTTCTACTAATGGAAAAATGTAGCAGGTTTCATCTTTATGACTGTGTCAAAATGACCATATGTTTGACATCCAATAGCCGATGATTAATAAATCAATGTACTCTAGTGGTGTCGTTAAACAAACAAACTTAACCTTTAATTCATCTGTGTGTGGCCAATGTATCACCTGTAGCGCTCACCCGGTGAAATATCAACTGATAGTCTCATTGTGACAAGGCAGTGTTTTATGTATTATGCAAAATGAAAATATAATTTTGGCCATTCAAAACATTACATTATACAGTAAGGATGGTACCAGTTACGGTATTCCAACAGGGATGGAATAAAATAGCTATGGAAGGACTGTGCATCTGAGCTGAATATGGAAAGTAGATGAGGCCATTAATTAAATGTTGGATTTTTATCAAAATGAGAGCAGGGGATAAAATTTAATTTTTTGGGGGGTATTAAAAATAAAACATCAAGAAAAATATTTTTTGGGCCAATAAAAGGGGGAAAATGGAGAAGGCCTTTATTCTTGGAGGGCAGGAATAATATAATTGTTTTATAATTGCCTAATAAATATACAACTAAACATGTAATGGCAATTCACTGTAACCACACAAAGGCCACGAGATAACTCATCTGAATGTATCTCAACCTAATCTTAAAAACCTCTGCTTATAAAGTCCCTTTTTTGACTTTGATAGACAAGGTTAGACTGGGAAATACTAGTACCACAGATGCATTTAATGGAGTACACAACCTGCATTATTATTTGTTTTCTTTATTATTATTATTATTATTGTAACAACATAAAAAATATTCGCATTTTGAGTTTGTTTTGTTTAAAGACATCATTAGATGACATTGATATTAAAGCTATACTGTCACGGATTTAAGGACCTTATTTCTCTAAAAATGAATAATAACAAAAAATTACATTAATTGTTGGAAACCAAATCTAGCTATTGTATCACCGTAACTGAACCATGGTGGGGTGAAATCCATGTTAACCCTCTTGGCAATTTTAGTTTTTGAATTATGGACCATTGCCATAATTCAATTATTTTTCAAAATATCATTAATAAATAGAGTATGGTGGTTTTGAAGATGGCTGAATAAAGTACATTTAGGGACAAATCAAGTTAGTTTTGTTCAAGTAATACTTTGTTAGACCATTAAATAGGTCAGTTGGCTTTGACAATATGCCTTTAAAAAAAATTATACAAGCCTTGGAGAAACCCCGCTACATTTTCCAGTTAGCAGCAAGGGATCTTGTATAATATATGCATTTTCTCATGAGGGACAGCACATACCACAGCCATAACCCCCTTTTGATACCAGTCTTGGTGCACTGGTTGAGGGGGAAAAACCATTGGTGGGTCAATCCTACAACACAAACACCTTGGAGGAGCGCTATTTACGGTTATGTGGCGTCTGACCAGATATTGAGAGGAAATCTGCTGTCGCCACTTCACGGGCTATTTTCGATTAACAGCAAGGGATTTTTTATATGCACCATCCCACAGGCAGGATAGTACATACCACGGCCTTTGTTACACCAGTTGTGGAGCACTGGCAGGAATGAGAAATAGCCCAATGGGCCCACTGACGGAAATTGATCCTAGATCGATCGCAGTACCACTGCGCTACGTCACGCCCTGACTGAGTTCGATCCCACCCATTTGCGTTTTCAAGTGATGCTGCAATATAAATACAGGATAACATTAATGCACAATATCAGACTGGCTGGGACAGAAAGGGGGTGGGGGAATAATTTCGAATAGCAATTGATGAAAAAAGTTAATAGAATTTTTTTCAAAGAAAGTTAACAAGCCAAAAATAAGGAATTGACTGCTCAGCTGAATATTTATATACAGTACATGTAATTCAGAGCATTTTAGGACAGTCCAAAATCCATGATAAAATTCAAGTACAGATCCAAAGTATTCTTATCCAAATGACTTCCCATCATAAATATGATCCATATCAGGAACACCTTTGAAAACATGTTGATGACTAATCAACGAAACACACATTTTCTTTAGAACTAATAACAGGCTTTATTAAGATTGTTAGGTCATCAGCTGGTATTGGAACAATATTTAAAAGAACATACAACAAACAAAAGACTCAAATAAAAATATTTATTATATTAACATTTTAACAGGATAATTATTATTCACAAATTAAAACATCACCAGATTTGTTGGCTAAAATTAAATTAAAAGCATTGGCAATCGATAAAAAAAAGAAACCAGAGTTAAAAATCATATTCTTAATTATGGAAGTAATAATATGCTGGAACATTATTTTATCTCCAGCTTCAACTGTTTATTCTGTTTACACATACTTCTCTTATATAGTAATTTTTAGAACTATTTTTCTTTCTTTAGTGTTTTGATAGTTAACTCATAGAACAATGATATACAGCAGTTAATCTGTATTATACATTTGAATGTCATATCAACAAAACTGGAAATACACATACATTCATAAAAAGAGTACATGCACGGAATATTTAAAAACTAGAAGTCTGTTCTCGTTATTTTTTTTCCCCAAGGTAAGGTTACTGACTAAATTATTTGTGTTACAGTGGGCGAGTTACATTTGACTACTGTAGTGCTACGCATCAAAATCGGTCTAAAACAGTAGAGAAGACATGCATTTCATTTTTGAAATATATTTCCATGTCAGTTATGTAACTTTAAAATCATGCAAATCACCAGTTGATTACTTGGTGAAGCATCACATTCTAAAATAAAAAATACCACATTTAATTTAGTAGTCAAACTGAAAATCAGTTAATTTTTTCAAAGTACATTTGGACCATCAATGTAGCACAGAACTGTAGTCCAAGTGTTTTAGATCAAGTAACTCGATGCTATGCAATTTGAAACAGTTGTTCATGTGAACCAGCTTCTGATTACTTAAGATTTTGAAATGTTTCTTGACAATTTTCTTGAAATGTTTCTGAACAATTCACCACATAACTGATAGGTGGGTCGTGTGATTTTGAAGCTACATACAGCCAGTCCCTACTAATTGTGGGTTGTCAGTTATTTCTTTTACGTTCGAGGTGTGAACAAAACACAAACATTTACAAACTGTGAATCGGCAAAGCCACTCTCACTTCAGTTATTCAGCCTTGTACATGACCAAGTTTGATATAAGCCGTTAGAGAAAATACATGTACATGTGTATGTACTCCCAGAACAGCTCTACAACTTGAAATAATAAAGGAATGACGGTGACTCATACATAGTTCCACTTTTAAAGTCACATGCAATTAGGACTTCAGGGCGCTCGTTATAAATGAGTTGCACTATACATGTAGTTACTAAGTAAATAATAGGTGTACTTCAGCAAGTAAAATACATTTTGATATGTAAAACATTTTATTGGTCTTGTTGTCGTCACATACGTATTCATTAGTCCTAATCCTATGTGATTGTGTACACATTTACACAAGAAATTAGTTTGTAAAAATCTGACAAAAGATGTACATCTCAAAAGCAGTTCACATTGTTGAAACTTGTGTGTATTAAGACTGGTACCAAACACATTCAGTTTGACATCTAAAATGCTAGATCAGAGTTACAGAGAGCATTATGTGCTGGTAACAAAATCAATATATTTTGCAGTTTTTCGACTCTAATCCGTTTCTTTAATCTGTTTATTGTGAGATAGCATTTCCTGATTTTCAAATAATGTTCAAATTTGTGCAAAAGACTTTTGTACAGTGTACGTCTTCAACATCACACTTTGTTAGAGCCAACCTACAACAATTTGAATACATGTATAAGACTAGTGTCATGCTGATTTAGGTGTCCTCACAGTACGATTCCATCGCATGCGACAAGTCGGTGCAACTAATCTCATAATTAGAATGCCCCATAATGGTTCTTTCAGAATGTAAAAAAAAAAAAAAATGGACGGTGTATTTGTGACAGATATATATATATGGAATATGGAAATCTGGGAGTAATGCTGTTTGACAAGGAGAAAAACTGAGCAATTATGTATGCCACTATGTGCATGGGTAAGAGTGGGGGTTTTTTGTTCGAGAGAGAGCACCCGTTTACATCCATTTATATATACATGTATAGTGTAATTATAATTCAATCAAAACACTTGGTAAAAATATAAACCCCGATACATACACAGACCACTATACAAGTTTGAAAGACATTAGGGCAGTGTGATGACATATACATCAATATGACGTGGGGTGGATGATGAGGTGTACATGGATAGGACACGTGGGGGTGGATCAACAGATGATGAGGTGTACATGGATAGGACACGTGGGGTGGATCAACGGATGATGAGGTGTACATGGATATGACACATGGGGTGGATCAACGGATGATGAGGTGTACATGGATAGGACACGTGGGGTGGATCAACGGATGATGAGGTGTACATGGATACGACACATGGGGGTGGATCAACGGATGATGAGGTGTACATGGATACGACACGTGGGGTGGATCAACGGATGATGAGGTGTACATGGATACGACACATGGGGGTGGATCAACGGATGATGAGGTGTACATGGATAGGACACGTGGGGTGGATCAACGGATGATGAGGTGTACATGGATACGACACGGGGTGGATCAACGGATGATGAGGTGTACATGGATACGACACGTGAGGTGGATCAACGGATGATGAGGTGTACATGGATACGACACATGGGGGTGGATCAACGGATGATGAGGTGTACATGGATATGACACGTGGGGGTGGATCAACGGATGAGGTGTACATGGATATGACACGTGGGGGTGGATCAACGGATGATGAGGTGTACATGGATATGACACGTGGGGGTGGATCAACGGATGATGAGGTGTACATGGATATGACACATGGGATGGATCAATGAATGATGAGGTGTACATGGATACGACACGTGGGGGGATGAACGGATGATGAGGTGTACATGGATAGGACACGAGGGAGTGGATGAACGGATGATGAGGTGTACATGGATACGACACTTGGGGGTCACTGGATCAACGGATGATGAGGTGTACATGGATAGGACACGAGGGAGTGGATGAACGGATGATGAGGTGTACATGGATAGGACACGTAGGGGATCAGATAACTTAAAGAGCTTGCTGTTGCTGTAACATGTTTACAACTAACAGATCCTTTTTGATCACTAAAACTACACATTAAAGATATTTTCCTGTTTAGAATAGCAGTGTCTGCATAAACTAAGTTTATTGTCCTAATATTTGTAGTATGTACAAATAATATATATATTTTTTTTAAAAGACAAAAGAATATTGATTGCTACACATTAGCACAGGACCTCAAACACATTGGTATTCTGAAAAAAGTTTTATATATATATATATATATATATATATAATTCGTCGCCATAAAATCTCAGAAGCATTTTACAAAGTACATTTTAAAATTATTTAATGTTTGCTGTTGACAGTTTATATGAAATGTGGAATCCATAAAAATATTCCATATCTACAGCAAGGTATGGAAATCATAAAGTACCTTCTTTTCTTAATTAGCTGACGTGATACAGGGCTTGAAATACTGTCATGTGAAAATTTACCTGCTATATCTAATTCAAAATCACAGGTCATTTTCCAAAAGACTAATTCAAAATCACAGGTCATTTTTCAATGATTGTCTCATGTGCTATTTATCCCTCGTTCCCTTGTAATTTAAAAAAAAAAAAATGCTCTAAAATATATCTCTGAGGTCCTAATTTTCCATACACTATCTCAATGCCTCTCCTCTACCCGTGCGTTCTTATTTTCAGCAGGCCATAATCTTCTTAGCAGGACTGGTTTTGGTCTTCTGCTTTAAAAAAAAAATGACAGCATGCCATATTTTACGCCCTACGATAGTAATGCTATTTATCCTATAACTTACCCATGATATCCATGTCATAAACCCATGTGATAATTTGGTGTATTAACCCGGTTAATAATGCTATGCAAATCTGCAAGGTCTCTAGGTCTCCAAACAGACCTGTATACCTGAGCGTAACATTTTCAAATATTTAGTTAAAATAATTTGTCCTAATTGTCATATTACCAAAGGCAGGGACTTTAGTTCTGTGATTTACTAAAAATTGAATTAAAATGTTATGTTAGAAGTGCTATAGGATAAATAGAATTCGCTACTCATGTTTTTTAATATGTAAAATATCAACCTCGTCTAGTTAATCGGTATTTGTCTCGGCAGAGCCTCGACAAATACCGATAAGGGGGCATACTTTTAGTATGTACGCATTTTGAGGGGGTGGGGGGGTTGAAAATTTAAGAGCCATTTTGCGTACGGCGGCGGGGGATTTATTAGGGTAAAATTAATATATATATATATAGTTAATTTGATTATTTACTGACGTTCTAGATCGTCGGCACCTGTTTTGTTCGCCATACTAACCCTTTGCATCATTCCACTGCATGACCTTTGTGTCATTTGACACACACATGCATGGCCAAGAAAATGGCCTCCGGTGGTGATAATTATGACAAATATTCCCAACTTTTGAAATGTATAAACCCAACCAAGAAGGCGGGCGAGGTTCAGGAACTTGCTGCGGCCGAATGGAAGTTGCTGAAGGATGACGATTCGGCCTTTCCTGCCTGCCCCAGTACCAAAAAGGTCTTCTAATTCAGGGCCAGTTATTCCTGATCCGAAAGATGTCCGCCCAACAGATATGTATCCAAATCTATGGGAGAGAATGGCTTTGACATCGCGTGTACCCCAAGTACTCAAGATATACAAGGCGATCCCGTATGATTCATACTGCCCTACAATAATGAAGGACATTGATGGGCGTGTGTGCAAGAAGTGTGGAATCTATTTCCCCATCAATAGCGTCAGTGACCAGGCATCGCCGTGGAGGAGGGTGTACGGTTGAAACAATGGATGAAGGGCCGGATGCCTATGAGGCCATTCATGATGATCCTGAACACCTCAACGGCGACGCAGTCTTAACTGAGGAAGCAGAGCCTGTATTTGCACCGCCGATCTACAGAAATATTTTTGAGGCCCTTGGTGTACCTTGGGAGGCATTGGATGAATAACACTACAAATTTTCTCATTGATCTAGGCAGTCCTATTGTTTATCAATATTTTGTTGTCATGTGCCCCAAAAAGTTGTACCTACTGGTACTAAGTTCCGACTTTTAGGTTTATAGTTCCGAGTTAGTTCCAGTTTTATAGTTTTGTGATTAAATCATTAAACATGAAAAAAAAATTGTAATTAAAACAGAGCAGACGTTCCGGTTTATAATACATTTAGAAACATTTTATTCGTCGTCAAGCGTTGTTTAATACATTTGTACAATGAGCAGTATTCATTAATTATAGTATACCATGATGACATCGACGGTGGCATTGTCTACATTTACTGGTACTGACTGACGATCTTTTGCGTATGTACGCAAGGGGGGGGGGGGGGGGGTATGGGCACTGGCGTATGCAAAAAATCGGAAAATTGTGTGTACGTACTAAATGGATGACCCCTAACATAAGACTAGGTTGATATTTTCCATATTAAAAAATACTTGTGACGAATCCTCTATATACAGATTTCTTCAGCCAATAGACACACTAGCATGGGATCAAGTGAGGCACAGTGCAAATGAATGTACTGTGTTATTTGTACGCATATTATAATACTTGCAATAATCTTCTAAGTGAAATAACGATGGGTTTTAAAATTAAATATACTATTACTAGACAATATAAAAACTTTACAATACTAGCAATAATACTTACAGGTACTTCTAAATTAAAAATGCATTCATTATAAATAATAAAACACATGTTCATTAAAATGAGTTCATAGTAATTGATATAGTGTCTAACTAGCAATAAATACAAGGGTGCCCCACTGTTTAGTGCCACCCTGCCAGATGACAAATCAGTCAACTCGTGCTTTTTGGTTTTAAAAAAAAAATCATTCTCTCATGTTTACCCTGGGTGGGAATTGTGAGAATGGAGCCATGAATCCCTGGTTTGCCACAAAAAATCATATCGACAGATATAACAAGACCACAACCTAGGTAGACAACCTTGCTAACAAGCTACTAGTACAATGGCAAGGTGAGATATACACCATAACAAACCAATATTAAAAGGTAGTTTGATTAGACAAGCATTCTGAGAATACTGCTAAAGCGGCTTGTCACATGCGATTTGTTGTAGTGACTAGAATTGTGTGTGGGAAGACATTACGTTATAAAATTAAATGACGTTAAACAAAGCTTGTCAGTTTAAAAATATTTTGCGGGAAATGTAAGTGCCTACAAATTCCACTGAAATAAAGAAAACATGAATGTAGACCATTTACTGATGGTATTATGTAACAAAACAATTATTGACCACATCTCGACAGCAATAGGTTTTATGAACCCATGAAATCTGGACATTTTGATATGTTTACATGCAGGTGAAAAAACACGGAAGTAAAAAACTAAACAGTTGTACTTTAATGTGATTTGATTGGCTGAGAGCTTACGATCTGTCGTGAGAAATAGAACATGTTCTAATCAGTACGATTACGACACGACTTGTCGCTCCGGTTTGTATGTTCTCATAGTACGATTCCGTCGCATGCAACAAGTTGGTACGACTAATCGCATAATGAGAACGCCCCTTAAGCAATGCATGTCTCCACAAATGTTCTGATCTCCAAAGTTCAAGGGTCATATCCCTGTGAAATATAAGTAAATTCCATTTTTGACAGTTAAGTTCCTTGAATAATTCCCATTGATAAAAGGTCAAACTTGATCTGAACATAACTGTCAAAAATGGGTAAATCTTTATGAAACTTGGATCTGTAACTGTCCATGATAAAGCAGCTCAATATCTTGAAACATTGACAGCCGGACAGAGACAAAACCTAGTCCCCTCCAGTTGGACAGGTAGGAGACTAATAAAGGTCGCCAGGTCTGTTTTACAAACAGGCTGCCAATTTGGCAAGATCATGTGCTTCCACGAATCCCAGATTTTGGGTTGGAAATGTAAGAGATGGAATCCTAAAACATCTATATTAAATCATGTTTGTGATTCTGGTGAAGTTAAAAAATTTAATAATCCCCAAATTCAATATCTGATAAACCTTAGTGTGAATTCAATTGGCGGATTACAATGGTTTAAATACTGGTATCTATAAATACACAACTCCTGCAATGGCCCACGGCAATAGGCAATGCTGCGGAGGTTTTAGTTCTCTGCAGCTCTTTTTTGCCTTGGACTATTCAGGCTCTTGTTTCCAATGTTTTTTGCCATGGACATTTTCTTAATTGCAGGGGTTGAGTACAGTATTGATAAAGCAGTTACACTGCAACAACACAGGGCCCAATGACATTTGTGTTATCTTCGGCATACTATGATTGTAGTAAGTCATAATGATCTACATAATTTGTCAATTGGTAGTCAACAGTCATATTAGCATGCTTTTCATTTACACTTGAAGAATTCAATTTCATTCTGGTTGCTATACGATCAGTATTTCTTTGGTTTAATTTTAATTTCTTTTTGTGCAGGTATATCCAGTTGTAGTTCAAGCATGTCATCTTGGGCTCAGCTGGAAGTCAACCGTCTTTTAGGAAAATACAATGTTTACACAAATACACACAGGATGTCAATTTGTCATTGTTCACTCTTCTAGATGAAATGATGGGTATTCTTTTAACATTTCCACACAACTGAATCATATGATGTTTGTGGATGGCAGTTTGTCAGAATATATCCAACATGCACATGTGTAAAATGACTAGTACATACTCTAAAATGTAATGCACTGTAATCAACTGGTTTCTTTTCATCTCTTGCTTGTACAAGTGAATGTGCAATGTAGTAGTACATGTCACCACTACATGTAAACTGTTGCACTTGAAGGACTAGTGTGTTCACATGGTCTCAAACACTTACACTTCACCAGGTGAACAAGCAAGAAACCAAGTCTGATTGTCAGTGTTACATGATCCGTTCACACATTTTCTTTACAATATCACAGAAGTGCTCACTGAATAAAACCACATACTCTGGTTGTACAACCTCCTACGTTCTGGCATCTCCTACACTCTGATATACAACCTCCTACATTCTGACATAGATCTCCTACACTCTGATATACAATCTTGTACACTGATGTACATTTGCTTCATTTGGCCACCATCTGATTTTCACTGTGGTTGAAATCGATGCAAATGTGTAATCAGTCACATTTAGATGAAAAGGTGGCAGCAAGTTCTGCCTCTGCCAGTGCTATAAGCGTTTTAAATTGCGTTTGCTCTTCTTCCCTCCAACATTGTCCGTCTTGGCCTTCTTGCAGGCGACGGGAACACACGGTCGAGCTTGGTGGTATTCCGTCAAACACTTGATACAGAAATCATAGCTGCACTTGAAGCAGATGCCCCGCTCCTCCACGGGAACCACTTTGGAAGCAAAGTGACACTTTGGACAGTGGCAGAGTCGTTCTTCATGCTGCAGTAACTGAGCAGCCTAAAGTTGGAAATCAGAAAAATTAGTGTTATTACTATTAGTGTAAACACATTGATCCTATTTTGGAAGTCCAAAATTATCCTCAATTTTCTTTCTTTTAAAAATTTAGAATTTAAATAATGCCAATTACAAAGTAGTTAGTTACCACCTACTAGTATAGTATATAGACATTATTATGCAAGCGCTTTGTGTTCTACTGATTTTATGAAACGAGTTATTTTTTTAATGCATAACAAGGACTGTCTCAAAATGTTTCAACTACAACTAGAAGACGACGACGAAATGACGTCATATTTCACATGCACAGCCTGAGCTAGGACGGTGGAAGCAACATCATGTTATGACATTGCTTCCCAAAATTATGTCATTACACTTGTTTTACATGTGTGCTTTGTATGGTTTTTATTAAACATGTGGATAATAATACTTAGTTGTATAATAGAAGACAATTTACTAAGTTTATAGCCATTCTAAGATGTTTCCATATAAACAAAGCCTAAATCTACATGTTAAATACATTTTCTTGTTTAGAATACCAGTGTTTGTATAATCAATTGTTTGTGGTCATGTACTAATGTCTGTAGCAGTCAGTTTTCATTTTTACATAAAAAGGTATCACTGAATTAAAAAAGAAAAGAAAGATAAGCAAGCACAATAACATATAATAGTGAATTATTTAACTAGGTTTCTTTTGCTTGTACTAAAACTGAAAATAAAATCTGCAAAGATTTATTTTTAAAAAAGAAGAAGAAAAAATAAGTGCAAAGAAGTTTGTGTGCATTGTAGTTCTGCTGACAATTTTGTCCTGATAAAAACGTACGGAAATTAGCAATGTTGAATCATTTTATAATTCTTGAAATTAACACGTTTACTTTTTTCAATTTTGATGACTGGGACGAAACATACGTAAAATGTTTATTCTCTCGGCGGATTAATCACTGAGATCAGTCCCTATTTTAGGAGGTTACAATTTTTTGGTCCCGGCAAGAAATGTGCGGGTTTTGTGTAGTATCCAAACAGCACCTATCGCCCATACAAACATGTGTTTAAACACTAAGGCATATTTTTCACCTAGACCCCTAAAAATGGACACTAAGTTTGGTTAATTTACAAACCTGTAACACATTTAGATACAACAGAGAGAAACAAGAGTCTGTGACATTGAAATGCCCTTAAAAATAGACTGAAACGCAACAATCATTACTTCTCAGACGCAAGCGGATTTTTAAAAATATGAAAAATGCATTTTGTGGTATTAGAAACACCAGGATAACCAGAAACACTTTGGTTGTACAGAAATGCATAATCTAACCAATAAAATGTAAATAATGTTTGATTTCAGTGATCATAAACGGCTATAATATTAATAGTAAACAAAAATATGCCTTAGTGTTTAAAAATTAGGGTCTGTCAAGGGAATCGAGTGCTGTGATTGGCCGAAATACTTTACAGGTCATTGGGATTACCAGCAAGGTGTGGAAATGTTTATATCTGTACTATTTAAAAAATAATAATAATAAAAAAATCGAAATGAACAATGGTTCGCAAATTGGGAAACGGTGCACCGAACCGTGGGCCTAAACTGCGATTTTTGGTAACATCGAATAATCGTCCCATCCCTAAAGACAAGCATTCTCAGAGTACTACTAAAGGCAGTGTTCGAAATAAGCACTTCTTCCGTTTGTCCTGACAAGTGAAAACCTATTCGGACAAGCAAAATGTACCTTGTGGTTGTTCAGTGGACAACTAAATATTTTCAGTGCAGTTTCATTTTTAGCTCTGTGAAAATGTGTAAATTGCCAAGAAAGTCAAACTTAATCTGCTACAGAAGACAATGAAGCTATATACAAAATTTCAGCTCAACATAATGAGGCATTGCCAAATAAATGTCTGGAAAACAAAAGTTTGTATATCCTAAGTTCAGAGGTCATAACTATAAAAAATGGGTAAATCACAATGAAAGTAAAACTTGATCTGCAACAGTTCATCATAAAGATATCATATATACTCCAAATTTCAATATCTCGAGGCATTGTGAACAACAAAACAAAATGTCTGTAAAAACTATGTGGAACAGACAGAAGGTCAGAGACGAAACCCAGTCCCCTCCAGTTGGATCAATAGGCGACTAATAATAGGCAGGTCAAAACTTTATCTCACCCACATGGCAACCAAAATGTTGTACATATCTAAGGTTAAATGTTAATCCAGTTTGCTAAGTGAAAATAAATGTTACATAAAAAAAAAAAGTAACAAAATGTTCAATAGCACACTACATGAGTATGTCTTAATTATATGACAAACCTTAGAAAAAGAAATGTCTTGTTTGTTTGGAGAAATTTCAAGAAATGGTGGCTTGGTCTGTAATTCAATATTCTGCACACAACCCAGTGTGGCACCGGAATTCGTCAAACCGCGATGTTGCCGATCTGATAACTTCCTGCCATAGTTTTCCTAAAACAGTAATGTGAATCACATTGTTATTTACAAAGGTAAATTAAATTACCACTAAATTTACAGTGTAAGAAACCAACTCTGTACAGATAATAAAACGTTAGTAGCAAAATATTTATTTTAGGCGCACTTTGATTTATAAAATTAAAAAAAATATATATTAATTTTGGACACTTTACTTAACTTTCATGAAACACCACATACTGATATTGTGCAACAATGACATTGTGTTTGTGTTATAAGATTGCAAGCACCTGTTTCGATAGTTTGTTTATCAAAGTATTTTATTTCACATGACAACCTTTGCGTCAAGTCTACACTTTGAAGGTGCATATTGTCACAAAATTAAACATTCATAAACACGAATGAACCATTACACTCGGGGATAGAAGGTAACGCTTGCAAGTAGAAATCCCTGAGGGTGAGTACAAGTTAAATGTCGCTAGTCCCCCAGGCGAGTAATACTGGGCAGTTGTGACCCAGATTCATGATGCGGAGAGTCTATTTTGCCAGTGAAACTTGTTAAACATACAAACTGTAGATGTATTTCATCAAAATAAATTGCCATGACAGATTGACAAAGACAAAAAGTATCGCAGTTTTGTTTGGTCTTGATAAATCCAGATATTTACTGCAAACACAATCGGAACTTTCCGGTGTTTGTTTCCGAATTCCGAAAATTGCTGTAATATTCAGATTATAGATGAGGCATGTTCGGAAGGGAATTTTTTATTTATTTGCGTGTGTGTTGGTGCTTTGTGTTCATTTCGTCAGTAATGAATAAACTCATTATAATAGATCATGTTGGCATCGATCGATTTTAACTAGCTGCTTCCAAACATCTCGAGTTTACCAGTGGACATCCGAGTGTATTAGGACAGCATAAAATAATTCAGTAACAGTAAAGATAATTCCTGAGTTGTATGACTTAAATTAATTTAATATTATAATTGCTATTATTTTTTGTAAACACCCCACCCTTTGCTGCCGCCTTTGTGGGTGTAAGTTAAAGAAACAAAAACATTTACTGAATGACGACCAAGTTGGTGTACTTTACTGTAATGTTTATCATATGTAATTATGATCTTTTAAAAAGTATTGTTAGCCAGAAACTTGTGACAATAGCTTCTAAATAAGAAATCTCCATTAAAGTTTAAACAAATACGAAAACTAACCACAAATGACAACACATTTGAAACTTATTCATTTTATTATGGATGTCCATTATATTTGCACCATTAAAGATAAAGTACAAGCAATATAGTAATGTGTGTTCAATCCTTGAATAACTTGCTAGATCCCATACAGATTTTGTCTTCTCAAACTGCTTCAATAATGAAATGGGGGTGGGGGTGGGGGGCTAGTGATTTTTCCTGGGGACTAGTAACTTTCCTCAGCTACTAGTCCACCGGGCCAGTGAAAATATTCCTACAGTTTGTATGTTTAACAGGTTTCATTGGTAAAATAGTTTACTGTCTGCATCGTGAATCTGGGTCACAACTGCCCAGTATTACTCACCCAGGGGGACTAGCGCCATTTAAATTGTACTTGCCCCCAGGGATTTCTACTCGCCTGGGGTGAGGGGGCAAGTGTTAGCTTCTATCCCTGTGTAACACGACATTTGATCTACCAGTTACGAACGGCTGTCAGTGTTAAGTTAATTGATCTAGAACAGTATCAATGTTGTTGACAATAAAAATCTGTCATTACAAAGGATTTTATTTCAAACGTGGGATGCCATAACAAAAATTATCTGAAAAACCCGACATAATTTCACAGAGTTCCAAGAGTAAAAATAATATGACCCCGATAGCTCTGATTGGTCAATATGCCAGTCTATTTTTAAATGCTGTATAGCAATTTACTAAAAAAAAAAATATTTATGATGTAACATTTACTTTTAAAAATTTCAGTATGAGCCAGGATGCGACTTTTTATCCAGTTCATTTGTACATCAAATACTACTAATGAAACAGTTTTTTTTTTTTTAAATCAATGATATTTACTTGTTTTAAGTGTTTTTATCATCAAAATAAGTGCATAAAATCCTAATTAATTCAACTGTCGTGTAAAAAAAGGAGAAAGTTCTCATACAATATTCGTATAATATACTTTTATTACCAGTGACCATACTGTCAACAACATTGTTTATCCTCATGTTGCTAAGTGGTGATTTTTCTCTTACCTTTACAATGCATACATGTACAAACTTAAAAGATGAAGTATAGGTATAACTTTTTCATTGGCTGCGGCATCAACTTTTGCATTTAGCTCAACATTGATTGTACAAATGTAGCTACATTTCTCATAAATCACATGTCCTGCATCAGTAAAGATTCATTTATAGGTCTATCTTTGAATGTTTACCTCAGTGCACGTCAACATTTGTTTCTCAACTTTATTATTTTAATTTAATTTTGTGAAGTTTAATTTTTTTAATGTTTTAAAAGCATTTTTAACATGCATTTAGATAAATATCTACAGATGCACTATCAATGTCACTGAATAAGTTTATGGTAGGCCAGACATTTAATTCTGCAGAATTCTTGTTTGCAATTTACCATATATTTTTGAATTAATATATTATTATATTTTGCCTTTTGTTGGTATTTTTATAATCATCTGCTTTAATTGGAATTCAAAATATGAACTCGTCAGTACAGAAATTATAGTTTTTGGACAGTTTCTTCTTTCTGTTCATCATTATCCGATAGACCAAACTGTCAACAATGTATATTAATATAAACTGTTGATGGTTGACAATAGCAAAAATCTCAATGACACAATTGATTTGAATCCCCCCAACCCAAGTTTATCTTCCACATGTATATCTTTATCAATTACATCCTTCACTGGAGAAATGTTGGTTTATACATTCCAATTCATGTTTGGATACCTGTATCTGCCAAGGAATAAACTTAAGATTGTATTTGAACAATTCTTTGACACAATATTCATTGTATGAGTACACCATTTTGGACTCCCAAAATGGAATATTTGGTATATAAATACAATATTCATTAAACTGGTGGATTATTAATAATTCATTGTTTGGTCAAAACACAGAATCATAGAATTAATTGATAATAATATTTTTGTATCTACATAAATCCATGTTAAATATTCAAACATGCTCCCCCGAATGTCCAGGTTCTCTGTTTCCGATTCTTGATGGTGAGAGCAAAAATATTGAAAATAAAAATAATTTCTTTTAGGTACATGTGCATTATCTTGTCACTTTTGCCAATTTCTCTATATAGATATTTAATACATTTAAAAAATCTTTACTGAATTTAACCTGCTATCTTGAATGTCACGTCCTAGCTCAAAGTTTGAGGTAGTTATTTTAATCATTTAACACAACCAGTCATCATTATAACTTTTATACTTGGAACATAGAGAAGAATTAAAAAGGATTTTATTTCTGAAAAATAGTTTTTAAATAAAACTAACTTTTATATGTCAAATCAGCCAGGACGTGACATGTATTTTGACATAACAGTAATGAAATATTACCAAAAAACAAATGTCACGTCCTGGCTTACAAAAATATTTTTTTCAAATAAAACCCATAAAACAAAAGTAAATTGGCAATAAAAGTACATTTGTATGTGCTTACGGGTGTCAACTTTAAGCTATAATAAAAACTTAGTTTAACAGATCATTTTGAAATTTGCACACCAGTGTTTTCAGATTTGTATAGCAACGATAAGTACCAGACATATATTAAAAGTTTGCATGGACGCTACCGTTCTCGCCACATGTTTTATGTTTATGGTATTATTAAACAGGTCTTTCTATCAGCTACATAAGGTAAATACTGGCAATCAATATACAAAATTATTTTACGTATGCTGTTTGTTAAGTAACGTGCGTTAATTTTCATTCGCCAGATTGAAATTATGTGCGCTGTACAAGTGCACCCGCGCACCTTCAAAGATAAGGTCTGATTATGTGTACCTTTCCTGTGAAAGCTGCTTTGTTTTTCTTTACAAACTCGAGCCTCCTCCTGTCTGCACTCGGCATCCCTATACAGATCACTTTCCACTGACGGCTCACCTTACACATGCTGAAAGTAATCATAAGGTCATTAGTGTTTTTTAATTTATTTTAATTATTATTTGTCCGTTTTAACATCTCAATTACATGTACACAAATATATAAACACACCACTTTATAAATTGGAAGTTACAATGACAGAATTTTTTATGTGAAAAACAAATAGTGGAGAATGGGTGGGACTAAACATAAAATAAGTATTTGATTAATTTATGAAACAAAATGAAAAGGTGCTAAATAAATACGATATATTGAAAACGTGCCTACAATAAACAAGGCTATTAAAGGTATGTAGTATTCCACATGTTTCAATATGAAAGAACAATACAAATATAATGCAAACATGTATGAAAATTATGAACATCATGTTACATGTATGTATGTATGTATATTTAATTTACCGACAAAGATCAGCTGGTTCCAGGAAAGATAGTATGAGGCTGGTGTCAATACTTCTTAAGTGCAACTCTGCAATGATGTCCACGTGGTCCAGCCCAATCTTACGACCAATCAACCTATCAGGTTCTCGGGGAGAAAAATGTTTGAGAAATTTATCAAAGCGCTCCGGCTCCTCAGGTGAAAGTGCACTCAACACTCTGGCTTCTTCACGTTCACTTGAAGTGTATGGAGAAACACGGCTGTTACACTTACTGCCACTCTCGCTGTCGAGATCAAAACTGTCCATCGACATCTCTTTAAACCCACTACAGAACTCATCTTCGGGAATATCAAACAAATCAAAGTCTTTCAAACACTGTGTGGAACATGGGGGGTTGCAGTCTGGGGGGCACAGAGAAATGGGACTGTAGAGATGGAGGTTGGGGGCTGAGCGTTGATCAAGTGAGACTGGCGTGTTATTCAATATGATTTCTGCCGACAGGCGACCGTCACTTCCGTCGTGATCAGACAGAAACGTTAAGTCGCCCAGGGAATCTACATAGCCACTGTCGTGTTCGAGGAGCCCAGCACTGGCTGGACTCATCTTGTCACCCTTGAAGATTACACCCATGGGTTTCGATCTCGCACACACCGGTGTGCTCGTACTCAGTGACGTCATTGGACCAAGGAATTCCTTTTGTTTTGTAGGAAAATGACTTTCTGGCATCTTATGGGCATCCATCTAAAACAAAAAGTTACAATTTTGGTTTAGACTTTAGAGTTAGGATGTGTGAAAAATAAGGACCTCTGAGATGTAATTTAGACAGAGATGAATGGGTAACACTTATGAACACAAATCCAGAAATTTTAATATTGGTGGTTGGGTACCTGCATGTACTGTAATCTTTCTAAAAATTATTACAATATATCCATTAATTTCCAAGATTTTAGGGTATGTAATTTTACACTTCCAACACTGGCAGAAAGCCTGGGTACTGAGATTAACTAGGGCTAAGACTAGAGTTGCACAATGGTAGGGCTTCTAGATTATGGTAGCCCCACTCCCATGGCTAGTGATATTTAATGTTGGGCTCGTAAATAACTATTTTCTTGCCCGACGGCTACTGTAAAAAAAAAAAAAATTGCAGTGTAGTCTATTTTGTAAATATGAATATCCTGTCCCCACCCCAACCCCCCAATGTTAGTGTTTTTAAGCTGTATTTCCCTCTTTAGATGACGTATCTGATTATTACTATTATTTAGTAAAGTAGGGCTGGTAAATTTTTAATTGTGGCTAGTAAATGTTTTGTCACTGATCCCATGACACTACTTTTCAGATATTTTGCTTTATAATAGTGTAAAAATAAGCCCCCCCCCCCCCCCCCCCCCCCCCCCACTTTTTGTCACCTTCGTATGCCCCTGCATGGCTAGTGAATTTTATAAAAATTCTAGAATCCCTAACATGCACGAGCAACATGCAAATGAAACCATCGCTCTCGCAATTTTCAGAGGCCTGCTTTGTACATAGTTTATGGACAAGTTACTTTGCCAATCATGTGCAGATTGAGAGAGTTCGAGAGTAACCAGTAAACCCAGTAATTGGTGTACCAATTGTTAATAACGTCCACTCATAAGTTGATTCCAAATGCTTCATGGTTACAGCTATGAACAAACAAACACTTCGAGGAAAACACAAGTGTAAACTTAAGTTCAACCAGCCCTTTAGCAAAATGGTGTGGAGTGTAGCTCAGTGGTAAAGTGCTTGCCCGATTCAGTCCATGGGTGTACATGGGGGGGGGGGGGGGGGGGTTCGACTTTTTTTATAATTTAATATATCTGACATGTATTATTATATTTACTCAACATAGAAATATATGCCCAATATCTCTGCAATCTATTTTGGAACCCCCCTTTTCAAAATCCTATGTATTGGAACCCCCCTTTTCAAAATCCTATGTACGCCCATGCAGTCGCTCTAGGAGAGATCCCCATTGGGCTATTTCTTGTCCAGTCAGTGCACCATGACTGGTAAATCAAAGGCTGTGGTATGTGCTATTCTGTCTGGGATGGCACATATAAAAGACCCCTTGATACTAATTTAAATGGAAAAAGTGGGTTTCCTCTCTAAGACAATAGGCCTATATGTCAAAATTACCCAATGATTAATAAATCAATGTTCTCTAGTGGTGTCATTATTTCATACCCTGCATATATGAATATAATGAGAAATCTTTCCCAATTTTAGTATATTGATCAGAATTTTGTAAAGAGGACACCTCACCCTAAATCGAATATTTTACCTAACTCTGTAAAGTATAAATTTCAAAAAAAAGAAGTTAATAAGTAATTATTATAATATTGGCGGGAATCTGTCATGCAATGTTGAAATAGCATATTTAAGTCGATGACTGCCAGGTGCTTCTGTGTCGTCAAATTTCTACATTTAATCATTTACTTATAAAATAAAATCTTAAAAGTATAAACCATACAATGAAAAGCCAGTTTTAAGAATCCAAACCAAGTATCAAAGCTATATAAATTTACAACGTAGTTGCGTCAGCACAGACCAGTTCATATTACTCAATGGCAAGCAGTTGCAAAAGGCGCGACTCGCCCCACCCACCACTCACCTCAACATCAAAATACACGCAATCAAGAGAATGTATAAATGTTTTGTAGTAAAAGAGCAATAAATTATAGCAACGGTTAAATAACTAACTGAGTATAACGGTGCGCATTAAAGTAAATAACGCTTTTCATAAAATATTTTTCCGTCACTCAATAACACCAAAAGACGTGCCTTATTTTTCTTCGCTTTTCAAAACTCGTACCCTTTCTCAAAAGGGACCAATCAACGTTAAGGTGCTGATGTTGTTTATTTCACGAGACTTCGTGACGAGATTAACCTTTTCACTTCCGGTATATACACAAGTATGTGGAATTGTTTTTATTATCACTGTTTTATTAGTTTATAAATGAACTGTTGAAATTACGTTTGGGAAAATAATTGTTTATGCTTTAGTCGAACTGTAGCAACCAAATCTAGGCAAGAGTTCCTTTACCCCCCCCCCTCCCCCCATTATAAAAAATATATAACATTAGCCAAATCATTAGGCTTAGATGATGATTTATGATTAGGGTTAGTTAGGATTAACTTTAAGGTTAGAATTAGGGGTATGGGTTGATGAATATTTATAAGGGGGGAAATTCGGAACTGTTTTCCCCATTATGTCCATTTAAATAATGTCCTAAATTTAATTTGCAAGCGGAAAATAGGATAACCTAAATTAGATTTGTGTGAACGACGCGCGGACGAAACGATTGTTCTCGCAATTTTCAGAGGCATGTAAAACACTGAGCAGTTGTGTTTTAAACAGTTTTGGCTTCAGCAAAGTTAAGTCCTCTGAAACAGGTGATGTAGTGAACAATTACGATTGATGCATGCTGCTGTTCTTGACACCCATGTAGTAGGGATGGGATGGTTCAGATTTTTATTTTCGGTTCAGTTTTTCAGTATTTGCTCCAGGGTTCTATTTATTCACCATACTTTCTACAAGTGCTCAAGGGTGCAGAAATAGAAAATATTTCACTTGCCCACCAGACCAGAACCAACTAAACTTTACTAGCTCGCCAGAATTGTTACTAGTCTGTCAAACTATAGAACAATATATTAAAGGGACACACCCTAGTTAGGGCTAGTTGTTAACCATTACAATTTACAGTGTTGTTTTTCGCTATTAAACCCATTTTTTGCACTTTACTTACATTTTATTATTTAGAATACACATTTCCATTCACCTGAAGTGCTTTTTGGTAATCCTGGTAATCCTGATGTTTGTAAAACCACGAAATGCATTTTTTGTATTTCTTAAAATGCCGCGCGCACTCGAGAAAAACCCGTTAAGCAAGCGAGGTCCAATCTATTTTTAGAGGGAATCTTCCTGTGTAAACGTCACAGACATTGGTATACCACGTGACCGTTATCATTTTGGTTCGGTTTGTTTTCTCGTGCACGGTTCGCGCAATCAACATCCGATTTGTTGTCGTTTGCTTGTTGTTCATTTGTGAAATATTTCTTCACAGTTCGTGAACATTTTCAGTAACATAAAGTTCAGACAAGTAAGTGTCTCAATACAAAACGTTACAAACCCTTAAAACCAATAATTTTGCTAAGTCTTACGATATCTGGACAACCAGGACAGAACAGTTGGAACATGTCCAGGAGAGGTGAAAGGAACGCATCCCAAGTCTGTGAAATTTGTCGTGACGTAGGCATTGTTGTGCTTCGAGCGACATCTACCGGTGACATCAGAATACTAACTTTCATAATTATTTCAAGCAATTGGGACATGGGGATTCCCATGGTATTTATCGATATAAAACCTGCTTTTTCACTCCATTTGATAAAAACATGAGCTAAATGTGTTACAGGTTTGTAGATTAACCAAATTATAGGGTGTGCGGCTTTAAGTGTTTAACAATATTATATTAGCGTAGTTGTTAAACAACATTATTAGCCCAAATTATGCACTTTTGGTTCAAAGCGATTCCTTTTGTTCAAATATAGGGGAAAGCATGTAGATTATATTTTTTAAAGGATGTAAGATTTTCTAGCGATATTATTCGGATTCTGACCTGTCAAAGTTATGTCACGTGATATAAATCTGGGGTTCTTTGAATACCTGTTTAACGGACACTGAACTCAAGATTTCTTCACATCTATACATTTAATATCATTGATCACACCCAAACCATCAAACCAAGTAAGATTTAAGCCATTCAGTTCAATTTTATCTACTTATACCAAGAGTAAGTCATCATCTTTACATACTTATGATATGAAAACTAGGTCATCAACCTCGTCAAAGGCTTATTCCAACACATTTTAAAACATATGAAAAAGTTTTATAATATTATGTACTATGTTAATACAGAAAAATACAAATGCAAAAATGGACTAATCATGGACATTTCTGAATGATTTCTTACTCTTGACCACGGTCCCCTCCACAGGGACAAAGGGCAGTACACTGAAGACTGGCTGTGACACACTTGCACCTTGCCTTATGTACAGCCTTTCATACATCCACAGCAGATCAACATGAGTCCTCTGCCTGACGTAAGGTTGTTGACAAAGGTTTCCATTAATCATGATTATTCAATAAGTTTGTTTTGTTTAACGACACCACTAGATCACATTGATTTATTAAACAATGGCTATTGGATGTCAAACATATGGTCATTTTGACAGTCATAGAGAGGAAAGGAAGGAAATCATTTATTTAATGATGCACTCAACACATTTTATATGGGGTCGAACATATGGTTAAGGACCACACACATATTGAGAGAAGAAACCAGCTGTTGCCACTTCGTGCACTACTCTTTTCGATTTGCAGCAACAAAGGCACCGTCAAGTATCTTGACATCAACATCTGGAGGTCCATTCTGTGCAGTGTCACTAGTTTCTCTTGTGGAGGTGGATGAACATGCTGATAGCAGGTTTTTCTCAGCATGAACATGTGGCACAACTATGACATCTGCTTCATCTGAATTAGACATTATATCATCAAAATGTTCTGGACTCATTTCTTCAGTGGGCAAGGGATAAGTGAGACTGAGGCGCTCAAAACATTGGAGTAGATCTGACTTTGTCCCTGACCTCATGTGTCCATTTTTGCTGACAGACTGAGGTGTTGGCTGATTCTCATGTCTGTAAAATTCAGGAAGATCACCGTTTCTGGTTTGGCAGGCCTGGTGAACAAAAAGCAATCATTCCGCAGAAAGGTGATACATGCTTTCTGCGAGTCTTTATTCTGCACAAAGACTTGCATCTTGTTGCGTGACAGGGGTGACGTTACTGGTGTGGCACAAGTCTCTCTCACACAAAATCATCATATTGTTTTTGTCCAATGGTGATACTGTCATTGACTGTGGTTACTTCTAAGGTATGTCCACGATGAATTTGGTGTCCATGGCAAATAGAATACCGTTATCATCAAAGTGATTTCCTACTTCCTCATAAGCAGTGAGTCAGCAGCACATCTCTTTTAAACTCCTGTTGAACTGCTGTTGATTGCTCGTGGTGTTCTCACTTTGTTGACTGTGAATTTGATGTTTGCTGTTCAAAGTTGAGCAGAAGGTGTGCAGTTTTGGGTCCTGCCACCATCCACCTGAAGTGCTGCTAGGTTGGTTGTCAGTCCAACTGCACCTCCATCACCAGAAAATTGCCATCAAGTTTTGTTCACAACAAAGGCACAAAAACAAAAAGCTAGATGCACAGATGGATGTTTTCTGATGAGGTCACACAAATGCACAGAAAGCCCATGTGCATAGTGAACATGGTCCAGGGCAAAAATCCAGGGCATTCAGCAGGTCAGTGCTTCTCAGTCCGAGTCTTGCACCATGCCTCAGATGTTTCATTCTTGTTTTGTCTCTTGCTGAAAGTGGTTTCTTTTAATATATGGAGTGCTGCTACAGTAATCTCACAGCAGGTCTTGTCCTTGTCACATGTGAAACCTTCAGCAGGGAGTTTGCAACAACTCCTCTAATGACTCCAGCAGAATCCAGTATGCTGGTCCAACCGCTTCCATCTAGCCAATCACCTAGGACTCGTAATGCAAACATTTCAATGTGAAGTCCCCCTAGCATTACTACAAAAGAGTCTTCATCAAGTTCCTCTGGCCAAGACCACTGAATCTCCTTAGCTATAGCATATAATGGCTGTTCCATTGTGATTAAGTACTGGCACTTGCCCAGGATTTACCTGTTCAGTACCGGCTTTGATTATATGCCATAACACACAGACACACACACACACACACACACACACACACACACACACACACACACACACACACACACACAAACACACAGTGGCGGATATAAGGGGGTCCCCAAGGGCCCTCCGCCCCACCCCCCCCCCCCTAATGTTTTTTAGTATTGTTTAAATTTTCACATAAGAGAATCCTTCAGGAACATTTGTTCGGCAAATGTCATTGCCCCCCCCCCCCCCCCCCCAATCCCACCCCACAATGACTTTTCTGGATCCGCCACAGACACACAATGCTTACTACAAGCACACAATTTCCTTCTTGTTTTTATTCACAAAAAAACGGCTATTTAAAAGGTATGCATCGCATATTTACAAAGAAACAACAAGAGATGGATTTTAGACACTAACGGTATGCCATAGATTTGCGCCTCAGATACACATTACTATTTCGCTCAGTTAGCGCTAATTCCGGCATAATTTAGTGGAAATAAAACAACTGACATGGATCAAACATGAAACAAATTCAGAAGTATAATTAAGTTCCAGTTAGCTAAACAATGAACAAAGTTTGGTTTTATCAGTAGGCACTACATGTAGATAAAGTTCAAACTGACCGGAAACACGTCGTATATGCGAGGGTCGAGTGACATGGTTTTTTTTACCGACTGGTCTTATTATTAGTAGTACAGCATTTACCATGTTACAAAGCTGTAAAATTTAACCTTCTGAAACAGAATACACACCACCGGTAGATTAATTGAAAATAAGGAGTATAAACTACTCGTCATTTCAGGTAAACTTATGTTCAAAACAAAGCACCACCATTCTAAAACAAAGGAATTTATGATGAACGTCTATGGATGGCCGTGCGCATAATTTTCTCTTTATGAACTTTAAACGCTAATATCTTTTTTTAAATGGCAAATAAAATCTTGCATTCTTTAATATTCTAATCAGTAGGGTCAGTAATAGTTGCAGTATGAAATATGCTTTGAACCGTTACCTGCAAACTGACTTCGCTTAACAACTATACTATTATACACTCTCTTAACTTCAAATGATAGATATATAGTTGACATTTTAAACATTGTTAATTTAAGGACACTTGATAGACCAAGTGACCAACATCACATGGCAAACGAAATCAAGCCTCAAACCTTGATTGACAAAATAAATTTTAAAATATTCTGACATCGACAAAAGCATTTCAAATTTCTTTCATATAGATTTACAAAATTCAAGTGACATCACACAAGTATTTAACAGAACGATCTAGTTAAAATACATTTGCAAAATACAGCGTAAACAAGACATTTTTAAGAAGTATTGACCTTTGACAGGTTATTTTTGGAAAGCTGTGCCAGTTCAGGGCCCCATTTCACGAAACATCGTAAGTTACGTCTGCTACTAGCAGTTGTGCCGGCCGTGCGTTTACACGTGTTTGGCATCAATTTCACGCAGAAACTTACATCATTACGGAAGCTGGAGTATTTTAAAGACAAAAGAAAATGAAATATGTGCTCTTCTAACTATATTTTTTTAACTATAATAGTAATAAGAATCGAAGATTTACGTTTACGTGCAAAACGTAACTTACGATGTTTAGTGAAATAGGCTCCAGAACTCCTAAGTGGTCTATTGTCAATGTGATACACATATTTTTGTGTATTACATTATAATTCTGAACCATTTGTTTGAATGGTTTGGAATTCTGGCATAGCTAATGCGCAGTTGCTGATTCGATGCAAATTTGCATTTTTACCATACCATGTTAACATGTTTGGTCTGAATACTTGGGCAATGTCTCCCATGAATTGAGTTCAGAGCGTTGGCAAAATAATTTGGGGGCGACTTATATACTAGTCTGGGGATAGTCTCCCATATTATTTTTTGGGTAATTCAGTTGTCTTTAGATGCATTCTGGAGTGCATAATATATGGGTGTCATATACACCTACAAGTCTAAAGAAAGATATATGTCAAGACATACATCTTTATTGTTTATTATTATTTTGATAATGTCAAATCTTTGATGAGAAGTTTATTTTTTCAAAGTATGGAATAACTCAGATAAGCACAAATACATAATATATAGGCCTACTGTTGTTTATATAACTAAACACAAGGTGCATAAAAAGGTATCACTGATTTAAAAAAAAAGGAAAAAAAGATACGCACGCTCAAGTACATGCACATAATATATAATAGTGAATTTTTTAACTAGATACTAGATAGTATTTTGGGTGGTTTGTTTTGCTTGTACTGCAAGTGAAAAAAAAAATCTGCAAAGATTTATTTCAAAAATAAAAAAAAATGCAATGTACCGTAGTTTGCATACATTGTATTTCTGGAACTGTGGATAATTTTGTCCCAAAAAAAACGTGTGGAAATTAGTGATGTTGAATTGTTTTAATATGACAGAAATTGGGCGCCATTTTATAATTCTTGAAGTTAACACATGTTTTGTTTTTTTCAATTTTGACGACTGAGATAAAACATACGTAAAATGTTTATTCTCTCTGGATCAATCACTGAGGTCAGTCCTTATTTTGGGAGGTTACATTTTTTATGGTCCTTGCAAGAAATTTGTGGGTTCTGTGCAGGATCCGAATGGCACCTATCTCTCATGCAGACATGTCAGATTTAAGGGAATTGAGTGCTGTGATTGGCTGAAATACTTTATGGGTCATTGGAATTACTAGCAAGGTGCAGAAACATTTATGCATGTACTTTTTTTTTTTTTAAAGACGAAATTACCCACAGTTCACAAAGTGGGAAATGGTGCACCAAACTGTGGGCCTAAAACAAAGATTTTTGGTAATATTGAATAATCATCCCATCCCTACCATGCAGATACATTTCTATGTACCCACCAGTTTACTGCTCATTTGATGCAGATAAATTAATGTAGTAATAAAAAAAAAGTTATTTGCATAAGAACTTTCTTTTTATAAACATCAATTGATGTACTTTAGAACCGAATGTTTATACCCACTAAATACATCTGTTTGACACCCAATACCTGTAGCTGATGTCAGGGCTCAAAATAGCAGTCTGTAAAAAGTAGTTAAGTTTTTAGACCTTGCAGGTGAAATAAAAATTCACTTGCTAAAATACCCTCAAAATTTTGGTCATTTTTGACTAGACAGATCTATGTATGTAGAATTACATGTATCTCATTGCTATTTAGCTTATATAAATGATTCTTTTACATTTTAATTCTATAATATTCAAAAATACATCACAAAGATTCAAACTTTCCACACATTATCCCTTCCCTACCCTGTGCCGTCTTATTTTCAGCACACCATATAATATGTATTTGTTTCTTATCAGGACTTTTCTTTTGACCTGCTATTTAAACAAATGAACAGCAGGCCATATTTTGCTTCTATTTCAAGCCCTGAATGTGTATTTTTGTGCTGCATTGTCATTCAGCATACACATACATGTGTAGGTCTTATTTGCCTTGCAAATCTACACATTAATTTTAAAGGAGACTGGACACCAAAAGACATGTAGTGTGTAATGGATTAAGTTAGCGTCAAAGACCGCATTACTCTAACGCCCGGCTCGCTACGAGGCACCGGTCAGCTGCACGTCTTAGGTTTGGGGTAAAAACAGAAGTGGGCGGGATTATGCATAGATCTGAACGAAAGCGAGGCAATACGTCATCGGTGAGAGTTACCAAGCAATACCGGTACACGTGTTGATTCTTTGGTTGTGCCTTTTAGTCGTCTTTTTTTCTTTCTTTTTTGTCTCCAGGTTTATGGAAATTTAATTTACAAGATAATTAGTGTTATTATATACTGTTGACGTAATTATATGATGGTTAACGGCGCAGTGTTTAACTGCAACAGTAACATCAATGCACCCCAAGAAACTGCCAACATCATGGTTTCGATTTAAAAAAAAAACGAAAGTTGTTTTAAAACAATACGCATTATTGTCGTCGAACGGGCAGGTTATGGTACATTTACAATGTGAAAATTAAAACAAGTATGTATTTAAGATATACATTAAATAAAGGTATTGCAATTTGTTCACATACAAATATTTAAACTTCACATTTATTTACCTATAAATTACCAAATTAATTTTCACCGACAGCCCATAACGACTCCATACTAACGTCTCTTGATCTAGTTGGTTTGTTAACCTTATAACAAAACACCTTCAAAACGTGAATTATTATGTTAGTTAACAATGTTTATAGTCAGTTCAGTATATTGTCATTAAAATTAAAATGCTAACACGTTGGCAGGAACAACATATATACTGTGGCCAGAAGGAATGATGGTTAATTAGTTTTAAAGCTAATGTCGATTATTAAAGCATAATAAAATTGTACTTTTCAATGCTTTCTGTATGTCATATTAAAACACTCTACACCAAATAATTATTTTAATACCTACCCTGTGTTTCTGCCAGAGGGTGCGGAGGGTAAACTTACATGTATGTACTAAAAAATCTCAGAAATTAATGTGTGTGTGTGTATGTGTATATATATATATATATATATATATATATATATATATATATATATATATATATATATATATATATATATATATATATATATAATGTTTTATTTTTTCGATAGATTATAGTAACATAATTGCTGTTTAAAATTTATAAAAGTGCATGAAATAAAATGTTCAATAAAAAAACACATTTCAAACCTATAACCACCCAATATACTCCTTTGAATATATTTAGTTTTTACAGGCCCGCAGGAACGACTTGGGGGAAGGGGGGGCCACTGACGGACCGGGTATTAACTCTATATCAGATTTTGGTTACAATGGCAAAAATTAATGTGATAAAGGAAAGCTCACAAGTGGAGGGCACCCCCCCCCCCCCCCCCCCCCACACACCCCACCCCCACTCCCCCATCCCCATCCCCACCCCCACCCCACCCCAGTTCCTACGGGCCTGTTTTATTACGTACCCTCAAATTATTTTCTGGCAGAAAACCTGGTACCTTTGGCAGAGGTTGAAACAATTGGTCGTCTAATTTTCGACTGTTACCATAAAATAATATAAATAATCACTTTTGGCATCTAGCAATTTAAACCAAAATTAACAATAGTTACCACATGGAATAAGCATCATATATTATTTTGTTTTACCTGTAACATATTTTCATCAGGACTTCCTTCTTTCTCCATGAATGATTAAAGAAAATAACACTGGATATATTGTAATTTTTTTTTTTTTATTTCAATATATAACAAATGTGTTTTATGTCAGTATGTGGAGCAAATTACCTGAAACAGTTGGTTTGAAATCATGATTACAAATTCCTAAAGATAAAAGGACCTGGTTCCTAACCTCACCCTCTACATAGTATCTACATTTGTATAGGCCTGTAGGAACGATATTTGAAGTGGAAGAGGGAGGAGGGGGAATACAGTCTCTAGTGAGGGATACAAACTAGATTTTTATCTTTATATCATCTTTATTTATGCAAAGTAGTGAAAACTTAAAACATACATTTTCATCCTAGAGTGTGTGGTGGAGAACACGCCCCTAGGCCCACCCCTTCCCAGTTCCTACGGGTCTGTTGTATTTTATATTAATAAATGCAAAGACTACATAATAATATTGTCGATAAGACATTAGTTGTAAAGTGATTGTCAGTATGTGGCAACAGTATAATATTTTCCAACATTTCTGTGTTTCTGTACCCGGCTGTGGACAGTTTCGGCAGACTGGTAATACATTTTCTTAATAATTAAAAATAACTTGGAGGGTAACTAGTTAAGAGAAACAAAGTTTTTTGTTAAATTATTATATCTTGCTTTGGTGAGGAGGGGATGCTTTTAGCAAATTTGCGAAATCAGTGTGTTATATTTACATCTATGCTGAACAAGATTTATGATGAAATATTATTAAATTTTGTGTGCTTTTCTTCTAATTAGGTCCATTTGCTTCAGTTTACATTAAAAATGTCATAAAAAATTATGTTTAAAAAAATGCTTGTATGCTAGTATATGACCGTGTGGCTTCCTCATCTTCGTCGGCAGTTGATTCATCCGAATTTTCGTCTAAGACAACATTTCCAGGATTAGGGACAAAGTCTCTGATAAGTGGTTCAAACTGATACGGTTTGATGCCATTAGCACAAGCTGGACACAATTCTTCGTCACTCGAATCGCTAAGTTCGTCCATGCTGCTTGGTAGTTTCTTCAGTTTTCCTCTCATCGATGACGTCACGGGTCTAGACATCAATTGTCAACAGTTTCCGGCAAACATCGGAAATCGGCGGAAAACCCCCCCAACCAAGACTGGCACGCTTAACTCAGTCAATAAGGGGAGTGCGGTAGTTGCGTGTTGTGGTTTATGACAACAAACAATTCATTACGCCGTATATATGGATTGGTGTCCGGTCTCCTTTAAATTAATCTTACATTTGTATTATGTTATAGATTGACCAAGCCAATGGAACAAGCCAACAAAGACGGACAGGCTCCTGCCAAGCAGCAAACCATGATATACATCTGTGGTGGTAGGTTTTCTTTAAAGGCGCACACCCTAGTTTGAGCCCATGAAAATGAACACCAAGTTTATTAGTTAATCTACAAACCTGCAAACACATATAGATAAGACTATAACAGAGAGAAGCTAGTCTGTGATGTTTAAATGGGGAAATACTGTCTAAAAATAACTAGAGCTTGTCTCGATAACAATTACTTCTCAGACGAACATGCATTTTTTAAATTATGGAAAATATATTTGGGGATATTACAAAAAATGGGATGACCAGAACCACTTCAGGTGTACAAAAATGAATATTCTAAATAAATAAATGTCAATACTTTTAACTTAATTATTAAAAATGGCTCCAGTAGTAAAAAAGTATGTTGTGTTTAAAATCTAGGGTCTGTCCCTTTAAGCAGTGATACATTGTAGCTGTATGTTAATGTGCCTGGGGCTACCTACCACTCATACATTACAACCTGGCACTTCAACCATTTTAGGCGGTTTGCCTTGCACTAACATTTTGTCAGTAAACAATTTAAATTTGTCATATACATGTACCTGAATGTGTGTTCAACTCATAACCAAGCAGTGTGCAAGCAGCACTTTATATTTACTTGCCAGTTGGTTAGTAAGGTACTGACAAAATAATCAACTTGCCACAAGATGAGTTATAATGACCATAGCAGAATTTCGCTAGCATAGGCAAGTATTTTACTAGCAGTATTGTACCCTGCCAAACTTGCTCTTGAAAGTGTGGTGTAAAACTTGAATAACATCTATATGTACATGTAAATAATATTTTCCTTCACAAAGTATACAAAATAATTGCTTGGTCAATGGCCTCTTACATCGGATGCCTACAACACTGGTTTTACTCCACACTAAAGTTTATCTAAACACCACCTTGTAGCAACATGTTATTTCTCATTCCAGCCAGTGCACCACAACTGGTATATCAAAGGCAGTGGTACATGTATGTGCTATCCTATGTGGGATGGTGCATATAAAAGATCACCTTTTACTAATGGAAACATTAGTGGTGGGTTTCCTCTTTAAGACTATACATCAAAAGTACCAAATGTTTGACATCCAATAGCCTATGATTAATAAATCAATGTGCTCTGTTGATAAGTAGTGTATATTTTTGCAATATTTCAGAGTGTCACCAGGAAAATGAAATTCGAGCGAGAGATCCAATCCGATGTCGAGAATGTGGTTATAGAATCATGTACAAGAAACGAACTAAACGAAGTATCCTTTACAGCATATTTCTCACTCCAGCCAGTGCACCACAAGTGGTGCATCAACAGCTGTGGTATGTGCTATCCTGTCTATGGGATGGTGCATATAAAAGATCCATTACTGCTAATCAAAAAGAGTAGTTCATGAAGTGGCGACAGCGGGTTTCCTCCATCAGTATCTGTGTGGTCCTTAACCATATGTCTGACACCATATAACCATAAACCATTTCCTTCCTTTACAGCATGCCAAAACAAGGCTTTAATGATTGGCTAAAATAATACTACTTTTAATTATCTAACAACACAAAATATCCTTTACAGCATGCCAAAACAAGGCTTTAATGATTGGCTAAAATAATACTACTTTTAATTATCTAACAACACAAAAGATCCTTTACAGCATGCCAAAACAAGGCTTTAATGATTGGCTAAAATATTACTACTTTTAATTATCTAACAACACAAAATATCCTTTACATCATGCCAAAACAAGGTTTCATGAACACCAGTTAGCATCACTGTTATGACAGTGATTCATGAGTACATGCACTTTTTCTGATGAGCTCTGTCCTGTGCTAGTTTTGATTTAGTAAACTAGTCTGGGAGTGGCAGTCCTCTTCGTGGCAATGCAAGAAGGATGGAATCTCCAGTAAAGGATCTCATTGGCTGTCCTACAGACAAGCCAGTGGATAGAGAATCATGGAATTGACCACTATTTTGCCAAATGTCCATTCAACTCTGCACTGTGCAGCCCTGATCATGTGTCGTTGCAGTTTTGTCATTCAGATTGTAATGATTGGCTAAAATGTTACTTCATTTAATTATCTAACACTCATTTCAGTGAAAACTTTAATATGTGGCCAAAGAGTACATTTTTCATGTTTGTTTTAAATAAAGATTCTTGACAGGAATACCAAACAAATAAATTTGGGAACCATTTTTCCATCACTAGTTAGTAAAACATCCATTACAGATTAAATTTCATTGTAAATTTCCTATTTGTGTTCTGAAGAAAGAAAAACTGTCCCACTTTTTGAAGTTGAATAGCGGGAAATGTATGCAATGCAGAATAGTAACATTTTTGCACAAAACCAGATTGTTGTGTATTGATGGCACAATTTTTATTTTGATATAAATCTTATATATACTTTAAAATTTTTGCGTGATACAAAGCATTCAGCATCTACTATACATACTAAAGTTATGTTCGATAGACCCACCATTTTCTTTTGTACAGAATGAAATACACTTTTAGAATTCTTAGTATTATTTTTGCCCCAACATTTTCCATTTTAAAGCTCTTCTGCAGGGGAAATTGTTCGACAGCCACTGTTGACTTTCTTGGAAAAACTGTGTCTATAGTGTTGTAGTTGGACACATAATAAAATTTTTTTTTAAAACACTGGGGCAAAAAGAACACAAAGGAATAAAACAGTGTTTTTTTAACTTGGACAAAAAAAAGATGGGCTGTGTAGTACATCTTTGAGATTTGGATCAGTTGGTTTGAAAATATTTGTGACAAATAAGCAGAAAGCAGAAAATGCTAGATAAAATGAGCAGTTTTAAGTGTTCACTTAAATAGTTTACTAGAATTCCTTAACCCATTTTTAGTGATTGTGTTTGATGCTCGATGATGAATTCCAAATGTGACCATCACAGTTTGGAAGAGACCTACAGCAGATGCTGTGTGTTATTGGCTGTGTATTTCAGACTCTTTTACACCAGCAGACAAACACATGGAGAGTGCACAAGAATGCCAACATTTTTCATGGGAGAAAAATATTTTTCTGTTTTATAGTATATTATCCAAGTATTGATGTGTGTGGTTTTAAGTGACACGTTTGTATAAATTTCCCAGGACTCTGTATTGTATTAAAGTAGGACTCAACTGACAGGTTTCTTATTTGATTACAAGATGAAAATACTATTGGTATATGCTCACTTTACAAAGTAAAGAGTAGTTTCTAATTCCAAGGCATATGTTTTTACTTCAAACGCTCATACTTTTGACACTCGTACAATGTAAAGAGTAGTTTCTAATTCCAAGGCATATGTTTTTACTTCAAACGCTCATACTTTTGACACTCGTACAATGTAAAGAGTAGTTTCTAATTCCAAGGCATATGTTTTTACTTCAAACGCTCATACTTTTGACACTCGTACAATGTAAAGATATTCTACAGATGTCATTAAACATTGGCACTGAAATTTATCCATGTTTGCCCATAACTTCTGTTTGACAATTTCCTTTAAGGAAAGTTGTTTCATTTGCATGCCAAACATTTCTAGAAGGGCAAGCAAAGAACATGATTGTTTGTTAACACATATACATGTAGTTCCTAATTTTTGTACAGTGCATTTTAATGTTCCAAAATTACCAATCACTTAATAATTCTGTGAATGCATAGCCGTTTTTGTAGTTCCATTATAAAGTAAAAAGGTCAAAATGATTGGAAGAATTCTTGTTGATTTATTAACAAATTTGATGCAACATTCTATCCCATTAACAAGCATATTTTGTCATGTTCTTGTACAAAATGGTGTGTATGTATTATGCTGTGGTCATTAGAAGTGAATATCGTATTTCCCAATTCACCAGTTGTACGTGAAGAGCATTTGGCAAAATAACTCGTGGAAAAAATGACGGAACAAACCCAAATCATTCGGGATTGGAGTGACAGCACAGATTGTCTATAAATCACTTGTACGCTCTCCACTTGGTGAAGTGGTGTTTAGAATTTGGAAGTTGTAAATTCACAATATTCCTGAGTACCAAATGAATGCAGCTTTAGGTCCTGCATGCAAGGATTTGAAGTGTGTTTCAGGTGCTATGTTCACCCATTTTACATCAATACATCTTATTTAGAAACCAGTAGCCATAGTAACTGCACCTCCACCCCTGCTATTGGCATCTTCTGATGCCTGTGATCGTACATGACATTATGTATCTCTACTTTTTACATTTGAAACTTTTAATACTATTTAAAACCTTCAATCTGGATTCAGAACACGGTTAATGGATTTTGATGTATGCTACTGCTATAAAAATAAATTGCAACAACAAAGCTAAATTTTGTTTTATTTAAGTTTTTAATGGTCGTTTAAAATTGTGCTTTTTATTAATACATACATGTACACATACTGTTTTAGATTTGGTCGGATCCAAAATATAGGATTAATTGCTTTATTGGAATGCAGGTGTATTTAAAACTGTTGGAACAAAATCATCTGTAATTCCAAAAGTTTTTAAAACTATTGAACAAAATCATCTGTAATCCCAAACGTTATTGGGCATTTCTGATATTCACGCCAGTTTTAATTATAGCATACATGTATCTTACCATAATTTCACTTCATATCAATATTTCGTAAATGGTAGTATTATTTTAAATTACACTATTTTCTTCAATCACAGTTAAATGCATTAATATTCATAAACAAAAACACTTTGCATTAAAACTTTTCCAGTGTTCTGAAAACGGGAAGTGCCATGCATCTAGTTTATTGTTATTCTTGGGAGATGCAAAGTTATATCATTCTAATACAGATGTCATTAAAATTTTAAAATATCTACAATACTATTATTAACAAACCCCCACCCCCCCCCCCCCCACCCCCACCCCCACCCCCCCTTCCAGTACTTACCAGTGATGAGCAGACAATGCCCTTTTTATGTCGGTATGTTTTAATTTTTTGCAACTGCATGTAGGCAAAATAATTCAGTGGAGCAACATTTGTCATTGTCCTTAAAGTGACAGACCCATTTTTAAACACTACAACATACATGTATTTCACTATGTTTTTTGATAGTTTAAATTAGAAGTACTTACATTTTATTATATACCTATTCAATCTTACTATAGTGATAAAGACATTTTGAAACCGTGTGATAAATTTATTTTGTATCGCACACCTGTGCGATCTGGACCGGAACTTGTAAATGTAAATGGCTCTTTTTATTTTCACTGCAGTTAGCGGCTTTTATTTACTGACATATATGATTTACAAATTACGTCACATCATATTTGAAAAATTACACAAGGATGCCGCAAAGATTTAACAAAAGTTTTGTTACGATGTTAAATTAAAACCCGTTTTTGTCAAACATAAAAGGAGGTACGTAATAAATACAGAACTTCACGTTGTTTTTGCTTTCTACAACATATTTTTCACTTTTACAATCATTGTTTTTTGATAATTTAAATTAGAAGTACTTACATTTTATTATTTATAATATTAATTTCCGTGCACCTGAACTGGTTTAGTCATCCAGCGTTTTGCAATACTCCAAAATGAATTTTTCATAATTCTAAAAATGCACATGCATCTGAGAAGTAATGGTTATCAAGACCAGCACTACAGTAGTCTATTTTTGGATGGTATTTGCCCACTTAATTATCACAATCTTTAGCTTCTTTCGGGATGCAGTCGATTCGTCCACTGGACAATTCGTCCACTGAGGAACTCTAGATGATTCGTCCACTACACAAAATCAGTTCCGGACGATTTGTCCACTGGGTTTTTATTTCCCCAGTACATTTCGTCCACGGCCTAAATAATGTGTACTACATGTACGTAGGGGCTAAATAAATTATTAGATATATTTTACCCCATATTTTTTTTGCTGTCATAAATTTACAAAGGTGAAAATAAATTGTATTGCATTAGATTATGCTTGGTAAATGTTTTTGCAGGCTCATTACTGCTTAAGCTTGTTTCACCAAGTTAGATCCAGTAGCGTCTAAAACAACACGCCTTATTTCAAAGCTGCACCGCTAACTAACTGTATGGACGGAATGAATGAATGAATAAATGAATGTTTAACGACACCCCAGCACGACAAATACATCAGCTATTGGGTGTCAAACTATGGTAATGCAAACAAATAAGGTGATGATCAACATCAATATAAAAATTCAAGATATAAATTAAAAAAGTGTAAAGAATTGTGAAAAAATACAAATATCACAGATAGATACTGACTTTTACTCAAAATTTCAATTTGTGCTGTATTGGCCATTCTCAAAGAGAATGTTACACCCCTGCACCACGGTGAGGTTACAGCATGCTCAGGGGTGTATCGACGGATGCAACGACTGAAGCATAGGACCCGGCAGGGAGAATTCTTTGCCATTTGGAGACGCTACACCAATGATGAAATTACTGCCAAAGAATTGATTCGTGCTGTTGCGAGATTATCCATTCATTAGTCGGTTGACTGTTGGACGTTTCTCTTCCAGTGATATTTGAATGGATAATCTCCTAGTGATTTGTGCAGTTAACAACAATGAAATACCATTCATCGATTCTACACCGATTTAATTGACCAAAAACATTCGCTTGTTCATTTCTACTAATGTCAAATATGTTAACTTTTGAATGACATTTGTTGTTTCGTTGAATTGTTTTTTAATGTACATTTAATTAAATTAGAATTGAAGACGACAAGTTTTTATTTTATTTTGAGGTTATTAGGCATATGGAGATAACGTGACGAGGGAGGGTACAGTGGATAAAATTTACGCCATTGAAGGAGAACATGATGGGGGGGGGGTAATAAAGTCTTTTGACGCGGAGGCTTGCATTACCTATTTACCACATCGTGTACGACCTAGTGGACTAATCGTCCGTGGACGAATCATCCACATGATAATGAATACAAACAGTTAATAAAAACTGGATAGTAATGTTGAATTCTAACTCTATTTTACTTTTTTGGTTATAGTATACCACAAAATAATGTTAAGAAACGATTACAATGTCAAAGAAATAACTATTAATATGTTTGAAAAAAATGCAGTCATCGAGTGGACGCATTGTCTGTGGACGAATTGTTCAGTGGACGAACCGTCTGGAAAGCCTTCTTTCTGCTATGACCTTATTCAAATGTGTTGCAGGTTGGTAGATTAACTAAACTTAGTGTCCATTTTTACAGGCTGAAACTAGGGTCTACGCCTTCAATGCATGAATTGTTAAGTTTCACTAACCCAAAAGACTAAAAAAAGATGACATGCTACAATATGATTATGACCTTATAATTTGATTTAAAATGTAAATTCACTTCATGACTGATCATAATACACTATTCAATAAGTAAAAACAAAACATAAATCAGCTAAAATAAGTTTATTGTCGGTATACAATATATAATTCTTCATGGAAAACATTAATATTTTGTCATTACAATGCAGAATACCATATTATAAGAGATTAAATTGAAAATGTGAAAAATGTTCAGGGTACCGTACATGAATTAGTAGAATTGGTGAGTGTGTGTGCACAGGCATTTGGGTCCTCGTTTGAATTTCTAGGTGATTGAATAGTACCAGTTGATGGAACACTCATGCATGCTGTGCTATATAGAGTAGAAACTCCAGCCAGGACCCAAACACCTGTGTGTGCGTGTTCCTGTTCACGCACGGGCACACACAACTCTGAATTAAATATTCTGGATCAATATTATACAAGCAATTACCCAAAGTTATTTAATCAATCCCAAATACTGCTGTTTTTAAATAACAGACTTAATAGAATTGCATTAAAATAATATCATTTGTATAATTATATTATTAAGTAGGATGTATTTTTAAACATTAAGGCAACCCAACACTGTACATGTAAAAAGAAATGAATATTTTAAGTAAGAAACTCAATATCAACCTCAAATACATTGCAGTGTTGTAAAAAAACCAACCCACAAATGTATACACCAAACTGAATTAGACTGTCCAGTATATTTCAGCAATAAATGAATGACATTCAGAAAATCTAACATTCAGGTATGAGGCAAAGCAAATATGTAAATGCTGAATAACGTTTCAGAAGATCCATGTTGTTAAGATAAAATAAAAAAATATATTAATATATCTCACAGGAATTATTTTTTAACATTTATTTTATAATGTACCAAAATGTCATTTAAACCACATACATTGGGGGATGAGTGTCCGCCTATAAGGTTGTCTATGTCCATAAGCATACAGACTCGCATTTTTACTTTGAATATTTAAAAACATCTATTAAGGTATATAAATTATATAAACTGACAATCAAAATATTAAAAGAACCAAAAACAATATAGGTTCTATGAAGATTAGATGGGTCTCAGTGTCATTTGATGTATAGTAATCAACAAGAACAATTGTACATTGCTGCATTTGGGTGATGTTACATCAATTAAGTTTACATTGCCTGTGAAACAGGATACTCATGCACATACGGGTATAAAAAGGGTGCCATGGTGAAGAGAAAAACGGCTAGGCCAAGTGATAATAACCCTTGGTATGGCGCAGTTGGGAGCAAGTTATGCTCATGTCATAAGAATTAAGAATTGTATGAAACTTGACGATCATGCAAAATTAGAAGATGACTGGCAGGCCTGCAAATAGACCAGAGTGAAAAACTGAATCACAACAGTCAAACTGGTCAAAGGCCATGGTATGTGCTTTCCTGTTTGTGGGACGGTTGATGGCTGAACATGTATCTACAGATGTGGGAATGAGAACGGCTCCTTGTTTTGTTCAGGATACCATACCGTTTGGAGGTGGTACTATTATTACTGGTCTTGCAGCATCAGTCAGATCTTGTTTCATCAGGACAATGCAACACCTTGTGTTCTGCAACAGTTCTTTGCTGTAAACGGTGTCAATGTTTGGCCATAGTTTGCCTGTTCACCTGATAAGTCACCCATAGAACATCTGGGATTATCTTGCCCAGAGAATCCAACACTCCCAATCTTCCACTGAATAGAGATCAGATGGTACAGACAATGAGAGAGGAATGGAGGCATTGAGAGAGGAATGGAGGCATTGCGAGAGGAATGGAGGCATTGCGAGAGGAATGAGGCAATGAGAGAGAAATGGAGGCAATGAGAGAGGAATGGAGGTATTGAGAGAGGAATGAGGCAGTGAGAGGAATGGAGGCATTGAGAGAGAGGAATGGAGGCATTGAGAGAGAAGAATGGAGGCAATGAGAGAGGAGTGGGGGCAATGAGAGAGGAATGAAGGCATTGAGAGAGGAATGGAGGCATTGAGAGAGGAATGGAGGCAATCACGAGAGGAATGGAGGCATTGAGAGAGAGGAATGGAGGCAATCAGAGAGGAATAAGAGGAGTGGGGGCATTGAAAGAGGAATGGGGGCAATGAGAGAGGAGTGGGGGCATTGAGAGAGGAATGGAGACAATCAGAGAGGAATAAGAGGAGTGGGGGCATTGAAAGAGGAATGGGGGCAATGAGAGAGGAGTGGGGTCATTGAGAGAGGAATGGAGGCAATCACGAGAGGAATAAGAGGAGTGGGGTCATTGAAAGAGGAATGGGGGCAATGAGAGAGGAGTGGGGGCATTGGAGAGGAATGGAGGCAATGAGAGAGAGAGGAATGGAGGCAATGAGAGAGGAATTGAGGCATTGAGAGAGATATACATGTATGTATGCAGCATTATTATTTAGCTATTGATTGTTATAGTTTAATTCCATAATGCTCTAAAATACATCTCGGAGGTCCACATTTTTCACCCACTATCTCGAGCACTCGCCTTGCCCTGTGCCATCTTATTTCCAGCAGGTCATAGTTCTTCTAAGCTGGACATATTCGTCCTGCTGTTTATACAACATAACAGCAGGCCATATTTTACTTCCTGTTTCCAGCCCTGTAATGTACATGCACATGGAAGACACACGCTATTGAAACACTGACATTCATTTACTTAAAAAGTTATGCTCATGTTTATTCACACTTTGTCATGAGTGATGTTATATGAAATCACACATTTTACCCTTAGTGCAGTTTGTGAACTGTCATGTTCACATTTCATAATAATTACTGTGTATACTAGTGTTTCATATATCACCAATTGATTACACTTTTTAAATATAATACTTACATCAACTTGTATTTTGGGTTGATTTTACAAATTCCAAAAAAACTGATCAGTATATTTCTTTTGATTGTCAATTTATATAAATGAAGGACCATCACATCGTTACTGCCGTCCAGAAAAGAGGAATGATACTGAATCAAAATAAAAAACCAAACACAAAATAACAACTACTGTTACGTAGGAACAATCTGAAATATTTGTCAGAAACCGTTACACAATCTGTATTGCTTCGGCAAAATTATCTGTATAGCTTTTGGTAAACATGCAGGCTCTATAGTTTGGGTAAAAGTCTGTATAATGTAGGTAATCTTATAATATGGCTTCTGCATGGGCCCATTCCATGAATGGGTTAATGCCCGCATACATGTATGTCTTTGGGGAAAAAAAAAAAAATGTTGATAAAATATTCTTTACCAAATCAACCTTTTTGATTTACACTTTTAGCAAGACAAACAGCCACTAAATAGAAAAATAAAACAAGTACTATACTATAACACATAGTAACTGTATACACAATGGCTACACCAGCCAATGAAAGGGAAGACTATATATATATAAACATGACAAGCTGTAAGTTAGAAATAACATTTATTGCTTTCACAAATATAGATGATAAATCTGCGTATAATGTCAAAATTACTGAAAATGTTCCCAATAGCAAGTGTAAAAATAAATGAAAAATTATTAAATAAAAATTTAAAAATTAAATTATTATATACATACATGTAACACAAATTAAATATATTATTATACATGTATATTATTAATTTGTGGGGTGTGGGTATCTAGGGCACAACCTCTGACTTTGCTAGAGAGTTCTGTCCACGACAGGATTATTAAATTAAACTCTGCTGCATTAAATATATACTACAGTGGCCATCTTGGATTCAGAGGTCTGGATGATCCCAAAACACAATAATAACTGTATTTGTAATAACAGAATTAGGTGAAAATGCCACCTCGTTCGTCCATCTAGCTCATCTGATGCTAGAGATATTGTATTTTATGTTTTTCAAGATACCGGCCATCTTGAATTTTGAGGTCAGGATGATTTCAAAATTCTACAATAACTATTCCAGTGGCTTTGCAATGCCAAAATTAGTGGAAAATGACACTTGATTCGTCCTTCTAGATGATCTGATGCCAGAGATTTTATATTAGCATCGGCAACCATTTTGAATATTGTAATCTAGCTGAGTTAGCCGTCACTTTTCAGCGGTACAAATCCATCAAAAAGAAAAGTAACAAAATGGTCATGGATTTCAAGAAAATGACCCTACTATATATATATTAATTCTCTAACATACTACAAAATTAATGTAGTATCATAAACCTCATTATACACTCTGACTCTTAAAAATTATAACAACTCTCATCATAATTACGGCCTACATGTTCAAAATTCTGTTTGTCATATGTTTTGTTACGGTTTTTTTCTAACAATGCAGAAAGTGGTCACAGATCTGATCAGTGAGATGTTAAAATTACCAACAGCCCTCAGAGATTTTAGATTTTATGGAAAACACTTTTTTAATTCTTGGCCCTCTGATCATCAGAACCCATCAGAAATGGTTTGTTTGGTCATTTAAGTATGGTAATGGTGGATTTTATTACATGAAAATTGTTAAGAGACTTTCAGTTTTGCCAACATCCTACCAAAAAACAGATTCCTTAAAATCTGAAGGCTTGGACCAAACCATGAGAATAACTTAAATAGCTGTGACATTATACTAATTTATAGCTGCATGTGAAATGTTTAAAGCACATTCAAGTGAAATATGATAGATACAGCACCATTTAGTATGAACTACATGAGTATTTCCTGTCTTTTAGAAAAGCTTTGTATGTGTATGGTATACATGTAGATCTCTCGACATTTTATGAGAAACTAAGGCACTTTAAACAGATCTAATCCATTAATTATATTAAAAGGTACTTAACACCAACCCTATTCTAGTGCCCGATTAAATTAACAACCACCAGCAACAGAGATATTGCACATAAAGAATACTGTGTATGCATCAACAGTACGAATGTGTAATAAACAGAATTGTCAAAATAATCTGGCAACCAGCGAATTTCAATGGCTATTGTAACTGCCACACCATACATATTTTACAATAAATGATGATTTATGTGTACTTTATTTCAGAAGGCATTCAACATAACCTACTTTGAAAGAAAGAAATATGGTGTTTAGGTTATGTGAAATGATGCAGATAGCAACCCATAACAAACATATGATGGCACAAACTAAATCATATGGCAAGAAAGCTGCTTCTGCCTGGTGGCTAGTCTCATCAACCAGCAATGTTTGGTTGTTTAACAACATCACTAGAGCATATTGATTTATTAATCGTCGGCTATTGGATGTCAAACATTTGGTAATTTTGACATAGTCATCAGAAGAAACCCGCTACATGTTTTCTAATGCAGCAAGGGATCTTTTATATGCACTTTCCCACAGACAGGATCAGAGCCGGTTTAAGGATCCGCAGGGCCTGTAGCACAAATAACAGTGGGGTCACCTTCCCAGGATATATATTTTGCAACCCCCTTGGGGAGAGGGGACAAATGACCTGGGGAAATAAATGTACACATCACTACGGGGCCCCTTAAAGCACAGGGCCCCGTAGCACGTGCTACATGTGCTACTAGGATAAACTGGCTCTGGACAGGATAGCACATACCACAGCCTTTGACAACCAGCAATGTCTGCTGTGCTGCACTAATGTGCCACTGGAAGAGAAGAATGGTTGATGTAATGATGAATCGATCTACTTTAACAGAATACAAATTTAAGTTCAAGACAATTTCTTTCTATTAAGGTAAATACTAGGAACATTTTCAGTATTCTTAACCATTACATAATATGTACAAAATTGCATAATAAGTATAACAGATTTTGTTGATAAAATATATTTAAATTTTACATGTAACAAAATATAAATACACTAACATCATTATAATATGTACACAATGTTTTTACTATCAGTAAAAATGGTAATTTTTCACTTCAAGCAAAGTTACATTCATTAGTAATTAATTTTCTACAAAATAAAGTTGGTTCATATCGGTCTGTTTTTCAGAAGACAAAAATGTATTTACAGACTCAATGACTTGATTCTGTTTGTCTAGAATAAATACAATGGTAGAAAGAAATATTTGTTTTATGACATCTCAGCATATTTCAAGCTACAGTTGTTTTGTTTTAATTAATATCTAGAATATGGCCATTTCAACACTTGGCAGTGGGTTAAACTCTTTTTGTTTAATGACACCACTAGAGCACATTGATTAATTAATCAGCGGCTATTGGATGTCTAACATTTGGTAATTCTGACAAAGGAAAACTGCACATTTTACTAATGCAGGAAGGGATCTTTTATATGCACTTTACCACAGACATGCAAGCACATACCGCAGGCTTTGACTAGTTTTGGTGCACTAGTTGGAATGAGAAAAAACCAATCAGTTGAATGGCTTCACTGAGGTGGTTCGATCCTGCAACGCCAGCACCTCAAGCGATGGTAGTAAGAGGAAACCTGCTGCACCTGTATAGCTAACTCCTAGCAAACAGCAGCAAGGGACACTGTATATGCACTTTTCATAGATATGTGTACACATATCATTAGCATGAGCAAAACACAATGGCTCCACTGAGTGAGGTCGACACTATGGCCCATCACACATCAAGCAAACATTCTATCATTGAGTAAAACAACAGCACTGAAACAGTATTTGGTTCTCTTTGTCAAGCATGTACTGAACACTCCAGAATATTTCCAAAAACGGTATAGTATGTTACATGGATCAGTTAAACACATCTTCTGAATAAATGCATGTACATGTAATACTTATAGCACTTGCAATCTATTAGTTGTGTTTAAACATTTCAACTTGGTTAGATGCAGAACCTAAAACTACAGCATGACGGCCAGTTCAGAGTTGACACCAATTATAAGACATTCATTTCTGAATATATCATCACCTACAAATTAGTCAGGAACTATTTTACAGTTCCTAATTCACTAAATAATTTTATCTAGAGATGGGTAAATGCTTATACTCATGATCAGTTTAAGTGTTTTGATTGTATTCCTAAAAGGTACTAATAAAAACCCAGTATGTATCATCAAAATTCTAGTGTTTGTCAAATGGGTGTCATTAAGATATTGTTTTGAGCTTCTGAATACATTGAGATGAACAAAAATCAACCAGGTCCCGAGCTTTTTTTGTTTGTTTGGGGTTTTTTGTTGTTTTTTGTTTGTTGTTTGTTTGCTAACATTTTCATGTCTCGGAATCAGAAAGAAAGAAAGAAATGTTTTATTTAACGACACACTCAACACATTTTATTTACGGTTATATGGCGTCAGACACATGGTTAAGGACCACACAGATTTTGAGAGGAAACCCGCTGTCGCCACTACATGGGCTACTCTTTCCGATTAGCAGAAAGGGATCTTTTATTTGCACTTCCCACAGGCAGGACAGCACAAACCATGGCCTTTGTTGAACCAGTTATGGATCACTGGTCAGTGCAAGTGGTTTACACCTACCCATTGAGCCTTGCGGAGCACTCACTCAGGGTTTGGAGTCGGTATCTGGATTAAAAATCCCATGCCTCGACTGGGATCCGAACCCAGTACCTACCATCCTGTAGACCGATGGCCTAACCATGACGCCATCGAGGCCGGTCGTCTCGGAATCAGAGTCTGGACTCCTAATCTAAAACTTTAAGTGAAGACTTGAGTTTCAGACTGTGTCAGTGCTTATCAAACTACTTAAAAGAGTCTCTCTCGACTTAATAGTATCATTAATACCATAAATAACATAGGCAGCCTTTAAAAAAATATTATCTGCACTGCAACATGTCTGTTGTCTGTGTTGATTTGAGCATTATTTATGAAACTTGTTATTAAATAATAAAAAAAGTTTTGGTTAATGATGATGTATTGTGGCATATTTTATTTCAAAGTTAAAGTTTGGGTGGCTAGCAGTCTCAAACTGTAGACTCTAAAAGTTTTATAAGCACAGGGCCAGATGTACTGTAATCAAAGTTAAAGTTTGGGTGGCTAGCAGTCTCAAACTGTACTCTAAAAGTTTTATAAGCACAGGGCCAGATGTACTGTAATCAAAGTTAAAGTTTGGGTGGCTAGCAGTCTCAAACTGTAGACTCTAAAAGTTTTATAAGCACAGGGCCAGATGTACTGTAATCAAAGTTAAAGTTTGGGTGGCTAGCAGTCTCAAACTGTAGACTCTAAAAGTTTTATAAGCACAGGGCCAGATGTAGTGGGAGGGACGTAGCCCAGTGGTAAAGCGTTCACTTGATGGGCAGTCCATCTAGGATCGATCCAAGTTGGTGGGCCCATTGAGCTATTTCTTGTCCCAGCCAGTGCACCATGAATGGTATACAAAAGGCTGTGGTATGTGCTATCCTGTCTATGGGATGGTGCATATAAAAGGTCCCTTGCTGCTAATCGAAAAGAGTAGCCCATGAAGTGGCGACAGCAGGTTTCCTCTCTCAATATCTGTGTGGTCCTTAACCATATGTCCAATGCCATATAACAGTAAATAAAATGTTTTGAGTGTGTCGTTAAATAAAACATTTCCTTCTTCAATATTCTAAGCAAGTAAATTCTAAGTTTCAAACAGAATGAATGAATGAATGAATGAATGAATGAATAAATGTTTAACGACACCCCAACACAAAACAAATATATCGGCAAGTTTCAAATAGAGGTATCTGTAGCACCAGTACTTTCAAGAGGACCAGATGACTCTATACAAGAAATACAGGACCTGTGCAAGAACTCTATGTAATTACTAGTCTGCGCAATTGGCCAGTCTAAAAAGAGGATTCTTATGAACCTTTTTGGTGATATGCCCAAACAAAAATTGAAAGCTTTTTAAATAGATTGTACAAGCATATCTCACAAGGTAGTAACTACCATGTTTCAAGCTATTTGGAAGCTTTTTACAACCATGCAATCAGCTTGTTGCATGCTTGCGACTGGTTTGTTAATGAACTAAAAGTTTCAAATGAACAAAATGTGAAATAAAATGCATACAACAATAAAAAAAAATTTTTAAATAGCATACTTTATATGTACATGTGTATATACTACAACTATATCAATTATCTTTATGTGATTAATCATTGTTCTAAAACTCACTAATTTTATATACAATACAGGAACATACACAACCATTCCTGTGGGGTTGGGAAGGAAGGGGTGGTGTGCAATTAAATTCTCACATACCATAAACTTATTCCATGTCACCCTCAGCTGCATGCATATTATTTATCTCAATGCATGTTTTAAAAAATTAATGATGACATGTACAAAGATTCATTTAAAATGTCTGTGTTTTTTCACATGCATTTTGATAAACATCCTTGGGTGCAACTATAAACCAAGTTGTTGGACTCAGTCCACCATGGCTGCCAAAAAAGTAATACCTACAGTGTATATCTCACCTATTTAGGCGAGACAAATTGGACTGAAAGTAGCAAAAATTAAAAAATTGTCAAGTGTACATATGGTCATATGGTAGGATTTTAAATAGAAATAATGTTTCAGTGTTGTCCATACACATCCATCAGCTCCACACACCACACCATCCCCTGGTATGGTCCAGCAATATCAGCCATGATGACACACACCACACACCATCCCCTGGTATGGTCCAGCAATATTAGTCATGATGACACCACACACCACACCATCCCCTGGTATGGTCCAGCATTATCAGCCATGATGACACCACACACCACACCATCCCCTGGTATGGTCCAGCAATATTAGTCATGATGACACCACACACCACACCATCCCCTGGTATGGTCCAGCAATATTAGTCATGATGACACCACACACCACACCATCCCCTGGTATGGTCCAGCATTATCAGGCATGATGACACCACACACCACACCATCCCCTGGTATGGTCCAGCAATATTAGTCATGATGACACCACACACCACACCATCCCCTGGTATGGTCCAGCATTATCAGCCATGATGACACCACACACCACACCATCCCCTGGTATGGTCCAGCAATATTAGTCATGATGACACCACACACCACACACCATCCCCTGGTATGGTCCAGCAATATTAGTCATGATGACACCACACACCACACCATCCCCTGGTATGGTCCAGCAATATTAGTCATGATGACACCACACACCACACCATCCCCTGGTATGGTCCAGCATTATCAGCCATGATGACACCACACACCACACCATCCCCTGGTATGGTCCAGCATTATCAGTCATGATGACACACACCACACACCACACCATCCCCTGGTATGGTCCAGCAATATTAGTCATGATGACACCACACACCACACCATCCCCTGGTATGGTCCAGCATTATCAGCCATGATGACACACACCACACACCATCCCCTGGTATGGTCCAGCATTATCAGCCATGATGACACACACCACACACCATCCCCTGGTATGGTCCAGCAATATTAGTCATGATGACACCACACACCACACCATCCCCTGGTATGGTCCAGCATTATCAGCCATGATGACCACCACACACCACACACCATCCCCTGGTATGGTCCAGCAATATCAGTCATGATGACACACACCACATACCATCCCCTGGTATGGTCCAGCAATATTAGTCATGATGACACCACACACCACACACCACATCATTCCCTGGTATGGTCCAGCAATATCAGTCATGATGACACACACCACATACCATCCCCTGGTATGGTCCAGCAATATCAGCCATGATGACACCACACACCACACCATCCTCTGGTATGTTCAGCAATATCAGCCATGATGACACACCACAGACAACACCATCCCCTGGTATGGTCCATCAATATCAGCCATGATGACACCACACACCACACACCACACCATCCTCTGGTATGTTCAGCAATATCAGCCATGATGACACACCACAGACAACACCATCCTCTGGTATGTTCAGCAATATCAGCCATGATGACACACACCACACCATCCCCTGGTATGTTCAGCAATATCAGCCATGATGACACACCACACACCACACCATCCCCTGGTATGGTCCATCAATATCAGCCATGATGACACACCACACACCACACCATCCTCTGGTATGTTCAGCAATATCAGCCATGATGACACACCACACACCACACCATCCTCTGGTATGTTCATCAATATCAGCCATGATGACACACCACACACCACACCATCCTCTGGTATGTTCAGCAATATCAGTCATGATGACACACCACACACCACACCATCCTCTGGTATGTTCAGCAATATCAGTCATGATGACACACACCACACCATCCCCTGGTATGGTCCAGCAATATCAGCCATGATGACACATCCACAGCACATTCAAATTTAGCACCTTTCACGATGGCACTACACCTGTCATTGGTAATATATACAACATGCGGATTTCACATAGCAGTAAACAGTTTACTTCACTTTATTATAAAGTTAACCTTTAAACACAAATTAAAAATTGCACAAAACTATTTGAAATTTCCAGAGTTTAAGCTGACATAGCAATATTGCTAACACTGTCAAAAATATTTGAAACCATATTGCTGACACTGTCAAACAATATTTGAAACCATATTGCTGACACTGTCAAACAATATCTGAAACCATATTGCTGACACTGTCAAACAATATCTGAAACCATGGAACAGCAACTGGTTTTACACTAACAAATTAGCCGGACTAAGGTAAGGTAAGGTTTACAAGACAAATTTCAAGTATTTTTACCAACAGTATGTAGTGCAAAAGCAAACTGAGTGTTTGTTGGTTACAGTTTCCACAACTCATGCCAGATAATTTTACTAAATAGCATTGTAATCCACTTTAAAAAGATTGCTTTTGCATCATTCTTCTGGTTTCTGCACTTTTTATTGTACAGTAACTCTATATTTGCAATTTATTTACTAATCAAACTATTATGAACATCATTTAGTATCAAATACATGGTTAAAACTTGTAAAAACATCTTGTTAAAAATATTGAGATGAGGCACAAAGAAAACAATTAACCATGGAGGATTTTACATCCTGATTATTTGTAGTGGAAGCCATTTTGAAAGTGGATCCATCAATATGTAGAATGTGTTCATTATAACCCAGTGACCCTATCTAAAAGTGGAGCCATCCATATGAAGAACATGTTCATTATAACCCAGTGACCCTGTCTGAAAGTAGAGCCATCCACATGTGGAACACGTTCATTATAACCGAGTGACCCTGTCTAAGATGATAAATCATTCACAGTGTCCACACGTGACAAGTTACATTAGTTCCATATTGTTTATAAGATCACAAGCCATTCTGGTGGCACACCACCGTTAATTATTCACCGCAGTTCAATACAATTTCCATGTGAGAATATATTCTGAGTAAAATACAACACCATCGAGAGGCTCATGAGACTACTAGTTTTAGGGAGTGCTCTCCCCGACAAGTAATGTGTACAAAAATCAACATAGATTAACGACAAATGTTTCCCCGTTACTCACCCTAATGTTGCTATTATAGAAGTGCCACTACACCACTTGCACAGTTGTTATCAGTACTACATATAGCAAGTATCTTCAAACCAATGTGTTATTTCAATACTACATATAGCAAGTATCTTCAAACCAATGTGTTATTTAAATACTACATATAGCAAGTACAGTCAAACCCGCTTATTTGCATACCCTCGGTGCTGCTCGATTTTATGCAATTAACCGGCTTAGTTGATTAACCGATAGAGTACCGACTTTCACTTTGTAACAGCCATCCAACTACAAAGTGGCATGGGAGACAGTCTAGCATAATGCGGTACTTCATACTGGAACTATTACAGTTAACACATGTCACATGCAGTTGGATATATATAAATGTAAAAAAAATATATCTATCGATATATATAATTAGCATGACATTTTTGTTTTAATCTGCCAGACCAGAAATCATTTTTAAGAAAAGCAACCAACAACATCCGTCATTGGGCGTCGTTTTCTAAAAACACAAACTTTGTGCATTAAAAAAAAAAACACTGACCATCCACTAGTGTAAACAAAGTGTATTAGCCATGTAGTTAATGAGATAAACTTGAAACAACAGAACCATCAAAAAGTTCACGTGTCATCGGTGCACGTGTTTACAAAATGACGTCAGTTTCCGGAATTACCGGGCTGTTGATTGACCGAATGCGCCTTACTATAGAATTACGTGAACTTGTATGAATTTGCTGGTATGGTGTTCTTTCCATCCCAAAAGATATGGCAAGCTTTGGTATTATTTGTGATCCCCAAATAATGACTTTGCTATTGTTAAGCAATTAAAGTTAAGCTCGGCTAGTGAGTTGTTATCAGTTCCAGCAGTCTGCATTGCATGCATGACCGGTCTAACACAATTGACTGACCTTCATGGTGTGGTCCGACTGATTGGTGTCTAACAATATAGCAGAAACTTAGGGACGATCCATAAATAACGGTCTTTGTTATGTTTGTTTTTTTGACGACCTCCCCCACCAGTCTTTTTTTTTCCCGCTACATTTTCCGGGAAGCAAGTGATAAATCGTTTCTTTTGCGTTTAACAGATATAGCGTACACTGCATCTAATGAATAAGTGAACAACAACCCTTTCTCGGTCACATTTATTAAAAACATAACCGCCTAGGACGATCTTTTAATTACTAACAAGGCTTCTCAACATAACGTAATTGATACAGAACAATGATTGCCCTAAACATGTCAATCGAATAGGGCCTCAATAGTTGAGTGCACATGCGTACAAGCGCACAGGCGGTACTTCTAAAAATAATAGTCGGAGAGTTACCTGTTATTGAGATGGCCTCTGATTAACAGCAATATATTGCAAACAAAACATTAGGTCTTAGGTTTATTCAACTTAATTATGTCATTCTTAAATCTTGTAGTCGGGTATTGTGATTCACCATCTCATTTGCATGCCACACGTCGACTCTGTAAGCTCAAACAAAACAGATTAATCGGTGATTTATTTGAGTTTGTTTGCCAAAGTTTGATAGACTTTCTCAGTCATTTGTGACATTAATTTAGCACAAAAAAAAAAAAAATTGTTATTTATGTGTGCAAATAACCGATATATAGCCTGTAGTCTGTGCAATTAACCGGATGTTTTGTAGTGTTACAAGGGCAAATGGTTCCATGTTGGGTGAAAATAGTCAATTAACCGAATTATGCTATAAACCGATGTGCAAATAAGTGGAGATGACTGTATCTTCAAACCAATGTGTTATTTAAATACTACATATAGCAAGTATCTTCAAACCAATGTGTTATTTCAATAATACGTATAACTAGTATCTTCAAACCAATGTGTTATTTCAATACTACATATAGCAAGTATCTTCAAACCAATGTGTTATTTAAATACTACATATAGCAAATATCTTCAAACCAATGTGTTATTTAAATACTACATATAGCAAGTATCTTCAAACCAATGTGTTATTTAAATACTACATATAGCAAGTATCTTCAAACCAATGTGTTATTTAAATACTACATATAGCAAGTATCTTCAAACCAATGTGTTATTTCAATACTACATATAGCAAGTATCTTCAAACCAATGTGTTATTTAAATACTACATATAGCAAGTATCTTCAAACCAATGTGTTATTTAAATACTACATATAGCAAATATCTTCAAACCAATGTGTTATTTAAATACTACATATAGCAAGTATCTTCAAACCAATGTGTTATTTAAATACTACATATAGCAAGTATCTTCAAACCAATGTGTTATTTCAATAATACAGAGGTCAGGCTACTTATAATCATCAAAGAAGGATTTCAAAAGGCATATCAGAATTTTGCAGTACACAGTGTATTTTTTTATATGAGGAACTATTTCCTAAACCAGGCTATATTAAACTGCTACAACAAGTAATGACATAACAAATGGTAGTGTGGCGCCTTTTGATGTTGTATAGAGATAACTGTTATACTGTCTGAAGTCATTCTTACGTTATACTGTCTGAAGTCATTCTGACATTATACTGTCTGAAGTCATTCTTACGTTATACTGTCTGAAGTCATTCTGACATTATACTGTCTGAAGTCATTCTTATGTTATACTGTTTGAAGCCATTCTGACATTATACTGTCTGAAGTCAGTCTTACGTTATACTGTCTGAAGTCATTCTCACGTTATACCGTTTGAAGCCATTCTGTCATTATACTGTCTGAAGTCATTGTTATGTTATACTGTATGAAGTCATTCTCACGTTATACTGTTTGAAGCCATTCTGTCATTATACTGTCTGAAGTCATTGTTACGTTATACTGTATGAAGTCATTCTCACGTTATACTGTTTGAAGCCATTCTGTCATTATACTGTCTGAAGCCATTCTGAAGTTGTAAAGTTTGAAGCCATTCTGAAGTTGTAAAGTTTGAAGCCATTCTGAAGTTGTAAAGTTTGAAGCTATTAATGAAGTTGTACAGAGGTACCGTAAGTGTTATATTGTTTGCAGCCATTCTGACTTTATACTGTTAGAAGCCATTCTGACATTGTATAAAGGTAAGTGCTATATTTTTTCAAGCTATTCTGACATTGTACAAGGGTAACTGGTATACTGTTTGAAGGTTATAAGATCACAAATCTGCAGATGGTGTCCAAAGGTCACAAGTTCATTCAGTGTTGTTCCAAGGTCACAAGTTCATTCAGTGTTGTTCCAAGGTCACTATGCCAATGTTTGGAGGTCACAAGTCATCATCACCAATCTGTTCGAAGGCATCGTTTTGTGTAATGCTGTTTTCTGCTTTGCTGCTCTTGGAGAATTTATCCTGCAATATGTCAAACTTAACAATATTAGACTACAAAAACAGGCCTTTTCTCACTAAATGAAAGCAATACTAGTTTACAACTATAGCTGTCTAACATAATCAATATATGCACATATAAACAGTGCACCTAAAATTCAATACCAAAATGCTCTTTGTTTATGTCTTTCTTTTTCTTTCTTTTTATTGTGACAAAAGTGATGGTGTTAAAAGGTGGTCATAGATCTATTTTAGGACATATAAAAAAAAAAAAAAAAATTCTTGTGGGAATACATACCATCCTACTTGCTTCTGGAACATTCCAGAATTGGTTGCCCAAATATTATAATAAAAAGAAAGAAATGTTTTATTTAATGATGCACTCAACACATTTTATTTACGGTTATATGGCATCAGACATATGGTTACGGATCACACAGATTTTGAGAGGAAACCCGCTGTCGCCACTATATGGGCTACTCTTCCGATTAGCAGCAAAGGATCTTTTATTTGAGCTTCCCACAGGCAGGACAGCACAAACCATGGCCTTTGTTGAACCAATTATGAATCACTGGATGGTGCAAGTGGTTTACACCTACCCATTGAGCCTTGTGGAGCACTCACTCAGGGTTTGGAGTCAGTATCTGGATTAAAAATCCCATGCCTCGACTGGGATCCGAACCCAGTACCTACCAGCCTGTAGACCGATGGCCTACCACCGAGGCCAGTAAATATTATAATAATACGTCTATATAAAATAAAACTGACTCACTGAAATTTTCTTCACTGAACCCATTGCCTTGTTTATTGCACTCTGATCATCATTCTACAAAGCAAATAACAATTTAATTTTAATATATTTATTTGTAACAAAATAATAATACCTTTGAGAACAAGTAATGTTTAGAAGTGAAATTTTAATAAATGTTAATACATATATCCATGCATGAGGTATATGAAGGGCAAACGCTAGATGGTGGCTCCAAAACCAGCAACATATCGAGGGATGGGACAACGTCTTTGTAAAGGTTGTTGGACATGTCCACCCATCCATCTGATAGCCACAGATAGCAGTGTTAAGGATGAAGGAAAGGAAATGTTTTATTTAACGACGCACTCAACACATTTTATTTATGGTTATATGCGTCGGACATATGGTTAAGGACCACACAGATATAGAGAGAGGAAACCCGCTGTTGCCACTTCATGAGCTACTCTTTTCGATTAGCAGCAAGGGATCTTTTATATGCACCAACCCACAGACAGGATAGTACATACCACGACCTTTGTTACACCAGTTGTGGAGCACTGGCTGGAATGAGAAATAGCCCAACAGGGCCACCGGCGGGGATCGATCCTAAACCGATGAAGCCCAGGTTGCTACTGCACTACTTTAGTGCCAGCGGATTGTGAACCACCTGCAAATATTCTTTTTTTTCTGTGGGCCCATATTCCAGGTGGGGTTGTTCTAGTAGGGTTTTATCCCCGTTTTTTATAAATTAAATATCAATCTCATATCCCAATTCTATAAGACTGTTTACTATTAAACACAGACACAGAGGTATGAGTTTTATCTTATTTGAAATAAATTGTTTTATATATACTAGTAAAACTAGTAATGCCCAACTTTAGATATCCACATAAAACATACAATATGCTATATTCTTTAGATAGCGCAGGAAGATATACATGGGCTACTGCTATTAAGAAAACTTAATTTTCTCTAGGATTTGGATATGTCTGGATTGCTCAAGGGGTGGGAGATGTGCCATTATTTTTAGCGGAATTTAAACAAAGAATTAAGGATATACAAAATCAACAGTGGATTGCAAAAATTACATCTTACATGTCCTGAACTTGATTTGTATAAGAAAGATATAGCACGTATCAGAATGGGTGGGGCTGGTTTAGCAGTGGATGAGGGGAGATATATTGGTTTAACTAAAACGGAAAGAATTTGTATATTATGCAATAGAAAAGAAATAAAAAATGAATTTCATTTTATTATAAATTGTTCAGTGTATGAGACATTAAGAACTATATATATTCCTAGAAAGTATTATATTACGAGATCCTTTTATAAGTTTATCTAACTTAATGGTAACAAGGAATGAATATGTTTTTAAAAATTTAGGAATCTATATTGTAAAAGCATTAAAGTGTAGAGAAGAGGAAATTGCATTACTTTAAACTGAACCATCATGTGTTAAGGTAGATACTTGATGTATAACGACGTGTATCATGTATGTATAATCCACTGTATGCTACTATACTTGACGTATAGCGACGTGTATCATGTATGTATAATCCACTGTATGCTACTATACTTGACGTATAACGACGTGTATCATGTATGTATAATCCACTGTATGCTACTATACTTGATGTATAACGAAGTGTATCATGTATGTATAATCCACTGTATGCTACTATACTTGAAAATGCTGTTACCTGCACCAGGGGCCAGTTGTTCAAAGAATGGTTATGCTGACCACAGGCATTTATAAATATCAGTTTTTGTAATTTTTGTGAAATGTAATATCTATGGGATATTGGACGAACTTCCATTTTATATGGTGTTTGTGTCCCAAGTGAAATAGTCCTCAGTAGTTTTGAGCTTTAGGGAGTGACAAATAAGAACTGTTTCTCGAGGGACATAGATATTGTGCGGGGTGGTGGCGTGTTCAATATCATTTTCGTTACTCATAATTGATCTCGATCTGTATCACTCAACTTGTTTGGTTGGCATCCATGGAAGGTCGTAGTAAGATAATCGATGATATGTTGCAAGATATGTGTTTCTAAAACAGCTGGCTAATCATTTGAACAACTGGTCCCAAAATATATCAATGTACAAGTGCTTGTATATATGGGCTTATGGCCTTACATACAATAAAAAACTTGAATTGAATTGAATAGTAAAACACCAAGAATCATAATATTTTACCAAATGTGATTTAAATCATATTATAAAACATGCTACCTTCAAATGCACATTTAATGCAAAAAAAATCTTACATATATTATACAGATAGATTAATATTTATAGTTATATACAGGACAAAAATGTGTTTGACATATGTTTACAATCTCCCAAAAGCACAAGACATCTTCAACTATTAAGAAAATATGTGAACAAATAAAATCATTATTCATGATCAAGACTGTATATCTGCACAATGCAGAGTCGAATGGGTATTTGGCAAAATAGTGATTGGATTCATGAATCTCTATCTAGTGCCTCGTCTATAGGACGACAGCCATTCCCAAGGCGATTCTTCACTGGACAAGACATCGTTCCTGCACCAATCAGAGGACTGCCACTTCCAGACTAGTCTACTAAATCAAAAACTAGCACACAACAGAGCTCACTGAAATAATTATCATGAATCACTGCCAAAACAATGATATTTGGCGTAAATCAGGAAATGTTAGCGAGCATAAGATATTAGTGAATTTAGGTCATACAAAATGATAATATTTCATGACTCTAAATTTAAAGGGATCTTATTTATCTTTCAAGGGTTTTTTCCCTTCTTTCACTCTTTATTTCTATTTCTAAATTTAAAAACAATTTTTTTTTTAAAGAGACATATAACAGACTGTTTAAAAAAAAGTGTATATTATTCTTTTGATAGTGATCAAGTGAACACACAACAATGGTTACTTGTACATGCTACTAATTAAATTATAATGTAGTAAACAATAATAGTTAGTTAGTATGCTAAATTCAAGTTGTCTATAAGCTTCATATTACATCAAAATATATCTGATTCAGTAAAATATATGTTAGTAATTTTGGAACAAGTTATAGTAACTTATACTGATTATGTTTTAATCTATTGCTAGTAAAATGTTCAAATTGTAAAATGTTAAGAAAGGCCTTAATATAAGCTAAAACCTTTTGGCGAATCCCCAGATTGCTACTGTTTTTGAACGGAAATAAACATTGTTTAAACCAAAATATACTCCTCCAAAAAAGTTAAGGATCATATATTAAATATATAATATTTTCTTATATAAAGATGAAAAGTGTTATTTTTAGTTTCATGAGTAAAAATGAAATATCGTACTTTGTGTGTAGATTGTTTTACACGATTATGCACAATTTGCATGTGCACACCTGGGCCTTGATGTGGCTTGGGTGAAAATCAGAGTGAAAATGCACTGTTTTGAAATCGCAAATTGATAGCTCTGATGAAATTGAATGTTGTTAGTTTGAGACTACACATTGTTTAATGTTAAAGTTCAGTTACAATGCCACCACGACGCCATTTGACAATTGAAGAGTGAGGCAGAGCAATTGGAATGCTTGAAAGTGGTCATAGTCAAAGACAGGTGGCTAGAACACTTGCAGTATCACAAAGTGTTATTTCCAGATTGCAAACACGTTACAACAATACTGGACAATTGCGTGATAGACCCAGGAGTGGAAGACCGCGAGCTACAACACAGCGTCAAGACAGATTTATGGTGACATTGGCTCGTTGAAATCGTTTTAATGATGCTGCAAACCTGAATAGACAATTCCACCAGGCCACTGGAGTCCGCATCACCCCACAAACACTGAAAAACAGACTCCATGCAGCCAATTTCCGAGCCCTCAGGCCAGCAGTAAAGCCAATACTGCTCCCACGTCACCATCAAGCTCAATTGTTGTGGGCGCGAAACCATGTCAGATGGCAATGTCGTCATTGGCGTCCTGTTCTGTTTACAGACAAGTCAAGATTTTGCTTGGACTTTAACGATGGTCGTAGGCGTGTTTGGCGTCAACCTGGAGAGCGACATGCTGACTGTAACATATTGCAACACGATCGGTTTGGTGGGGGTCAATTATGGTATGGGGTGGAATATCTTTGGATGGTCGTACAAACTTATACGCCATCAGGAATGGAGCTCTTACCACAATTCGGTACAGAGATGAGATCCTTCATCCATTTGTGAGACCGTTTGCAGGTGCCATTGGTCCTGAGTTTGTGCTAATGGACGATAACGCACGGCCACATAGAGCACGAATTGTGAGAGATTACCTTGAAGAAGAGACAATTGAAAGAATGGATTGGCCAGCTGTTTCTCCCGACCTTAACCCTATTGAACACATCTGGGATCAACTTCAGACACACATTTCAAGACTTGATAACCCATCAAGCACCATAGACGACCTTGCAAATGCTCTGATTAGAGAATGGCAGAACATTCCACTGCAGGACATTAGGCACTTGATACAGAGCATGCAGCGATGTTGAAGAGCAGTGATTAATGCTCGTGGTGGTCATACCCACTACTAAACAGCAATCAGTGAACTGACTTTCACACATAATGAAAATTTCTGTTCCGCTGATCATTGAAAACCAGTATGAATTTTGTACGTGTTTTCATTTTTATCAGAATTGTTTGTTTAATCACATTTTATACAGATAACCACATGCACAATGATAGTTGAAACCAAATTTAAGCATTTTATCTTTTCTGGTTCTGATGTTATGTTCAAAGTAAATACCGATCCTTAACATTTTTGGAGGAGTATACACATGTATATCAAAAGTATTCTTTTAGTCGATTGATCCTACAAGCTAAGGGTTTTTTAAATTGTCTGAGGTGTCAACCTCACTGACATTTTATGTCACTAATAATATGTCACTTACTTGAATTTTGCTAAATTTTAAGATAGCTAATATTTAATGATTTAATGACAGAGGGAAGTCATAATTATACTTTATCATCCATTAAAGGCTTTTGTAGGAGATATTGCTGGCACTATAATTTGCGATATCTCCTGCGATATTCTCCTTGGAGATATTGCTTCTTTTGTTACGTCACTGTGTAGGTTTCAGCACTAAACCTATCATCTGTAAAATCACGCCACTGTCATTCTGCTAGTTAATGAGTCTACCACTGCCAAATATAGTTTACAATTATCGCAAATGAAAAGAATGATAATGGATGAATAAAAAATAACATAGTTAACTTATCCCTATTCTAATTCAATAAATGCATTTTCTTTTGAAAAATCTTTTAAATAATAATTGTTTGGAATGAACACAGTGTTAACAACCTGGTCACTACTATCATATTTCAAGTCATCCACCTTATGAAATACTTATAGCACACACAGATCACAAAATAAGTTTACAACTGTTGTTCCTAATACAAATGTATTCTTTTTGTATTTTAAGGTTTTATTAACAACAATACCAACCATTATAATTACCAATTTCACTTATTCTGAATACTCATGAAGACAACTGGTGCTTTGTAATGAAGATTCATAATTCGACATAGTTGCCATTAATTACTTAAGCATTCCTGTCAACGTCACACATATCATCAAATTTAAAGAAACACACATTTTGCTTCAGAAAAAGATTTAACGTTAGTATTTTAAAAGTACATTGTACTTCCAACAAAAAACAGTGAGAAGTAGCGTATAAATATGTAAATACAGGTAGGCTCTTGGGAAATCCCCCAAATTTCCGACACGTTAATGCTGGTTTTATTGCCACAAATGGATTTGATTAGCCAATCAAATTTTGTTTTGTATGCAGAGTGAATAAAAAAATGTAGTTTATTGGTAAACAAAATTATTTTAAAATTTGTCACTGTCAATGTTTTCACTTTTTCTCACTATTATGTGGCAACTGTATAAACAATGCAAACAAAAGTTTCACTGTATGTGCATTTTGTTTTTGTCTTGTATTAATTAGCCGAAGCTGGGGTTAAACATTCATTCATTCATTCTTTAATTAGCCGAAACTCACTCTCGTATTGTGAGAACAGTCACTGAGAGTGACACACAATGTAACATCTTGGTTGCTTTTATCCACTATTTCAAATAACGTTTACATCTTGATCTGCAATATACTGTATATTCACTTGCTTGTTGGTGCTGTTAGTAAATGCTAGACAGGGTAATGGCCCCAGCTACATGTACACTACTTTCTCAATCTACTGGCAAAATGTACTAACAACTACTGCAGTATTATGAACATGTAGTTAGTAAAACAAATGTGAACGTGTACATGTAGTTAATAAAACTAATGTGAACATGTACATGTAGTTAATAAAACTATGTGAAAATGAAAAACATAGTTAATAAAACTAATGTGAAAATGAAACGTAGTTAATAAAACTAATGTGAACATGAATATGTATTTAATAAAACTAATGTGAACATGAATATGTATTTAATAAAACTAATGTGAACATGAATATGTATTTAATAAAACTAATGTGAACATGAACATGTAGTTAATAAAACTAATGTGAACATGTACATGTATTTAATAAAACTAATGTGAACATGAATATGTATTTAATAAAACTAATGTGAATATGAACATGCAGTTAATAAAACTAATGTGAACATGAACATGTAGTTAATAAAACTAATGTAAACATGTACATGTAGTTAATAAAACTAATGTGAACATGTACATGTAGTTAATAAAACTAATGTGAACATGTACATGTAGTTAATAAAACTAATGTGAATGTGTAAATGCAGTTAACAAAACAAATATGAACATGTAGTTAGTAAAACTAATGTGAACATGTACATGTAGTTAATAAAACTAATGTGAACATGTACATGTAGTTAATAAAACTAATGTGAACATGTACATGTAGTTAATAAAACTAATGTGAATGTGTAAATGCAGTTAACAAAACAAATATGAACATGTAGTTAGTAAAACTAATGTGAACATGTACATGTAGTTAATAAAACTAATGTGAACATGTACATGTAGTTAATAAAACTAATGTGAATGTGTAAATGCAGTTAACAAAACAAATATGAACATGTAGTTAGTAAAACTAATGTGAACATGTACATGTAGTTAATAAAACTAATGTGAACATATACATGTAGTTAATAAAACTAATGTGAACATGTGAATATGTAGTTAATAAAACAAATATGAACATGTACATGTAGTTAATAAAACTAATGTGAACATGTACATGTAGTTAATAAAACTAATGTGAACATGTACAAGTAGTTAATAAAACTAATGTGAACATGAATATGTATTTAATAAAACTAATGTGAACATGTACATGTAGTTAATAAAACTAATGTGAACGTGTACATGTAGTTAATAAAACTAATGTGAACATGTGCATGTAGTTAATAAAACTAATGTGAACGTACATGTAGTTAATAAAACTAATGTGAACATGTACATGTAGTTAATAAAACTAATGTGAACGTGTACATGTAGTTAATAAAAAAAATGTGAACATGTACATGTAGTTAGTAAAACTAATGTAAACATGAATATGTAGTTAATAAAACTAATGTGAACATGTACATGTAGTTAATAAAACTAATGTGAATGTGTACATGTAGTTAATAAAACTAATGTGAACATAAACATGTAGTTAATAAAACTAATATGAACATGTACATGTAGTTAATAAAACTAATGTGAACATGTACATGTAGTTAATAAAACTAATGTTCACGAACATGTAAATGTAGTTAACAAAACTACATGTAATGTGAACATGTTGTTAATAGCTATACTAACTTGAATGGTCTGTCCTGTGTTTACTACAGTAACTGATATTGTGACATGTTTCTCATCATCATAATTCTTGTAGTAGTTCACAATATATCAGTTTTTGTATACAGTGGAACTGTGGAACCCATTAATCCGGATAGTATGGTTTTTCCTAAAAGTGTCCATATTAACAAATTTCTATAGTACTGAATCATACCTGAAGACTTACTTCCCTTGACTGACAAATCAATAAAAATAATTATTGATCAGATCCATCAAAGAAAAATAATTTATATGTATATTTTAAGACAGCAATTAAATATTGAATTTTATTTGTATCAACATTTGTGTTTCAATTTAAAATCTGTATTTTTGCAACATCTTCATTTCTTGGGATTCTTGTCAAAATAATATAAATTTATGTTTCACCAGTGACTACTGAACCTAATTTTATTAATTACATTTTACCAATGCAACCTAGATCAGTGAACCCTGTCATTCCCAAGCTGAAGGAAAACACCCTACAATTAAACATACTCAGAGGTGTGAGACCTTTTGCCGCCATTTTGGCATTTGTTAGTTGTCTCGACTGGTGTTTACTGGTTATGGCTGAATTAACTTGGAACAAGTGGTACTTTTGTTTCAAATTAAATTATCTGTTGAAAGAAATCACGTCCTATCACGTGAAAGAGATTGTCTTTATCTTGTATACTTTGTTCTGAATAGTGACCGTCCGGTTCAGGAAGCTGAATATCCGGGTTAATGAACATCTTTACAGAGTGTAGAGTTTGTTTTGCATTTCAACGGTCTGTGTAAGATGGGTTTCTGGACTAATGGAGTCCAGATTATCACAGTCAACCTGTACATGTACAAAATGTTTGGAAGGTAAATTCATGTTTTGGCCGCTACAAAGATTAAAAACACCATAGTCTCAAATATTCGAAACAATAATGCACATGTAATACTCTGTTTAATACGATATCTTAGCCATTACAAAGGCTCTACATGTATTACTGTGAAACCTCTCAAAACTAGACCCTCTGTAAACCAAAATTCCCTCAAAACCGGACGTTTTGCTTGGTCCCTTTTTAAATATCTCTGCAGAAGAGTACCTCTGTAAACAAGATACCTCTAAAAACCAGACTTTTTACTTGGACCTGAGCGTGTCCTTTTCAGAGAAGTTTCACTATAGTTGAAAATATGTTACAATAGCAGCAAACTGAGGACAGGTTCTTTAATAATATTAAATATTATGTGATTAGTGAAAAGTGAAAAGCAAACAAAGATATTTCGTAAAAACTGTGTTACATGTACTGCTTTGCTGTCCACCTGTGATTCTCTTGACTGCTGCATGTAAAAAGAAAACAGAAAAGAAGATAACAAACAGTGAATAATTTGTAACTAAAGTAAAATCAGCAATAAAACAGTTGCCAACAACAGCCATGTTTCTGTACCATGACAAAAAGATCAATCTTAAAGTTGCAAATTCGCTAAGAAAGAAACACATTTTTTTTTTTAATAACACCCTCAACCGTATGAGACAGGGTGGCAGATGGGGGGAAAACTGCCCCCCTCCCCACCCAGTGCTGGAGAAAAACCTCAAATTATGGTAAAAATTAGAGAGATATTTGGTCAAAATGTGCTACCGTAACCTGAGACCTTTTTACAATGGGAGCCTGAACACCTATGCAGCCTAATTTAAACTAGAACTATTTGGTGTCTAATAAATGGCTATTTTGACACTGTCAAGACAGAGATAGATATTTTACTATGCACTTTCACATACATTCCACAGACTTTGATGTACCATGGGGATGTACGTAGCCCAGTGGGAAAGTGCTCAGCTGATACGTTGTGGATCTAGGATCGATCCCCGGGCTATTTATTGTTTCAGCCACGACTGGTATATCAAAAGTCATGGTATGTGCCATCCTGCCTGTGAGATGGTGCATATAAAAGACTGCTTGCTACTAATGGAAAAATGTAGGAGGTTTCCTCTTTACAACTATATGTCAAAATTAAAAAATGTTTGATATCCAATAGCCGATGATTACAAAATCAAATGCTCTAGTGGTGTAGTTGAACAAAACAAGCTTTTGAAAAGCCCAGTGGAGGGGAGGTGTAATTATTATTGTATGCCTGGTGTGTCTGCTGAATCTGTTTCTCTAAACAAACAGGTATGTTTTATATGAAGAGTTCACTGCTAAAACGAGACAGATCCATTTATCCTGTACCTTACCCATACTACCAATGTCATAAACCTATTTGATATTTACTATTATTAACTCAGATAATTGTTTTTTGCTGTCAAGTGGTCATTTGTTTACCAGCCAATAAGACCTGTATACCTCAACATAACATTTGTTTACCAGCCAATAAGACCTGTATACCTCAACATGGCATGGCGTCAAATGTTTACAAATATATACAATTTTTGTGCTAAACGTGATGATGTCATATTACCTACCGATGGAGACATCTTTAGGACTGTGATTTATAGAATAAATAGAATTTGTTACTCATGGTTTTTTAAAATGTAAAATATCAATCTTGACAAATACCAATTAATGTAGACTCAATTGAAATATATTTTCCATATTAAAGAGACACTTGTTTACATCATTTTTTTTAGGAAAACAGTTTTGGTGCACCATGAAGAAGCCTATATCACATGAAACACAGTTTTAAGATTCTATTTAATGGACATAGATCGTGTTTTGATGGAAACTCTATTGTCGTATTGCTGACTTTGTACTAACATTAGAATATTATGCATCTTCAATGCTAACTCAAAAATTTTAAAATTTGTGTACATAGGACTGTACTTGAAACGTGTGGGGTCCTACTAACATCAGGACTGTACTTGAAACGTGTGGGGTCCTACTAATATCAGGACTCGACTTGAAACGTGTGTGGGGTCCTACTAATATCAGGACTGTACTTGAAACCGTGTGTGGGGTCCTACTAATATCAGGATTGTACTTGAAACGTGTGTGGGGTCCTACTAATATCAGGACTGTACTTGAAACGTGTGTGGGGTCCTACTAATATCAGGACTGTACTTGAAACGTGTGTGGGGTCCTACTAATATCAGGACTGTACTTGAAACATGTGTGGGGTCCTACTAATATCAGGACTCTACTTGAAACATGTGTGGGGTCCTACTAATATCAGGACTCTACTTGAAACGTGTGTGGGGTCCTACTAATATCAGGACTGTACTTGAAACGTGTGTGGGGTCCTACTAATATCAGGACTGTACTTGAAACATGTGTGGGGTCCTACTAATATCAGGACTCTACTTGAAACATGTGTGGGGTCCTACTAATATCAGGACTCTACTTGAAACGTGTGTGGGGTCCTACTAATATCAGGACTCTACTTGAAACGTGTGTGGGGTCCTACTAATATCAGGACTGTACTTGAAACGTGTGTGGGGTCCTACTAATATCAGGACTCTACTTGAAACATGTGTGGGGTCCTACTAATATCAGGATTGTACTTGAAACGTGTGTGGGGTCCTACTAATATCAGGACTGTACTTGAAACGTGTGTGGGGTCCTACTAATATCAGGACTGTACTTGAAACGTGTGTGGGGTCCTACTAATATCAGGATTGTACTTGAAACGTGTGTGGGGTCCTACTAATATCAGGACTGTACTTGAAACGTGTGTGGGACCCTACTAACATCAGGACTGTACTTGAAACGTGTGTGGGGTCCTACTAATATCAGGACTGTACTTGAAACGTGTGTGGGGTCCTACTAATATCAGGACTGTACTTGAAACGTGTGTGGGGTCCTACTAATATCAGGACTGTACTTGAAACATGTGTGGGGTCCTACTAATATCAGGACTCTACTTGAAACATGTGTGGGGTCCTACTAATATCAGGACTCTACTTGAAACGTGTGTGGGGTCCTACTAATATCAGGACTGTACTTGAAACGTGTGTGGGGTCCTACTAATATCAGGACTGTACTTGAAACGTGTGTGGGGTCCTACTAATATCAGGACTCTACTTGAAACGTGTGTGGGGTCCTACTAATATCAGGACTCTACTTGAAACGTGTGTGGGGTCCTACTAATATCAGGACCATACTTGAAACATGTGTGGGGTCCTACTAATATCAGGACTGTACTTGAAACGTGTGTGGGGTCCTACTAACATCAGGACCGTACTTGAAACGTGTGTGGGGTCCTACTAACATCAGGACTCTACTTGAAACGTGTGTGGGGTCCTACTAATATCAGGACTGTACTTGAAACGTGTGTGGGGTCCTACTAACATCAGGACTCTACTTGAAACGTGTGTGGGGTCCTACTAATATCAGGATTGTACTTGAAACGTGTGTGGGGTCCTACTAACATCAGGACTGTACTTGAAACGTGTGTGGGGTCCTACTAACATCAGGACTGTACTTGAAACGTGTGTGGGGTCCTACTAATATCAGGATTGTACTTGAAACGTGTGTGGGGTCCTACTAATATCAGGACTGTACTTGAAACGTGTGTGGGGTCCTACTAATATCAGGACTGTACTTGAAACGTGTGTGGGGTCCTACTAATATCAGGACTGTACTTGAAACATGTGTGGGGTCCTACTAATATCAGGACTGTACTTGAAACATGTGTGGGGTCCTACTAATATCAGGACTCTACTTGAAACGTGTGTGGGGTCCTACTAACATCAGGACTGTACTTGAAACATGTGTGGGGTCCTACTAACATCAGGACTGTACTTGAAACATGTGTGGGGTCCTACTAACATCAGGACTGTACTTGAAACATGTGTGGGGTCCTACTAATATCAGGATTGTACTTGAAACGTGTGTGGGACCCTACTAACATCAGGACTGTACTTGAAACGTGTGTGGGGTCCTACTAACATCAGGACTGTACTTGAAACATGTGGGGTCCTACTAATATCAGGACTGTACTTGAAACATGTGGGGTCCTACTAATATCAGGATTGTACTTGAAACATGTGTGGGGTCCTACTAACATCAGGACCGTACTTGAAACATGTGTGGGGCCCTACTAACATCAGGACCATACTTGAAACATGTGTGGAGTCCTACTAATATCAGGACTGTACTTGAAACGTGTGGGGTCCTACTAACATCAGGACTGTACTTGAAACGTGTGTGGGGTCCTACTAACATCAGGACCATACTTGAAACATGTGTGGGGTCCTACTAATATCAGGACTGTACTTGAAACGTGTGTGGGGTCCTACTAATATCAGGACTGTACTTGAAACGTGTGTGGGGTCCTACTAATATCAGGACCGTACTTGAAACATGTGTGGGGTCCTACTAATATCAGGACTGTACTTGAAACGTGTGTGGGGTCCTACTAATATCAGGATTGTACTTGAAACGTGTGTGGGGTCCTACTAATATCAGGATTGTACTTGAAACATGTGTGGGGTCCTACTAATATCAGGACTGTACTTGAAACGTGTGGGGTCCTACTAATATCAGGACTGTACTTGAAACGTGTGGGGTCCTACTAATATCAGGACTGTACTTGAAACGTGTGGGGTCCTACTAATATCAGGACTGTACTTGAAACGTGTGGGGTCCTACTAATATCAGGACTGTACTTGAAACGTGTGTGGGGTCCTACTAACATCAGGACTGTACTTGAAACGTGTGTGGGGTCCTACTAATATCAGGACTGTACTTGAAACGTGTGGGGTCCTACTAACATCAGGACTGTACTTGAAACGTGTGTGGGGTCCTACTAATATCAGGACTGTACTTGAAACATGTGTGGGGTCCTACTAACATCAGGACCGTACTTGAAACGTGTGTGGGGTCCTACTAATATCAGGACTGTACTTGAAACGTGTGTGGGGTCCTACTAACATCAGGACTGTACTTGAAACATGTGTGGGGTCCTACTAACATCAGGACTGTACTTGAAACGTGTGTGGGGTCCTACTAATATCAGGACCGTACTTGAAACGTGTGTGGGGTCCTACTAATATCAGGACTGTACTTGAAACGTGTGTGGGGTCCTACTAACATCAGGACTGTACTTGAAACGTGTGTGGGGTCCTACTAATATCAGGACTCTACTTGAAACGTGTGTGGGGTCCTACTAATATCAGGACTGTACTTGAAACATGTGTGGGGTCCTACTAATATCAGGACTGTACTTGAAACATGTGTGGGGTCCTACTAATATCAGGACTCTACTTGAAACGTGTGTGGGGTCCTACTAATATCAGGACTGTACTTGAAACGTGTGGGGTCCTACTAATATCAGGACTGTACTTGCAACGTGTGTGGGGTCCTACTAATATCAGGACTCTACTTGAAACGTGTGGGGTCCTACTAATATCAGGACTGTACTTGCAACGTGTGGGATCCTACTAACATCAGGACTGTACTTGAAACATGTGTGGGACCCTACTAACATCAGGACTGTACTTGAAACGTGTGTGGGGTCCTACTAATATCAGGACTGTACTTGAAACGTGTGTGGGGTCCTACTAATATCAGGACTGTACTTGAAACGTGTGTGGGGTCCTACTAATATCAGGACTCTACTTGAAACATGTGTGGGGTCCTACTAATATCAGGACTCTACTTGAAACATGTGTGGGGTCCTACTAATATCAGGACTCTACTTGAAACGTGTGGGGTCCTACTAATATCAGGACTGTACTTGCAACGTGTGGGATCCTACTAACATCAGGACTGTACTTGAAACATGTGTGGGACCCTACTAACATCAGGACTCTACTTGAAACGTGTGTGGGGTCCTACTAATATCAGGACTGTACTTGAAACGTGTGTGGGGTCCTACTAATATCAGGATTGTACTTGAAACCGTGTGTGGGGTCCTACTAATATCAGGACTGTACTTGAAACGTGTGTGGGGTCCTACTAATATCAGGACCGTACTTGAAACGTGTGTGGGGTCCTACTAATATCAGGACTCTACTTGAAACGTGTGTGGGGTCCTACTAATATCAGGACTGTACTTGAAACGTGTGTGGGGTCCTACTAACATCAGGACTGTACTTGAAACGTGTGTGGGGTCCTACTAACATCAGGACTCTACTTGAAACATGTGTGGGGTCCTACTAATATCAGGACTGTACTTGAAACGTGTGTGGGGTCCTACTAATATCAGGACTCTACTTGAAACGTGTGTGGGGTCCTACTAACATCAGGACTCTACTTGAAACATGTGTGGGGTCCTACTAATATCAGGACTGTACTTGAAACGTGTGTGGGGTCCTACTAATATCAGGACTCTACTTGAAACGTGTGTGGGGTCCTACTAACATCAGGACTCTACTTGAAACATGTGTGGGGTCCTACTAATATCAGGACTGTACTTGAAACGTGTGTGGGGTCCTACTAATATCAGGACTGTACTTGAAACATGTGTGGGGTCCTACTAACATCAGGATGACAATATCTGTGTGAACTAGGCTACCAGCAGTTTTCATTCTATATGAAACTAGCAGCTTAAACCTCTTTTTTTTCTCATTTACGTCATGGATAAGGGTTTGTGATTAAATCCATGGTGTACGTATTGTATGAGATGTAGAATCTTTAGCCACATATTAGTATTGTCATCTATAAGTTTTGATTTGATGGTATACATGTGACTCTAATGAAAAAGCAGAACAAATTTAAAGATATAACTATAAAAAAAACAGTAGAGAGAAATCTAAACCTTCCAAAACAGCACAGACATATCTAAACATTCTAAACAGCACAGAGAAATCTAAACATTCTAAAACAGCACAGAGAAATCTAAACATTCTAAACAGCACAGAGAAATCTAAACATTCTAAAACAGCACAGAGAAATCTAAACATTCTAAACAGCACAGAGAAATCTAAACATTCTAAACAGCACAGAGAAATCTAAACATTCCAAAACAGCACAGAGAAATATAAACATTCCAAAACAACACAAAGAAATCTACACATTCTACACAGAAACAAAAGTGGGTTATGAAAACAATCCAAAAATTGTAATATTAGTGGTTGGGTATTGCCGACCGCAATAACCGTCATCGTGATAGGAATGGTTGTTTGACATGGGTGTCACCAGTGGCACTTTTGTGCCATTGGATAAAAAAAAAAATGGATAAAAATTTAAAATCAGATAAAAAGTTCCTCATTGACTGCAAAATACATGTATATACACTTTGTGTACATTATTTGCAGCTATATTTACCAATAATATATAAGTGCATAGAGAAATCTATACATTTAAAAATCTGACCAGCACAGCGAAATCTACACATTAAAAACCAAAACCAGCATAGAGAAATCTATACATTAAAAACCAAAACCAGCACAAACAAATCTACACATTAAAAACCAAAAACAGCACAGAGAAATCTACACATTGAAAACTAAAAACAGCACAGAGAAATATATACCTTTAAAAACAAAAACCACAGAGAAATCTACACATTCAAAAACAAAAAATAGCAGAGAAATTTACACATAAAAAAGCAGAAATAGCACAAATCTGTGTATATTCTACGAGGGGTGATTGATAAGTTCGTGGCCTAAGACAGAAGTACATGAGCTGCACATGTTTCATTGAAATTTGAGTGCAGTTCAACTTGTTCAACACAGAATGTTTTAAGTTACTAACTTGAGTTGTTTTTCTGTTAGAGATAATTAATTCTAGCACAATGACGTCATAGAAAGGTGCTAGAAAGGGGTGGTAGAAAAACCGTCTACCACATGTGTGTAGATGTTAATCTGCCCTTTTCATTGGTTAATATTAGGATGTACACGGCAGTTGCTACCGGGTGATTAAGTCATTTTTTAAACAAAGTAGTATATGACGTCACATAATATGAGTAGGTCTTCTCGACATCACTGTATGCTTTCACACTCGTGACGTAACATGGGTGTCAGCTTAGAGGTGACGTCACGTTACAAAAATAAAATGAAGAGACTTACAGTATAGTTAGACTAAATTAATAATAAAATTTATAAGACAGGTTGTGCTAGAAAATATTTCTGGCACTCGTCCTTTTGTAGATGGTTTTTCTGACACTCGTCTCAAGAAAATCAATCCATGGAGCTCGTTAAAGCTCGCTCCAAAGATTGATTTTCTTGAGACTCGTGTCAGAAAAACCATCTACAAAAGGACTCATGCCAGAAACTATTAACAATGAGCATCGATGGTTTCTGATAATATGGACAACATTAGCCATTGTGCGGTCATCCGCTACCTCGGTCTCAAGGGCTTAACACCCAAGGAGATCCACGAAGATATCGTGAATACACTAGGGAAGGATGCCTTTTCATACAGCATGGTGAAGAAGTAGGCTGCTGAATACAAACGTGGCAGAGAGATTCTGGAAGACGACCCCCGTTCGGGAAGGCCAGTCACCATCGCCACAGGAGACCATTGCCAAGATTCATGACATCATCATGGTAGACAAACGAGTAACGGAGTGTTACATTGCCACTGAGTTGGGCATCTCCCAGGAATGCGTCCATGCCGTCATCCACAACGAACTTCAAATGTCCAAGGTGTCAGCACGTTGGGTCCCAAAGCTCCTTGGACCTGATCTGAGACGGACTCGGCTCAACATGTCAAGGGAAAATCTTGCTATTTTTGAGGCAGATACCAACAGTTTTCTTCGGCGATTTGTGACTATCGATGACACCTGGGTCCATCACTTCCAACCAGAGACGAAGCAACAATCGAAGCAGTGGAAACACCCAGGTTCTCCGCTTCCCAAGAAAGCCAAGACTGATGTCTGCAGGCACGGTAATGACCTCCATTTTCTGTGATGCAGAAGGAGTGCTGCTGGTGGACTACCTAGACAAGGGTCACACTATCACCGGGGCCTACTATGCTGATCTTCCACCAGTGGCCATGGCTGCTATCCAGAAATGTGGATTCAAACTTGTCGAACACCCACCCTTTTCTCCTGATTTGGCTCCCTCTGACTACTACCTCTTCCCAAAAATGAAAAAGGAGCTCGGTGGTCATCATTTTGCCACATGTGATGATGTTATGAATGCTGTGGACCACTTTCTGAGGGCCCAAAATGGCACCTTCTATACAGAAGTGATCCGTCTGCTCCATGACCACTGGACTAAGTGTGTTAATGTAGGAGGGGACTATGTTGAAAAATGACTGTATTTGATTTTCTAACACTGATTCCTTCTACCTTAGGCCACAAACTTATCAATCACCCCTCGTAAATATAGAAATCACACCCTAAAACTAAAAGCATGCAGTTATTTACAAGCCATAAACAATGCATACATGTACCTGTCTTTTAAAATGTGTATTGTCTCCATAGTGAGTAGTCTGTGAAATATATACAGTACAAATTGAATATGGTGGTCTTTGAAATATACATATATGTAACCTACAAATGTATCTGAATAAAGTTAACAATGAAATTATTAGTTAATGTATATGTACCCTTCAAAACAAGAATTCTGCAGGATTAAATGTCCCACCTACTATATTTCATTTTAACTTATTTTCATGCTTATATCCAATAAGGTTCAAGCATGCTGTCCTGGGCACACACCTCAGCTATCTGGGCTGTCTGTCCAGGACAGCGGGTTAGTTGTTAGTTGGTTGGTGGTTAGTGAGAGAGAAGAGGGTGTAGTGGCCTTACACCTACCCATTGAGCCCTAACGAACTCGCTCTGGGTTGGTACTGGGCTGCGAACCCTGTACCTACCAGCCTGTAGTCCGATGGCTTAACCAATGCACCACCAAGGCCAGTCCACCTACTATAAACATTTTCAGTGCACTGTGATGACCATCTACAGGTGCAATTAAAAATCACGTTTCACTGACTTTAGAATAACAGTTTGTGAGAAACTGATCTAAACCTGAAACCTTAAAGTTAAACTTTAACACAAACATTGATGCCATTGTAATTATCACTGCCACCACAGTTGAAAAGCAATACCTACACATGTATATTTGGCCTTTGTACCTTGTAAAGGCTAGACAAACAGTTATAAGGGCCACTTTTTCAAATGCATGCCAGGCAAAAATTATTCAACAAAATTGTCTTTTTATATAAATATTTTTCTTACCTCACCATTTACACCAATGGTTTGTGGACTTTTTGTATGATCCTGTGGCTAAAAAGGAAACAATTAACATACATGTGTCATTATGCATTGAAATGATGCCAATCTGCTAATACCTTGTATTTTACAAACTGTACTCAACACAAAAGTAGATCTTTTCTGAGTATGGTGACTTAAACAGAAGATTAAAAATAGAGTACAGTTTTTCATTATACAAATTATTCTTACACAATGATAGTAGCACCACACTAAATTATTGAAGAATAAAATGTATTAAAGAAAACTGTCTTTATTACAGAGATTATTATATGAGCTTGTGTCATACTAATTTTAAAAAACAAGTATCATGATTCACGTGTTGCCCGAGTGTCAGGGAGGGTAATACATCAATCCCAATAGGAGTTTCATAAAATCAGTACAACTCACACTCAAGTGTAATCATTTCTTTATTTTCCATATTACAAAATTATATTAATATTATTGTTATTACTTTTTATGAATAAAACATAACCATAAGGAGACAACGAAATGACTTCTTTTTCAGAAATGAAGTCATTGTGACAAGCGACGTCATCTTTACAAAAAATTACATTTAATGACCGACCATTGACAAAACAAAGTTACAATGGACTATACTTTACCAAAGAACTATGAAATGTAATTGCAATGTTTCACATACTACATATATACATAGAGCTAAGACTGGGGAAGCCATGTCGTGTTATGATGTTGCTTCCCACAATTACAGCTCATTGGTTGGTCAAGTGATTATATTTGTTATTTACATGTGTGCTGCATATGTTTTTTATTAGCTCGGTTATGTTGAAACAAATGAATAATAAGTGACATTACATGTGCTTTGTACGTTTTGTTATTAACTCGGATATGTTGAATCATGTGGATAATAAACCATATTATGTAACAGCGTTAAAGCAGATATAAAAGTGTTGCTAGAAGATCAGGTCTTACTCTCCATATTAGTGAATTTGAGCAAATCCAAGGACTGGGACGAAGCCCAGTGGTAAAGGCATCATCTGATGCTCGGCTGATCTAGGATTTAGGATCGATCCCCATCGGTGGGCCCACTAGGCTATTTCTTGTTCCAGCCAGTGCACTACAACTGGTATATCAAAGGTCATGGTATGTGTTATCCTGTCTGTGGGGAGATGCACATAAAAGATCCCTTGCTATTAATGGAAAAATATAGATGGTTTCCCCTCTAAGACTTTACTTCAAAATTACCAAGTGTTAGACATCCAATAGTCGATGATTAATCAATATGCTCTAGTGGTATCGTTAAACAAAACAAATTTTAACTGAGCAAAGCCAATGATGTACTGGGTTTACATGATCTTTCATTCAATTACTCAAGGGACGTGGTCTAGCTCAGTTAGTTCTTGGTACATCACTTGCCTGAGGTGCTCTAGTCATAGGATAGGATCGAATCACCACAGTATCTGCATATAAAAGATCCCTTGTTGCCAGAACAGGCGTACATTACAACAGCTTATTTTGAATGTGCACATAAAAGCCTATGACCTGACCTTACCTAAATATAATGGAAACATGTAGGTTTCCTCTAAGATTATATGTCAGACAGCCAATGATTTAATAACTTATTATGCTCTAGTGTTGTCATTAAACAAAACAAATTTTTAGTGAGTCATGTATTTAGGTGGACGTCACTCAACTGTCTCATTCTACCACCTAAATAAAGCCTACTCATCAAAACCATGTTACAACTGTGACTTGTGAAACTTTTAAAATTAAGCAATACTCTCTCTGCCTACCTTTTTAAACTTCTTGCCTTGTTTCTTCATGATGAGTTCATCTACCATGTTTTGTAGACACATACTCATCAACATTGCCTGCACAGTTTAAATAAACATACCGTGAAATCTATGAAACATGGAAAGGTCTCAGTAATATAGTGGTGAAGCTATCAGACTTGAATTAAAACTGGTAGGCACAGGGTTTGCACAGCTCAATGAGCCATTACAGCAACCAAAAAAAGCAGCAGTCAGTGTAACCTATTAGTAGATTATATGATATTGCACCCATAATGCTTGAAGATTAACTGATAATCTGGAAAAGCAAGTTATAACAAAATGAAAATTATAAATAAATAATATAATTTCCATTTCATTTATTACAATTTGACGTCATCCCATTGGCCCAGTTGTAGCAACATGTGTTTATTCATTTCTCGATGAACGTGATATCTAATGACATCACTTTATCTTAGTACTTTGTCTTATAAAGCATTATTGTTTGAGAACCAAAACATAATTCAAAATAAAATATGAACTTTTAGTGTCATTATTAATAAGTCTGTTTCAAATTAAATTATACGGATTGTTTGCTATTTCATCTGGGTATGAACAAAAAAACTAAATCTGCAAACTTATGTGTGAACGGCTTCATCAATTCAGGGGTTTTTTTTCATACCCCGCTGAATGTACCAAAATTACGAGACAATGTGTAAAGATTAATGAGAAATGTCATCTCACCTGACTGCTTGTGATGGTAATCCACTTGAGGGTGTCGCGAGCCATCAGGTACTCGAAGGACAACTCCAAGTTAGGGCTGGAAGACGAGCTCGAATCACCACTTCCTTCTGGATACTGAAATGTATAACCAATTTACACTTTGTTTTCTTTATTGACACCATTAGAACGCATTGATTTATTAATCATTGGCTACTGGATGTCAAACATTTGGTAATTCTGACATCTAGTCTTTGAAAGGAAACCTGCTATATTTTTCCATTAGTAACAAGGGATCATTGATATGCACCATTCCACATACAGGATGGCACATACCATGGCCTTTGATATACCAGTCGTGGTGCACTGGCTGGAATGAGAAATAGCCAAATGGATCCACTGATGGGGATCGATCCTAGACCGACCGTGCATCAGGTGAGTGCTTTACCACTGGACTACATCCCACTCTGAAATGTATAAACAGGGTACTTACTACAATTAGAATAATTAAATTAAAACAAACTGAAATCATAATTTTCTTCTGGATACCTAAAGATTGCAGAAAAAAAATGTAATTACTACAATTAGAATAAAATTAATTGAGACAAACTGGAAAAAAAATGACTTCCTTCTGAATCCTGAAATACTACAGAATTACCAGGTAAATAACATATTACAAACATTAGAATAAAACTAATCAAGATAAAGTGTAAATAATGTTTTAGAAGGAATACACATTGTGTTAATAAAGTGTAGATAATGTTTTAGAAGGAATACACATTGTGGTAATAAAGTGTTGATAATGTTTTAGAAGGAATACACATTGTGGTAATAAAGTGTAGATAATGTTTTAGAAGGAATACACATTGTGGTAATAAAGTACAGTGAAACTGATCTCCCCCCCCCCCCCCCCCCCCACCCATGTTGATCCACCAGTACAATGAGGTAAATACAGATAGTAGTGACAGTGTTTGTATATGAATGTAATTTAATAATTAAAGTGGAATTTGTTTAATAAAATATTTTTTATAAAAATGCTTAAAGTCACAGACCCTAGTTTCAACAATAAAGTTTGGTTAATCTACAAACCTGTAACACATTTGGATAAAGGTACAATCTAGAGTATGTAGTGATATGCGGTTATCAAATCTGTCTTCGGTTTTGCTTGCCAGTCTCGGTTGTGACAAATTAAAGAGTAGAGTTTTGGTTTCGCTTTTTATTGACATTTTAATGAAATTAGGTTTGGCAATAAGAAACTTTGCAAAGCTCAAAAAGAACAGTTTGTAGAACAATCATGTTCCAGGCTTGTGGGTCTATTTAAAAAAATAAAAAATACTACTCAGCCGGGTTAGTAAATATAAAAATACATTAGTCTACAAATATTATCACTAGCCCAAGGTTCTTTTCTGCAACTTTTTTTTCCCATCTACATGTGTATAAACAATTTGTCAGCATGGTTTTATTTTGCAACTAAAACCAAAAAGTAGTGAAAATAACACACACAAAAAAAAGAGTTGAAAACAAACTCACTGGAATACCTCGGCCGAAGTGTAAGCATAAATCAAATGGCTGAGTTGTTTCAAATGGGTCAGTATCGGACGTCCTCAGGTAATGTCACACAGTACGATAAGACAGGCCGACATCACTGTAATTGTGTTTGTTTGTAATCTGGATTAACTTTAACAAACAATTTATCTTAATTCTCATTTTGATACAAAGAAAATAGCCAATATTGAAAACCCCACTGGAAATATCTTACGGGTACAAATACTAAAGTATGGCCAAAAATCAAGGGTTCAAACAAATAATAAACATGGGACGACTTTTGCTGAAGACATACACGCATAAGAAAACATCACGCGGATGTGGTAAAATAGGCATTATGTTCACAGACAAACAGGGTTTTCCGAACTCTGTCTCGTTTTCAACAAGTTTAAATGGTGACAAGTTTGTATTGCAAATGACACTGTTCGACGTTCAAATCATGTACCGAATTCGCAAATCAACATCACAAAATGTAAAAATATGAGTCATTTGGCAAGTTATTGCCAGAAGTGGACTTTGGTCATGACTCACCTAGGAAATTTTGTTTTAATTTTGGACAAGCTGGGCTAAAAATGGCAAATTTGGAAAACAAAATTTTGCACATTTTTCCTATCTTCACGGTTACAGTTTTCAGTTTTTCTTCTATAACAGAAACCGAACTGATTCCATGGTTAACCACACATCACTAAATTACACTGAAATTTGGAAATACCCTTAAAAAGTAGACGAGAGTTTGTGTCTGAGGTACTTGTGTTTTTAAAAATATGAAAATGAATTTTTTGCTTTAGAAACAGCAGAATGACTGGAAACACTTCAGTAATTTAAACAATAACATAACATTGTGAAATGCAGCTCTAATTGTGAAAAAATGCTGTAGTGTTTAAAAACTAGGGTCTGTCCCTTTAATAGTATGTACATGTATATAGTCCGACCCACAGAGAATGCCGTAGTGTTTATAAACTAGGGTCTGTCCCTTTAATAGTATGTACATGTATATAGTCCGACCTACAGAGAATGCTGTTTTTCATAGTATGAAATTTACTACTAGTTATTTATTTCTGAGCCGATTGTTTTCTAACTTGCACAAAAAAATTGGTTTTTTATTATTTCCAAAACACTTTTACTTTTCTTTTTACATCAAACCAAACTGAAATATTTACAAAAAACATTTTTTGTAGGATGATGGGACAGACAATGGGCAAACATTTGCATGTGATGAGGATATATCTACATTTGTACATGTGCATGATGTTTGTGTACTCTTAAAATCACTTACTGTTGTTGTGATGCGCCAACATCGCATTCTGGTAATTTTGAATGAGCCTTCTTTGATTTGATCCTGAAAACAATAAAAGAAACATTCAGAATTCACAAGTAAACAGTTTCACTAACTGACTTGAGAGTTGATTTAATTTAGTGGTTAGTGAGAGAGAAGATATTAGCTGACATCACGCATGTTCACACACTGTATACCACATTCAGATCATGCACCCATTCATGAATATTACCCACCGTTTTGCACATGGCATTTACCAATAACAGTAACAGAACATCTGGAAATAGCTTTAATACCGAAAATGATCCATTTACTTCTTTTTTCTTTTTTTTTGTGAGAAATACCTGGGAATTTTTAATTTAAAAAAAGTAGTTTTTGGCAATTATTTTCACCTGACAATAATAGCAGCATATTGCAGACATTTGATAATAAATTTGACAGCTAATTTGATATAAATTTGACATAAATTTGATATAAATCTGAGCCCTCCCAACCAACCCCCGAGTCTATAAAGGGTGTTCAATACTGCAACTCACTGCACCTCCTGCCAATACGCTACGACTGAAGGGCAATGTACATGTCACTGTGTTCAATACTGCAACTCACTGCACTTCCTGCCAATACGCTACGACTGAAGGGCAATGTACATGTCACTGTGTTCAATACTGCAACTCACTGCACCTCCTGCCAATACGCTACGACTGAAGGGCAATGTACATGTCACTGTGTTCAATACTGCACTCACTGCACTTCCTGCCAATACGCTACGACTGAAGGGCAATGTACATGTCACTGTGTTCAATACTGCAACTCACTGCACCTCCTGCCAATACGCTACGACTGAAGGGCAATGTACATGTCACTGTGTTCAATACTGCAACTCACTGCACCTCCTGCCAATACGCTACGACTGAAGGGCAATGTACATGTCACTGTGTTCAATACTGCAACTCACTGCACCTCCTGCCAATACGCTACGACTGAAGGGCAATGTACATGTCACTGTGTTCAATACTGCAACTCACTGCACCTCCTGCCAATACGCTACGACTGAAGGGCAATGCACATGTCACTGTGGACATGGCTTGGTGATATAGTCAGAATCCACTAGCCTTAGTCCTGGTAGCTTAACCATTGTAATGTGATTAGCACCAACTTTTACATACCTGTACTTGTACCCGGAAATTGAGCTCCTTGTTTCCCGCAGCAACTAAAACTCGAGAATTTGGATTTGGGTAATCTGTGACGCATGGGCGGAACTGAATGTAACCGTAGTATTTCAGCGTTCTGGCAAGACGCACATACTGAAATAAAAAATCTTAGTACAGCATTATTATATGGACTACATGTAGATTTTGGTAACCGATTAAATAATAATTTTTAAGGTTATGTTTTTTCAAAATAATGAACATAAATAAGTGTGAATATTTTGGTCAATACAATATGGGTAACTTCATTTCATACATTTAGAAAATAAAACAAAACTGAGAAATTTAAAATGAATTCATGATAAAAGTAGCCTTATAGACAGGCCTCATCGAGTGAGCAGAGTGAGCAAAAACGTCTCTTTGATCAGCTTGATTTTACCGTGTTAATGACCCTTAAACGTCCAAAAAGTAAATAATGAGGAGATGAGGGTTAATAAAGTTTGACTGCACCCTTAAAAATAAAATAGACCTACAACTATAATAATTTGAAATAATTATTAAAATATAGGTTTGACGCAATTTTTGATGGGCTGGTCTAAATATTTAATTAATAAATTATATTACCCAATAAAATAACATATTTTAAACCCCTGGGAGGTTAGGAGAAAAGGTTGAATGGTTGGTCCAAACCCACAGGAAAGTTAATATTACGATTAGAGGAGGGATTACCAATCATATTTTGAATGTTGGAGTGACCAAATGAAGGCCGGGAGGGGGGGAGGAGGGTACACTAAACCTATGGCCAAACCGCCTATGCCTTATGGCCCCCAAAAAACCTATCCTCCGGCATCCCCTCCATCTCACCCCACACAGTGTCCAAACGCAGTTCAATCCAATCATGGCAATCTGTTTCTTTATGGTGTCACTAGGAGAGTGACATAAAAAATTAATATTATTCCATCATTGGTGCCACTAGAGGTGGTAGATTTATGAAGAAAGAAGAAGTGTCGGACAGTTTTGCATGTCTAACCCACCATAGGCCTAGATAATAATTCATTGTTAAGTATCTGAAAGTTCGAATCGACACAATGGCACCACAAAACCTTGCAACAGACTCTGGGTTAGGCAGTCTAGCCCAGACCACACCTGTGTCTGTAACTGTTCTACATATAACTGAACAGACAACTTTGTTACATAATATGGCATACGTCTCGTTTGGAACCTCTCTCTTGTAATGTAGTCAGATGTTTGAGCTGATCTTTTGTGGCCAACACCCATTGTCTCTCTATATCACTCACAGCCTGCAAACAAACGAAAGCGGTGTTTTTATAAAAACACCCCAGCACATTGTTTAAAGGAAAGGTTGTATGGTAACAATGTTAAACAATAAAATAGGGATAATTTAACATGTACATGTATATACATCAATTAACTAAGTAAAAGAAGCTAAGTCAATGGTGCTGATAGCTGCTTCACCAGACAGTTTCACAATGTGATCAACAAGACACATTTACTGATTTACTGTATTACAATATTGAAGAAATCATGTGACTTCTATTAACTAAGTAAAAGAAGCTAAGTCAATGGTGCTGATAGCTGCTTCACCAGACAGTTTCACAATGTGATCAACAAGACACATTTACTGATTTACTGTATTACAATATTGAAGAAATCATGTGACTTCTATTAACTAAGTAAAAGAAGCTAAGTCAATGGTGCTGATAGCTGCTTCACCAGACAGTTTCACAATGTGATCAACAAGACACATTTACTGATTTACTGTATTACAATATTGAAGAAATCATGTGACTTCTATTAACTAAGTAAAAGAAGCTAAGTCAATGGTGCTGATAGCTGCTTCACCAGACAGTTTCACAATGTGATCAACAAGACACATTTACTGATTTACTGTATTACAATATTGAAGAAATCATGTGACTTCTATTAACTAAGTAAAAGAAGCTAAGTCAATGGTGCTGATAGCTGCTTCACCAGACAGTTTCACAATGTGATCAACAAGACACATTTACTGATTTACTGTATTACAATATTGAAGAAATCATGTGACTTCTATTAACTAAGTAAAAGAAGCTAAGTCAATGGTGCTGATAGCTGCTTCACCAGACAGTTTCACAATGTGATCAACAAGACACATTTACTGATTTACTGTATTACAATATTGAAGAAATCATGTGACTTCTATTAACTAAGTAAAAGAAGCTAAGTCAATGGTGCTGATAGCTGCTTCACCAGACAGTTTCACAATGTGATCAACAAGACACATTTACTGATTTACTGTATTACAATATTGAAGAAATCATGTGACTTCTATTAACTAAGTAAAAGAAGCTAAGTCAATGGTGCTGATAGCTGCTTCACCAGACAGTTTCACAATGTGATCAACAAGACACATTTACTGATTTACTGTATTACAATATTGAAGAAATCATGTGACTTCTATTAACTAAGTAAAAGAAGCTAAGTCAATGGTGCTGATAGCTGCTTCACCAGACAGTTTCACAATGTGATCAACAAGACACATTTACTGATTTACTGTATTACAATATTGAAGAAATCATGTGACTTCTATTAACTAAGTAAAAGAAGCTAAGTCAATGGTGCTGATAGCTGCTTCACCAGACAGTTTCACAATGTGATCAACAAGACACATTTACTGATTTACTGTATTACAATATTGAAGAAATCATGTGACTTCTATTAACTAAGTAAAAGAAGCTAAGTCAATGGTGCTGATAGCTGCTTCACCAGACAGTTTCACAATGTGATCAACAAGACACATTTACTGATTTACTGTATTACAATATTGAAGAAATCATGTGACTTCTATTAACTAAGTAAAAGAAGCTAAGTCAATGGTGCTGATAGCTGCTTCACCAGACAGTTTCACAATGTGATCAACAAGACACATTTACTGATTTACTGTATTACAATATTGAAGAAATCATGTGACTTCTATTAACTAAGTAAAAGAAGCTAAGTCAATGGTGCTGATAGCTGCTTCACCAGACAGTTTCACAATGTGATCAACAAGACACATTTACTGATTTACTGTATTACAATATTGAAGAAATCATGTGACTTCTATTAACTAAGTAAAAGAAGCTAAGTCAATGGTGCTGATAGCTGCTTCACCAGACAGTTTCACAATGTGATCAACAAGACACATTTACTGATTTACTGTATTACAATATTGAAGAAATCATGTGACTTCTATTAACTAAGTAAAAGAAGCTAAGTCAATGGTGCTGATAGCTGCTTCACCAGACAGTTTCACAATGTGATCAACAAGACACATTTACTGATTTACTGTATTACAATATTGAAGAAATCATGTGACTTCTATTAACTAAGTAAAAGAAGCTAAGTCAATGGTGCTGATAGCTGCTTCACCAGACAGTTTCACAATGTGATCAACAAGACACATTTACTGATTTACTGTATTACAATATTGAAGAAATCATGTGACTTCTATTAACTAAGTAAAAGAAGCTAAGTCAATGGTGCTGATAGCTGCTTCACCAGACAGTTTCACAATGTGATCAACAAGACACATTTACTGATTTACTGTATTACAATATTGAAGAAATCATGTGACTTCTATTAACTAAGTAAAAGAAGCTAAGTCAATGGTGCTGATAGCTGCTTCACCAGACAGTTTCACAATGTGATCAACAAGACACATTTACTGATTTACTGTATTACAATATTGAAGAAATCATGTGACTTCTATTAACTAAGTAAAAGAAGCTAAGTCAATGGTGCTGATAGCTGCTTCACCAGACAGTTTCACAATGTGATCAACAAGACACATTTACTGATTTACTGTATTACAATATTGAAGAAATCATGTGACTTCTATTAACTAAGTAAAAGAAGCTAAGTCAATGGTGCTGATAGCTGCTTCACCAGACAGTTTCACAATGTGATCAACAAGACACATTTACTGATTTACTGTATTACAATATTGAAGAAATCATGTGACTTCTATTAACTAAGTAAAAGAAGCTAAGTCAATGGTGCTGATAGCTGCTTCACCAGACAGTTTCACAATGTGATCAACAAGACACATTTACTGATTTACTGTATTACAATATTGAAGAAATCATGTGACTTCTATTAACTAAGTAAAAGAAGCTAAGTCAATGGTGCTGATAGCTGCTTCACCAGACAGTTTCACAATGTGATCAACAAGACACATTTACTGATTTACTGTATTACAATATTGAAGAAATCATGTGACTTCTATTAACTAAGTAAAAGAAGCTAAGTCAATGGTGCTGATAGCTGCTTCACCAGACAGTTTCACAATGTGATCAACAAGACACATTTACTGATTTACTGTATTACAATATTGAAGAAATCATGTGACTTCTATTAACTAAGTAAAAGAAGCTAAGTCAATGGTGCTGATAGCTGCTTCACCAGACAGTTTCACAATGTGATCAACAAGACACATTTACTGATTTACTGTATTACAATATTGAAGAAATCATGTGACTTCTATTAACTAAGTAAAAGAAGCTAAGTCAATGGTGCTGATAGCTGCTTCACCAGACAGTTTCACAATGTGATCAACAAGACACATTTACTGATTTACTGTATTACAATATTGAAGAAATCATGTGACTTCTATTAACTAAGTAAAAGAAGCTAAGTCAATGGTGCTGATAGCTGCTTCACCAGACAGTTTCACAATGTGATCAACAAGACACATTTACTGATTTACTGTATTACAATATTGAAGAAATCATGTGACTTCTATTAACTAAGTAAAAGAAGCTAAGTCAATGGTGCTGATAGCTGCTTCACCAGACAGTTTCACAATGTGATCAACAAGACACATTTACTGATTTACTGTATTACAATATTGAAGAAATCATGTGACTTCTATTAACTAAGTAAAAGAAGCTAAGTCAATGGTGCTGATAGCTGCTTCACCAGACAGTTTCACAATGTGATCAACAAGACACATTTACTGATTTACTGTATTACAATATTGAAGAAATCATGTGACTTCTATTAACTAAGTAAAAGAAGCTAAGTCAATGGTGCTGATAGCTGCTTCACCAGACAGTTTCACAATGTGATCAACAAGACACATTTACTGATTTACTGTATTACAATATTGAAGAAATCATGTGACTTCTATTAACTAAGTAAAAGAAGCTAAGTCAATGGTGCTGATAGCTGCTTCACCAGACAGTTTCACAATGTGATCAACAAGACACATTTACTGATTTACTGTATTACAATATTGAAGAAATCATGTGACTTCTATTAACTAAGTAAAAGAAGCTAAGTCAATGGTGCTGATAGCTGCTTCACCAGACAGTTTCACAATGTGATCAACAAGACACATTTACTGATTTACTGTATTACAATATTGAAGAAATCATGTGACTTCTATTAACTAAGTAAAAGAAGCTAAGTCAATGGTGCTGATAGCTGCTTCACCAGACAGTTTCACAATGTGATCAACAAGACACATTTACTGATTTACTGTATTACAATATTGAAGAAATCATGTGACTTCTATTAACTAAGTAAAAGAAGCTAAGTCAATGGTGCTGATAGCTGCTTCACCAGACAGTTTCACAATGTGATCAACAAGACACATTTACTGATTTACTGTATTACAATATTGAAGAAATCATGTGACTTCTATTAACTAAGTAAAAGAAGCTAAGTCAATGGTGCTGATAGCTGCTTCACCAGACAGTTTCACAATGTGATCAACAAGACACATTTACTGATTTACTGTATTACAATATTGAAGAAATCATGTGACTTCTATTAACTAAGTAAAAGAAGCTAAGTCAATGGTGCTGATAGCTGCTTCACCAGACAGTTTCACAATGTGATCAACAAGACACATTTACTGATTTACTGTATTACAATATTGAAGAAATCATGTGACTTCTATTAACTAAGTAAAAGAAGCTAAGTCAATGGTGCTGATAGCTGCTTCACCAGACAGTTTCACAATGTGATCAACAAGACACATTTACTGATTTACTGTATTACAATATTGAAGAAATCATGTGACTTCTATTAACTAAGTAAAAGAAGCTAAGTCAATGGTGCTGATAGCTGCTTCACCAGACAGTTTCACAATGTGATCAACAAGACACATTTACTGATTTACTGTATTACAATATTGAAGAAATCATGTGACTTCTATTAACTAAGTAAAAGAAGCTAAGTCAATGGTGCTGATAGCTGCTTCACCAGACAGTTTCACAATGTGATCAACAAGACACATTTACTGATTTACTGTATTACAATATTGAAGAAATCATGTGACTTCTATTAACTAAGTAAAAGAAGCTAAGTCAATGGTGCTGATAGCTGCTTCACCAGACAGTTTCACAATGTGATCAACAAGACACATTTACTGATTTACTGTATTACAATATTGAAGAAATCATGTGACTTCTATTAACTAAGTAAAAGAAGCTAAGTCAATGGTGCTGATAGCTGCTTCACCAGACAGTTTCACAATGTGATCAACAAGACACATTTACTGATTTACTGTATTACAATATTGAAGAAATCATGTGACTTCTATTTTTAGGAAGCACAGTCACTTGGTAACAAAAGTTTTCAGTTAATGTGCCCTTAAGCCAGAGCACTGTCTCACTTTGCTGTTATAGAAATGGCAGCACACCAAATGTACAGTTGTTATCATCTAGTAATAAAAATTACACATTCAAACCACTGGGTTATTTACATGTTACAAAGGTAAATATACCTGTGATCATGAAATATAGTTTTGATTTCTCTATTTTATATAAATGTTTTATTGAAAACCTACATGTATTTCCTAAACTGGACTATATAAAGCTTCTACATAAAGTAACAACGCAGGGAATGGTGGTGTGTTTGTTTTGTTTAACATCACCACTAGAGCATATTGACTGATTAATCATCAGCTATTGGATGTCAAACATTTGGTAATTTATAGTCTTAGAGAGGAAACCTGCTATATATTTCCATTAGTAGCAAGGGATCTTTTATACGCACCATCCCACAGACAGGATAGCACATACCACAGCCTCTGATATACCAGTCGTGGTGCACTGGCTGGAACAAGAAATAGCCCAATGGGTCTACTGATGAGGATCGATCCCAAACCGACCATGCAACAAGCAAGTGCTTTACGATTGGGCTACGTCCCGCCTGATGAGTTATGAAAAGCTATCTTCAATTGGTCTTAGACTAGCACTGACCTGGACGTACAGCAGATTCATGGTTATTTTATTCTCCAGCAGGTCATCATCAAACGAAGAATCCCAGTAGCTGAAACCAAATCAGTTAATTTTATTAAACAGATAACCAGAATTAACAAGCATTCTTACACACCCGTTGGTGAGAAAATCATTAGTTATTTTTGATAACACATACTTGTTAATACATATAGTCAAACCTGTCTTAAGCGGTCACACAAGGGAGTAAATAAAAGTGGCCGCTTAAGACAGGTGACCGCTGATTACAGGTTACCACATATACAGTCTTAAAACATTTGTTTCTTGTTTTACCATCTGTACTCCTAATCAATGAATGTGTGCTTCACAGTTGACTATATGACATGTCTCCTTCAGAAAAAATGCAAATGGACTTGTATGAAATTAACCGTTCTCAATAAGTTTTATTTTTCTATTTAATTATTTAATTCCTACTTCATGCGTTGTATTGTTATAGTAAGCGAATCTACAAATGTCAAGCTTAGCCTACTCAGAGGCAATTAGATGCATTGCAGAGTCATACTTTCTTAATTGATATACAGCAGAGATGTCAGGACTGAATGGGTACTAGTATTCCTGAAGGTGCAAAGATCGGTTATTTGCTGCACCGTATCGCTGTTGTTAAAATATCCCTTTTGTATAATAGTAACCATTTTATGTGGCCACTTAATACAGGTATTACGGCAATTTGGGATCTGATTTAGGTGGCTGCTGGCTGCGTTAAGACAGGTGACTGCTTATTACAGGTGCATTTACATTATAAATCATTTGGGAGGGGGGGAAAAAGTGGAAATCTGGAAGTAAATTTATCTAGTGGGCAATGCTTAAACGCTGATTGCCAAAATTGCTTGTAATTGCACAAGTGTGCACGAACATCGGTGCAATTTTATATGAGAAAATGAAACGTGGAAGTAAATTCATCTAGTGGATGCTGCTTAAACGTGGAATGACTATAATTGCTTGCAATTGCACAATTAAGTGCGCACGAACATCGATGCAATTCCTTACAAGAAAAATGAAACGCGGAAGTCCAGAATGCATTGCCTGGTTTATGTTCAGTAACGAAATTACTGTTAACATTGAAACTTTTGTCAAGAACGAAACACTGTTTTTGACTTTTCTTACATGTGGTAACCTGAACGACCATTTTCAACTTATTTCAATGCCTGCAAATATTCACATATCCTAAGTTCAAGGAACATAACTCTGTGAAACGTTATGCTATGAAAGTTAAACTTGATCTGTAACAGTATTTGATAAAGCTATACACAAAATGTTAGCTTTGTGAAGAAAAAGTTTTTAAAAACCTGTACATGTACATGTATGTGGGACAGACAGTCAGAAAGACAGACAGACAGACAGACAGACAGTGAAGAAACCTGCGGCTGTACCAGTAGGGGCTAATAACACATGTATCATAATTACCTTTTTCTGAGAACTATTCTATGTACTCCTTCTTTGTTTGCTGCCTTCAAGGAAATATATGGAGACTCAAAGTCTTGCAGTTTTCTCACAACTGAAACAGAACAAAATGCCAGCTATTATATTATGTTACCTAGACATTATTTCTTCCTGTACTAGTCACAAGTCAGAAACCTGCTTACAAAACAGATGGATGTTTGACTGTTTATACGGTTAAACCTGCTCAAGTGTCAACCTGTATGAAGCAACCACCTTTCTTAAAAGGCCACATTACCAATAATACAACCAACTATCATTAATATTATTTAACCTGTATTAAACAGTCATCTGTTATAAGAGGTCACATTAACAGTATTACAAAAAGTATCTATCATTAAGGTGTAGCCTTTATGCCGTTCCAACCAGCAACCCCTTCGCTGCCCTCAGTGGTGCCTACTCCCCAACTCCGTCGGACCGTTCCAAAGTGTACTCTAAAAACATAGGTAAAGAAAAAAAGGAAATAAAAAAAGTATTAGGTCTGAGGAGAATACTTTTTGGAAATTTTGACCCCACCCCCTATGGATTGGAATTTTTATGACATACAATTTTGGACCTACAAAAGAAATCAAATTCGGGGACATTCAGGAAATCTGTTTTTTTTTTACTCTAGACTTTCTAACGGACAGACTTTTATTAGGACCAACTGTGACGCCCCCTTTGCTGCCCTGGGGTCAGTTCTTAGTATCAGGCCCCACCCTGATAGTGGCGATGAGGTTGCGGTTGTATTCAAAGAGTGCAGTGCTGAGTCCACTGATAGTGATAATAATAATTTATCAAACAGGCTGTCTAGTGACAGTTATATAGAAACATTTGGGCCGATAAAACTAAATACCCATGATATGGAGGTGGATGCTTTTTGAGTGACGAAAAATTGTGTCCAGCTTGTGCTAAACCGTATCAGTTTGAACCACTTATCAGAGAGTTTGTCCCTAAACCTGGAAATGTTGTCTTAGACAAAAAATCAGATGAATCAAAACTAGCATACAAGCATTTTTCAAACATAACTTTTTATGACATTTTTAATGTAAACTGAAGCAAATGGACCTAATTAGAAGAAAAGCACACAAAATGTAATAATATTTCATCATAAATCTTGTTCAGCATAGATGTAAATATGACACGTCAGTGGATATTCCATAGGCCGATTTCGCAAATTTGCAAAAAAGCGTCCTCTCCTCAACAAAGCATGATATAATAATTTAACAAAAAACTAAAATTAGCACAATTTTCTTTGTTCTCTTAACTAGTTATCCTCCAAGTTTTAATGTGTTTGGTTAAACTGTGTATTTTTTATTATTAAGAAAATGTGTTGCCAGTCTAACCGAAACTGTTCACAGCCGGGTACAGAAACACAGAAATGTTGGAAAATATTATACTGTTGCCACATACTGACAATCACTTTACAACTAATATGTCTTATCGACAATATTATTATGTAGTCTTTGCATTTATCCCGTAGGAACTGGGAAGGGGCGGGCCTAGGGACTTGTTCTCCATCATATACTCTAGGATGAAAATACATGTTTTAAATTTTCAAGTTACTCTGCATTTATATAGTAAAGATGATATAAAGATAAAAATCTAGTTTGTATCCCTCACTAGAGACTGTATTCCCCCTCCTCCCTCTTCCACTTCAAATATCGTTCCTACAGGCCTATACAAATGTAGATACTATGTAGAGGGTGAGGTTAGGAACCAGTTCCTTTTATCTTTAGGATTTTGTAATCATGATTTCAAACCAACTGTTTCAGGTAATTTGCTCCACATACTGACATAAAACACATTTGTTATATATTGAAATAAAATAAAAATAATTACAATATATCCAGTGTTATTTTCTTTAATCATTCATGGAGAAAGAAGGAAGTCCTGATGAAAATATGTTACAGGTAAAACAAAATAATATATGATGCTTATTCCATGTGGTAACTATTGTTAATTTTGCTTTAAATTGTTAGATGCCAAAAGTGATTAATTATATTATTTTATGGTAACAGTCGAAAATTAGACGACCAATTGTTTCAACCTCTGCCAAAGGTACCAGGTTTTCTGCCAGAAAATAAGTTGAGGGTACGTAATAAAACAGGCCCACTTGTGAGCTTTTTTTTATCACATTAATTTTTGCCATTGTAACCAAAATCTGATGTAGAGTTTATACCCGGTCCGTCAGTGGCCCACCTCCCAAAGTCGTTCCTACGGGCCTGTAAAAACTAAATATATTCAAAGGAGTATATTGGGTGGTTATAGGTTTGAAATGTTTTGTTTTTTTATTGAACATTTTATTTCACGCACTTTTACAAATTTTAAACAGCAATTATGTTACTATAATCTATCGAAAAAATAAAACATTTATATATACATTGATTTCTGAGATTTTTTAGTTCATACATGTAAGTTTACCATCTGCACCCTCTGACAGAAACCCAGGGTAGGTATTAAAACAATTATTTGGTGTAGAGTATTTTTAATATGACATACAGAAAGCATTGAAAAGTACAATTTTATTATGCTTTGATGATCGACATTAGCTTTAAAACTAATTAACCATCATTCCTTCTGGCCAGAGTACATATGTTGTTTTTGCCAAAGAGTTAGCATTTTAATTTTAATGACAATATACTGAACTGACGATAAACATTGTTAACTAATGTAATAATTAACGTTTTGAAGGTGTTTTGTTATGAGGTTAACAAACCAACTAGATCAAGAGACATTAGTACAGAGTTGTTATGGGCTGTCGGTAAAAATTAATTTGGTAATTATAGGTAAATAAATGTGAAGTTTAAATATTCGTATGTGAACAAATTGCAATACCTTTATTTTATGTATATCTTAAGTGCATACTTGTTTTAATTTTCACGTTATAAATGTACCATAACCTGCTGTATTTAGTTGGTGTAAAGCCCGTTTGACGACAATAATGCGTCCATGTTTTAAAACAACTTTCAGTTTAAAATAAAATCGAAACCATGGTGTTGGCCGTTTCTTGGGATGCATTGCTGTTACTGTTGCAGTTAAACACTGCACGGTTAACCATCATATAATTACGTCGACAGTATATAATAACACTAATTATCTTGTAAATTAAATTTCGATAAACCTGGAGACATAAAAAAAGAAAGAAAAAAGACACAACCAAAGAATCAACACGTGTACCGGTATTGCTTGGTAACTCTCACCGATGACGTATTGCCTCACTTTCGTTCAGATCTATGCATAATCCCACCCACTTCTGTTTTTACTCCAAACCTAAGACACGCAGCTGACCGGTGCCTCGCAGCGAGCCGGGTGTTAGAGTAATGCGGTCTTTGACGCTAACTTAATCCATTACACACTACATGTCTTTTGGTGTCCGGTCTCCTTTAACAGGGAAGAGCCAACCCCCCCACCCCCCCCCCACCTCATCTATGAGGAGAATTGTTAAAACTGACTTGAGGAGAGTTTCAATCCAAACTTATCCATTACCAATATAATGGTATGGAATAATGGCTACCTGGATGTCTTACTTGCCCGCCCCCTGGGGGTGGGGACCATAAGGGTGAAAGGGGTGGAGCACATTCTGCATCCGTATCATGGTAAGCCTATTAAATGTGCCAGGTGCCAGAGATGGGGGCATACCCAAAGAAAGTGCAGGTCGACAAGGGAGCACCCCATCTGCTTTAGGTGTGGGATGGCTCATCCCAGGAGGACCCCTAGAAATGTCTCTTGCTCCCATTGCACTCACAACAAGGAGTGCCCTGATTATAGGAGAGCACTCCGCCTGATGATGGATAAGGGTCCCCCCCCACCCCACAGGTCGACCAGCAGGTAGACAAACGATTCCACCTCACCTTGTCATGGCAGCTGGCGCAAAACTGCTAGAAAGACTGAGTCTTCTAATATAACCATTGGAACTTAGTCTACTAACTGTATTTCTTATGCCCGCGCTACCTCAGGGGCAAATAAATTGAATTCAGACCAACCGATTACGGCTCTCGATTTGGTTAGGGTCATTTCTGGAATATTTTTGACACGAGAGGTTCCAAAAGCTCCTAATACAAAATTCTTTCTAGATGACATTATCAAGGCTTCTAGAGATGCATGCATGGTTCTGAATGATCGCCTGGCTATTAAAGTCAATGCTAATGCCATTGAAACACGTAGTGTTTCATGGTATAAAGCCAGGGATCTTGCTATTACCGAGAGCAGGACAAATACTAGCGTGGATTAACTCTTAGTAGTTCTTCTAACTAGTACTGTCCCGCGACTCATCATGTCTATACACCAGATATATAATAATAATAATAATAACAACAATAGTGTTAAACACAATATTAAGAAGGTTGAACATCAGGGCCTGGTTATTCTGCAATGGAATGCCAAGGGCCAGAGTTAAAAAAGTTTTTGGAAGTAAATAAAGAGATAGATGTTATTGCCATTCAGGAGTCCTGGATTCCAAATGTTACAGACAAAATTAAACGGACCAAATTATTTACAAAATATAAAATTGCCGGTTATACTGGACTCTTTTTCACGAATGACAATACGATTAGGGGAGGGGTAGCTACCTTTGTCAGAAATGGTATATCCCACTCCCAGATTGGGACTACTAATACCCATCCAGGTATCGAGTCGGTGGGGGTCTCTATCCATACTAAAACAGGGGATATTAATATTTTTAATTATTATGTTTATCCCACAACTTCCTGTAAAAAATTAAATTTAAATAATTTTTTGGCACAGATTGGTAACTATTCAAAAAACTTTTTTATTTTAGGGGATTTTAATTGTAAAAATAAATTATGGGGATCAAAAGTTACCAATCTTCAAGGCTGTACTATAGATACTTTTATTGAAAAATTAGAGTTGGCCTGTTTAAATGACGGAAGTTCGACTTTTCTCTCAGACTCCTACCATACTTGGTCTTGTTTGGATATTACGTTGGTCTCCAATAATATAGCGGCAGGTTGTGAGTGGGAGGTCCTGGATGACTTGGGTAGCGACCACCTCCCAGTTAAGACCACTTATAACATTTCAAATATTTGGACAGATAAAGTAAAGTGGAATTTTGATAGAGTAAACTGGTCTAAATTTGGACACCTTTGTGCTAGATTGTAATACAGCAAACTGGTCTAAATTTGGACACCTTTGTGCCAGATTGTAATAGAGCAAACTGGTCTAAATTTGGACACCTTTGTGCCAGATTATAATAGAGCAAACTGGTCTAAATTTGGACACCTTTGTGCCAGATTGTAATAGAGCAAACTGGTCTAAATTTGGACACCTTTGTGCCAGATTGTAATAGAGCAAACTGGTCTAAATTTGGACACCTTTGTGCCAGATTGTAATAGAGCAAACTGGTCTAAATTTGGACACCTTTGTGCTAAATTTGGACACCTTTGTGCCAGATTATAATAGAGCAAACTGGTCTAAATTTGGACACCTTTGTGCCAGATTATAATAGAGCAAACTGGTCTAAATTTGGACACCTTTGTGCCAGATTGTAATAGAGCAAACTGGTCTAAATTTGGACACCTTTGTGCCAGATTGTAATAGAGCAAACTGGTCTAAATTTGGACACCTTTGTGCCAGATTATAATAGAGCAAACTGGTCTAAATTTGGACACCTTTGTGCCAGATTGGATCATGAGCAGATAAGAGATAACAATATTGATAAATTTAATAAAAACTTAGTTTCGGCCATTATCAATATTGCTAAAGAGTCAATTCCGATTTACTCTATGAAAAATAATTATAACCCAGTCCCGTGGTGGACTGAGGAACTTTCAAAATTAAAAAAATTAAGTAATAAAGCTAGAAAGCTTTTATAAAAATTTAATACTGAGGAAAATATTAGAAATTTTAAAGATATAAAATATAAATTAAAACTCAGTATTACTAAAACTAAACAGGCCTCATGGACTCAGTTTTGTGGTTCTCTAAACAACAACTCAAAGGTTAGCGAGGTGTGGTCAAAGATCAAAAGGGTGAAGGGGAAACCTGTTAATAATAAAGTTTTACTAAAAAACAATAAGTCCTGTAAATCCAATCAGGACAAAGCTAATTTATTAGGAGCTAATTTTAAAAATAATTTGGCTACCACTAACTATATTAGAGAATTTCAAACCAGGAAAATTGAAATTAAAATTGAAAAAGATAGCCCTATCCCCCAAGAACTCTGCTCAGTGAAAGATGACCTTCCTTATAATGCACCTTTTACATTACAGGAATTGTTTAGTGCTTTTGGTGGCTGAAAGGCCACAGCTCCTGGCCCAGATAATGTCAGTTATATATTTCTTTAAAACATGCCCACCAAAACACTTGAACTCTTCTGGAATTATTTAATTTAATATGGAGTGAGGGTTACTTGCCCTTAGAGTGGAAACACGCAGAAGTGTTTGCACTCCCCAAAAAGGATCTCTCACTCCCTACTAATTACAGACCTATATCATTAACATCAAGCGTCTGCAAGACTATGCAGTGCATGGTAAACAATCACCGTATCCACTTTCAGGAGGTAAATAAATTATTGTCTACTTTCCAGAGTGGTTTTAGAAAGCATCACTCCACCATAGATCACGTTGTTCGTCTTCAAACCGAAGCAAAAGATGCCCTGTGGAATGGACACAGGGTAGGTGGGGTGTTTGTGGATATAGAAAAGGCATACGACATAGTCTGGTGATGTGGCTTGTTAATTAAAACATATCAAATGGGGATCAGAGGAGCGATGTTCACTTTTATTTATAGATTTTTGGAAGATAGAACATTCGCTGTTAATGTTAATTTTGACATTAGAAAATGGTATCCCACAAGGCTCAGTGATAGCGCCCACTTTATTTGCAATTTTTATTAATGATTTGGTGGAGGCACTTATCACTACAAATAAAAGTAATAAAACTAAATTAAGTATCGGTCTCTTTGCAGATGGTACTGCCTTCTGGAGAGTTGGAAATAATTATGATGACCTTCAAAAAGATCTCCAGTTAGATGTTAATAATTTGGCTTTGTGGTCTAGAGCTTGGGGTGTTACCATTTCTAAATCTAAAACTAAAAGTATAATTTTTCATAACAAATGACAATTTAAATCCGTGTGTGATCTAAAATTTAAACTGAAGGAGGTTATTATTAACCAGGTGCAATCGGTCAAATTTCTAGGAGTAATCTTTGATGACAATCTTAGTTTTGGAGAACACCTAGCTGAGGTGACTGGTAATTGTACTATTTATATTAATTTACTTAGGGTATTATCAGGCACACCGTGGGGCGCTGATAGAAAAACACTGCTCATGATCTTTGAGGCCTTTATTGTGTCCAGATTGCAGTATGGCACCCAGGCCTTTGGATGTGCTTCCCAGACTCAGCTGAGAAAACTTGATAGTGTGTATGGCAGAGCACTCAAGATAATAGTTGGGGGCACTATCTGCACACCATATGATAGTGTCTTGGTAGAGCTGGGGATAATGCCACTGGCCCTGAGGAGAATCAGGCAGGGACTGAAATATATTAATAAAATGTGTAGCCTTGTGCCTGACTCTCCAGTTAACAACCTCAAACCTGTTAAAATTAATATAAACAGAGATAGGGACATATCTATTGTATCTTATCTTAATAAATTTGCAAATGACTTTGGAACGGTTGGGCTGCCACTAAGCAGAATAGAACGAATGAATGAATGTTTAACGACACCCCAGCACGAAAAATACATCGGCTATTAGGTGTCAAACTATGGTAATGGAAACAAACAAGGTGATGATCAACATCAACAGAAAAATTCAAGATATAAATAAAAACAGTGTAAAGAACTGTGCAAAAATACAAATACAAATATCACAGATAAGATACTGACTTTTACTCTAAACTTCAATTTGTGCTGTATTGGCCATTCTCAAAGAGAATGTTACACCCCTGCACCACGGTGAGGTTACAGCACGCGCAGGGGTCTCAAAGAGAATGTTACACCCCTGCACCACGGTGAGGTTACAGCACGCGCAGGGGTCTCAAAGAGAATGTTACACCCCTGCACCACGGTGAGGTTACCTAAGCAGAATAGAGACGTATGTCAATCTGCCGTGGCAGATCACCATTCCAAAAGTTCATTACCACATCAGGCATTAAAAAAATCAACACCGATAATTATTATGTAGTCACTAGTGGTATTGTTTTTATGTTTAGTATGGCAGATTATAGATAGTGTAATGAATACTAAGAATTGTAAAATGTTTTCTTAAAAACATACTTGAGTTATCTCCCCCTTCTTCCTTGCGTACAAGATAGAGTCCAAAGTAGTACACATATTCATCTGGGATTTCAATTTGTGATGCAACTGCCTGGATAAAGAACAGCATTCAGTTATAACAAAGAAAGAATGTATGTAAAGTTCTAATAACAATCATAATAATACCTATTATCTATTTTGTGTTTGTAAGTTCTCTTTTATGAAAATCCTTGACATTTTTGATTGCACAACAGTGAAGAAGTCCTCGAAGTTCGAATAAATTTCCAGTCATAATTTAGTAGAAATAACAACAATGTAAATACCCAATTTTGCAACATATTTTAGTGGTGGCAGTGTAGACTGCAAACATCAATTTCAAGGACTGGTGAAGGTTTATCTGATTTGATTTTTGAAGCCATACCAATAAATATGCAGGCCCTAATCTTACCAGCAAAATGAAAGGTTTTTTTGCCAAAAGTTGGCTCAAGTTGCCGAGTTATTAGCAGTAGTGAGAAGTCGAAGTCGCTATAGTATTTTGGATCTAATCTGATTTAAAAAACAAAATCACACAAAAGATGTAAAAAAAACCTGACTTGTGCAATGCTATACAGCACACTTGGCACCTTGTCATCATATGTCGGACGTGTTTTTACTTTGGTTCCAGACTGTACATTAACGCATGTCACACCATTTATTGTGACTGGTCAAGCGTTGTTAATCCCCGGCCACATTCATTTCAGTAAAGCCAGAAAATACTAATTATTACTTTCATTATAACATAACAACACATTATCAACTACTTAATAATATCACGTCTTAATGAAACATACAACTGTTTTGTTTACATTTTATTACCGGAAGTGGTATTTTATATCGAAATATTACTATTAGAACCAAGTGTATAATTTGGAATGTATCCGATTGAATGTGGAACATGGTGAAACTTTAAGAAATGTACCGATAAATGTTCACTTTGTCTATTTTTATCAAACTTCTCCGCTTCCTTCTGGGAAGGGAGAAGTTACTTCTACTTTTTCAGTTCTAGATTAGGTCCTGAATATGGTGGGGTAGGATACCACACAGTGGTAAAGCATTCATCTGAGAACCAGTGGGCCATAGGACCGATCCCTTGGCAGAAGGGATGGAGTTTTCCTGTCAGGATACGCAAGACCTGAGTTGAATTAGACTCGGTGTAGACACCAGATAGTAAAATAGGTAAAATACCATCCACAAAAACAAAAATTTTGGAATGAAGCATCAGTGAAAAAACCACCTTGCAGGCAAAGTTTGTTTTCTTAAATATTGACCTTTTGAAACAATATAACAATTATTACTTGATTAATGTGGACTTTCAGGGGTCGAAATATTTAACTCTAAAGTCTGAATCAAATTGTTAACAACTATAATAAATTGCTCTCCTACCTTTACTTTTCGTTAGATTTCTCCCACATTTTTTTCCAGACAGAAATCTTGAAAAAACCATTACAATGACACAGGTTCCTCATACTAGATGATAACTATGTCACCTATATCGACTTCACTGAGATTTTGTGTCAGCTGCCATTTTGCCTTTTTATCCAAGAGGATATGATCTAACAACGTCATAAAATGTTATGATATATAAGCAAATGTGATGACATCGTATTAAAAAGAAAATATTAAAGTTTGTTTTCTTTAAAGAGATTACTAGCACATTGATTTCATATTAATTATGTCACATACATGTACTTCGGAGGCTTTCACCCCTCTTGAAGAGTATTCCATTAAAAAGTAAAATGGCAGATGGCAGAAAACTGTATGTATTTTGCCCTATGTGACCTCAGTGAAGAAAAAAGTTGATCTGTTTGACAAAATATAATCAGACTAGTCACCAATTTAAGCTTGGACTTTTTAATGTTATACCCTTGCTATGGGTCGCTAATTACTCTACAGTCGTAAAGATTCAAATGTTAATTACATCATCCACTTACTGTTATACATGTACTTACATATCTGTTACAGATAAAGTTAACAAACATATTCGTTAAACGATAAAGGTTTTTGGTAGTTTTCTTTATTTATAAGTGCACATGTTTTATATGGGTAGCCCATGTTACTTTTACATATGTGTTAAGCGTGGGTATATGTACATGTGTGTGTATGTATCGTGTGTGTGTGTATATATATATATATATATATATATATATATATATATATATATATATGTATGTGTATATATGTGTGTATATGTGTGTGTGTATGTGTGTGTATATATATATATGTATGTATGTATGTATGTATGTATGTATGTATGTATTGATGTATGAATATCTATATATTGTATGTATGTCGAGGTTGACTATTACATACATAGATATTAACGCACTGGCGCAGGGGATAATTAAATCCTTTCTGGCCTCACAAATTGTCCCATGCCGTTGCTGGGACTCGAACCTGTGGCACCGATTCGCCCGCAAATTGCAAGACTAACCACGATACGCTCTGAGCTATCGAAGCTTCCATAAAAAGGAAGCTCTTTTAACTCAACCATATGCATGGGGCCTACAATCTACGCGGTTGATCCCGCTTACGTGCATGAAACAGTGGGCAGACCTGGCACTGGCTAGTATGTATTGATGTATGAATATCTATATATTGTATGTATGTCGAGGTTGACTATTACATACATAGATATTAACGCACTGGCGCAGGGGATAATTAAATCCTTTCTGGCCTCACAAATTGTCCCATGCCGTTGCTGGGACTCGAACCTGTGGCACCGATTTGCCCTCAAATTGCAAGACTAACCACGATACGCTCTGAGCTATCGAAGCTTCCATAAAAAGGAAGCTCTTTTAACTCAACCATATGCATGGGGCCTACAATCTACGCGGTCGATCCCGCTTACGTGCATGAAACAGTGGGCAGACCTGGCACTGGCTAGTATGTATTGATGTATGAATATCTATATATTGTATGTATGTCGAGGTTGACTATTACATACATAGATATTAACGCACTGGCGCAGGGGATGTATGTATGTATGTATGTATTTAAGAATGAATGAACGCACTGGCTCAAGAATTTTTTAAAAACTAAAAAATTGTTATTTTCTAATTTTGCCCCAGGGATTCGAAATTGATTTTAAATTGACCGTTGTGATATACAAAATATAACTGTTTTTCGGTCAGTCTTGTTTTAAATTTATTTGGCTAGTACTATGTTTTGTTTACAGCCGGATACGATGCATTTGTTTTTTTTGTGGGTTTTTTATGTACCGGTATGTATGTATGTATGTATGTATGTATGTATGTGTATATATGTATATGTGTATGTATATGTGTGTGTGTATGTATATGTGTGTATGTATGTATATGTGTATGTATGTATGTGTGTATATATGTGTGTATATGTATATTTATATGTGTACACGTATGTGTGTATGTATGTGTATATATGTATGTATATGTATATGTGTTTATGTATATTGTGTGTATGTATGTATATGTATGTGTATATGCATATATGTATTGTGTGTGTATATATACAGTAGAATCTCACTGGCTCAAACGCCCAACGGTCGAACCTACCGGTATTCTCGAACCAAGAACAATGTCCCGATTTTTTCTCTCTATTAAATCGTTTTATTTTGGTGCTGATTGGTCGAATACCCCTAGGGTCGAACAGAAGCTTTCTCTCGAACCAGTTTATTAGTCCGAACTGTAAAATTAAATATATACAGCTCGAACTACTAAGTCTATCCGAAGAAATACAAAAAATAATTTATATTTATTTACGAATTTTTCATTGACCCTTTCACGTCAGTCACAGAGTAAGTTAATATAAATTCGGAAGTGGAACGAATTAATCCTAGATCATATGCCGGCTTCTCATGTTGTTTATTTAGCACCTATCGGTAATTATCTTTCTAGTACAAATAATAGTACTACGATAATCGTGAGCTGAATGAACCTTGCATGAAACACCAATCAATTGGTAAGCCTAGTTCGGCCTCGCCGGTTTACTTTAATCATTTTAATCGCTACTCTACGCATGAGTGTCAGCATATTTTGTTTTTAACTTGAAATACAGGAGAGATCAATGTAATGTAGTGATTGCAACAATAAAAGGTAAAGGGCCTCCGCCTGTGCTTCATGCACTTTCATTCTTTTCTCAACGTTGTCAATGTGTCGCAAAAGATTCTACAACAGCATAATAAAGAACGATTTTTTAAATTAATAAATATTTATAAATACAGACTACCAGTGTGTTTGTTATTTGTTTATTCAACGGTGATAAATAATAGTTACAAATATGTATCTCATCCGACATTTGAAGGCGACTTCGTTACTCATGAGTCAATCGGACCATCTCGCCCAAGCCAGTTTTACGGAAATATGCGAGGTATTCCGATTGGTTTTTGTGTTACAAAAGCACCCGACAACGGCCGAATGCATGGTTCGAACTACCCGATGGGTCGAACAGACTTTGATGCACCGACAGTGTTCGAGCCAATGAGATTCTACTGTATATGTGCATGCATATGAATATGTGTGTATATGTATATATAGATACATTTGTGAGCCACTGTGCATTTGTTTTTAGGAATTTTCTATTTCACTATTAGTGGGTTGGGTTTGGGGTTTTTTCTTCTTCTTTTTTTTTCTTCTTTTTTTTTCTTTCCCACCATTAAACTTTTGTGATTATGATTAAGAAATTATTACGATAGAATTTGGATTGTATATTGCTGCATTGATGTTCATAATGTTTGGATGTTGGTTGTTGGGGGGTTTTTGGGTTATTTTTGTTGTTTTTGTTTTTGTTGTTTTGTTGTTGTCGTTGTTGTGTGTTTGTGTGGGTTTTATATTTTGGGTTTTTTGGTGGGGTTTTTTGGTGGGGGTTTGGGTTTTTTGGGGTGGGGTTTTTTTTTTGGGGGGGTGGGTGGGGGGTGGATGCATTTCCATGATATTTAGATTGGAGCTATATAAATAATATTATATTACATTGTAATGCAATCCCATAAGTTTCTTAGCTGAATATATGTTTTATGAGCTGTTTCGTACTTCCACCGAGGCGTTGAGAGAAACTGGATATTTTATTGGTTCTTTTTCCCTTTCCTAGTGATATCTTACTCTATTCCGTCTATATTTCCAAACTGCATTTCTCATTTGTCTTATATTGGTGTATATGGTTAAGATATGGTAGATATTCATTGAAATATGGCTTCTCTAAAAATTATAACAGTTAACTGTCAGGGATTGGGTGATCCAGAAAAAAGAAAGGATGTTCTGAATTATTTGAAGCAAAAGAATATGAATGTATGCTGTTTACAAGACACTCACTTTATAAGTGAATTAGAACCTTACATCCCAGCACAGTGGGGATACAAATGTGTCTTTAGTTCCTTTTCGCGGAACTCACGCGGCGTAACCCTACTGCTAAATAATAACTGAGTACAAACTGCATAAAACTAAAACTGATATTTATGGTAACTATATTATACTCGATATAACAATAGAAAGGGAAAGAATAACACTTGTTAATTTATATGGGCCGAATGATGATAAACCACAATTTTATGAGAATATATTTGACTTTATTGAGGATTTTGAAAACGAAAAATTTGTTATTTGTGGTGATTTTAATTTAGTCCTTAATCAAAACTTGGATACCAAAAATTACATATACATAAATAACCCGAAGGCAAAAACCGAAATTCTAGAAAATTTTGAAAAATATAGCCTTGTCGATCCATTTCATGAACTTAATCCGAATTTAAAGAAATATACTTGAATAAAAAAAAATCCAGTCAAACAAACTAGATTAGACTTTTTCCTATTATCTGAAAATGTGATACCACTCGTAAATAAAGTCTCGTTTGAAAGTCGCTACAGGTCTGACCATTCAGGTGTAGACTTACATTTAAACGTAAGTCATTTTGAAAAAGGTAAAGGACTATGGAAATTCAATAACTCACTACAAATATATGTTGATTATGTCAAAGAGACTATTAAAAAGATTAAATGTCAATATGCCATTCCAGTATATAACGCAGAAAACATTGAATCAATTTTGAATGCAAGTATACAATTCACAATTAACGATCAATTATTTTTAGAAGTATTATTAATGGAAATAAGGGGAAACACAATTTCGTATACAACATTTAAGAAAAAATCGGAAAATATGTTAGAATTAAAACTTAGTGAAGAAATACAGGTGTTAGAAGAAGATGAAAATAATACAAATTCTGACTTACTAGAAGCAAAAAGAAATGAACTAAAAGAAATTCGAAGGAAGAAGTTAAAAGGGAAATTCATTAGATCTAGAGCAAAATGGATAGAAGAAGGCGAGAAGCCTACTAAATACTTTTGTAATTTAGAATCGAGGAACTACTATAGCAAATTTATTTCCAAAATAGAATTAGGTAACGGTAACGAAATAACAGAACAAACAAAAATCTTAGAGGAAACTAAACAATTCTATGAAAACTTATACTCTAAACGAAATCCATCTACTGGCGATAAACATCAAAAATATTAATAATATTAATGCAAATAAACTATCAGATGCAGTAGCAGAAGGCTTAGAAGGAGAAATAAAATATAGTGAAGCACTAGAATGTCTTAAAAATATGAAAAACGATAAAAGCCCTGGTTCAGATGGTTTTACGGCTGAATTTTTAAAATTCTCTTAATTATAGTTATAATATAAATGAAATGTCCAACACTAAAAAATTAGGAATTATTACTTGTATACCGAAATTAAATAAACAAAGCAGTTTTTAAAAAATTGGCGTCCTATTACTTTATTGAACTGTATATACAAAATAGCTTCAGGATGCATAGCCAACAGAATAAAAACAGTACTTGATACAATTATTGCTAAAGATCAAACTGGTTTTATCAAAGGCAGGTATATTGGTGAAAATATACGATTAATATTTGACATAATGGACTATACAGAAACATGTATGTTGGTTTTGGTAGATTTTGAAAAAGCCTTCGACTCGGTCTCCTGGGATTTTATTGAACAATAAAAAAGTGGATAAATACTCTTTATAAAAATTCTGTGTCGTGAATATTACAAAATGGGTTTCTATCAGAAAGTTTTAAGTTAGAAAGGGGTTGTAGGCAAGGCGATCCACTATCCCCCTATATTTTTATCATATGTGCTGAAATTCTAGCAATATTAATCAGAAATTCAAAGGATATTAAAGGAATACATATTGATGGGGAAGAATACTTTCTATCTCAGTATGCAGATGATACCACCTTTATTTTAGACGGATCATCCCAGTCCCTGGACAGTACTTTAAGTGCATTAAACATGTATGCAGATGTTTCTGGTTTGAAAATAAATTACTTGAAATCGAAAATTACATGGATAGGAAGTAAGAAATTCTCAAAAGAGGTCTTTCATCCATCAAAATGGAAGCTAGAATGGGGAGCTGAATCTTTTAGTTTATTAGGAATAAACTTTTCTCTAAATATGCAACAAATAATTGATGAAAATTATAAATATAAAATATTGAAAATGAAGAAATCTATGAAACAGTGGTCAACAAGAAAATTAACCGTTTTGGGTAGAATTATTGTGGTAAAATCGCTTGTAATACCCAAAATAACGCATTTACTTATTTCTTTACCAAATTCACCGGAAAGAATATTAAAACAAATAAATAAATTACTTTTTAATTTTGTATGGCAAAACAAACCTGACCGGATGAAAAGAACAATACTAGTGCAAGATTATGAAAAAGGTGGGCTTAAAATGATAGATATTATACATTTCTCTACAGCATTAAAACTGACTTGGATAAAAAGACTGGGTCAAATTCTAAATTGGCAAATATTTTTCAGTCTATAACAGGTTTAACAAGGTGATTTTTTAATTCAGCTTAGGATAAAGAAAATTAAAAATATGTTTTGGAAGGATGTATTAAATAGTTGGATCTTATTTCAACAAAAATTAACATTTCAAAACGAAGAAGAAATTCTAAGTTTGAACATTTGGAATAATAGTAATATACTAATAGACAGAAAACCTATATTATATAAGAATTTCATTCAAAAAGGCGTTATATTTTTATATGATTTACTAGATAGTCAAGGGCAGTTTATGGATTATAACACTTTTAATGCAAAATATAATATACGATCAATTTTTTTTAGAATATGCGTCTTATGCGTCTTTAATGTGTGCAATCAAACTATTTATACGAAACAAAACAAATTTAAATAAACAAACATACGAAGTGCCTAAACATCCAGTATTTCCTTTGAAAATAAAGCTTCTTGCGAAAAACAAATCGGGAAGTAGAGAAATATATAAAGTACTGAATAATGCTATTGTAGTTCCTACATCACAATTGAAATATTCTCGTGAAGGATGCTGTTTTCCTACTTCAAAATGGGCAAAGTATTATAGTCTGCCATTTATGATTTTGAAAGACCCAACTCTATTATGGTTTCAGTACCAACTTTTACATAGGATTATACCAACAAATTCGTTTTTATATAAAATAAAGTATATTGCTTCCAGTACTTGTAACTTTTGTAATCAGCAACCAGAAACATTGCAACACTTGTTTTATGATTGCCCTAAAGTCAGTAATTACAAATAAATTACAAATAGAGAAATACATACTCTATAAAAACTGTTCACATAAAGAGTTTGATGAAAACTGGGCACCTTGGCAAATATGTCTAGAAAATTAAACTTAGCCTTAATAGTTAAAAATAACTCCAATATAAGACACATGCTATTGGTGGTGGTTTTTTTGTGTGGGGGGGGGGGGGGGGGTTTGTAACATCAAAGCCAATAACGTTTGTTTTCTATATTTGGAAATATGGATTTTTCTTTTCTTCTTTTCTCTCTGTCTATCTGTTTAATTTCTTTTTTATTATATATTTAGTCTGTCATTAATTTTGTGCTCCAAATTTGACTGTTTCAATTAACTAGTAATTTTATTGAATGCACTTTATATTTATGTATCTATTGTTAGATAATGATTTCAGGGCCCCAACCCTGACATTATCAATATATAAATATCTGGGACAATAAATATTTTTTTTTTTTAAAAGAAACAAAAAAAAAGAGTCAATATTGGTGATATCGTCTGTGTCACTGTAATGGTTTTTTCACTTGTGTCTGGACAAAATTTGGGGGAAATGTAACAATAATTAAAGGTAGCATAGTAATGTACCATAGTTGTTAACAATTTGGTCGAACTTTAAAAGGAACAGTGGTTAAAAAATATATGCTAGTTGGACACGACTTTAAGCATATACATGCATGTTAAAACTCCCAATCAGATAGAACTGCCCATTGTCTTTGCTTACCTTACCTTTGATAATTTAAACAATCTATTTATTGGGGGGTGGGGGAGAGATTTAAAATTGAAACTGAAAAATAATGGCTACAACTGCAGAATGAAAATACTTTTCTAAGGCAGACCTCTCCATGACATACATGTATGTATGCCATCCTAAAACAAAACATTTGTGTCGGTCCCATGTGGAGTGCTCTCAGCCCTGTACCTAGCCCACAACTAACTGAGGCGGGCGAAATAAAAATCAGGGCAGAGTATTAAATGGTCTCTCCAGCTACATGTATATGTAGAAACAAATATACCTTAATAATAATTTCATCTAAAAGACCCAGTATTTTGTTATATTTTATGGGAGGAGGGGGATCAAGAGCCTTGACCTGCCCCCCTCCACCACCAGGTGTGGCTTGGACTACTGTAGCTTAACTACCTTGTAGCACTGTTTACACATACCTCTAGTATTTCCTCTGTTTGGTTTGTTGACACGATGTTCACTGTGATCTTGTGGCCATTCATCAGATAGGCAGCCAGGGAAACATTCTCAGGTTCCTGTTTCTGAGTCTCCTGCGAAAACATAAAATTAGTCATCTGTCAGCTCAACAAAACTTTAGAGTCACGACCTATGTGCTGTCACTGTGTGGGACCAACAATGATATTGGTACTGTCATAAAAACAAATCTTGCTAGTAAAGAAAATAATTATTTTGTCTTTTATTAATGACTTAATGTTACCATTAATCAAGTTCATATTAGTTCATATAACTTTACCATTGCACAACACATTAACGCATTTCTTTCATTAAAAATAGTGAATTGCTATTATACCAGTTATGTTTACAATTTTGAACAGCGTTTACATTTTATCTCAGAATTAACAGTTGGCGTATTTGTTTTCTAAACATCTTAAATATAGGTCTTTAATTGCTTTGAATTATTACCAGTTTTAACTATCAGTTATATGTTAAAACAATTTTATTACCATTACAGTTCAATCATGGTGCCAAAATATGTAAGACGACTATAGCTACGACACAGTACCACTATCCGATGTGGGTCCTACACAGTGACTATGCATGTTCAAGAGATCGCTGCACAATTCTAACATGTTAAATAGTTGTTTTAATACAACAAATATATACAATGACAAGAACACAACAGAAGTTCTCTGTAAATATATACAGACACAGATCTTCTGAAAATATTATGGTGCACCATGTATATGTACTAATAAAAACAATACCAAACAGTGAAATAAATTTTATCTGTCAAAATGAAACAAAACTTACATGAACGTCAAGAATAAATAATTCCCCAAATATTAAAAACAATTACAGTTGACTCTGTCTAAACCGGATTCTGTGTAATCCGGATCTCTGTGTAAACCGGTCCATTTCTAAAGTCCCGCCCAGCTACCGTTAAACTCTTAGGTATAAATATCTGCCTAATCCGGATTCTGTGTATTCCGGACTCCGGACCAAAAATCAAGAACGAAAGAACCATTCATGTATTAATTACCTCTGTCTACATCGGTTTCGGATTTCCCGAAACGACGGGCCTCTTAATCAGTGGAACAATGATCGCCAATTATCAAGGAATCGGGACGCCGTCGCAAGATGAAATACAAAACGTAATCCCAGTAGTGTGAATATTACTCTAATTACGGTCGGCCGTTAGATCAGTCGGATTAAAATTAGTGTGTGTGTTGATACACAACTAATTTTACTCTTACGAATTCTGTGAGTTGTACTTGTCAAACTAACACATGTATAAATACGTGAGAGTCGCTCGTATGTTTTGTGTTCTCATTTCATTTATAATGGCGGAACGTCCCAAAAAACGGCAGCGTATCGAACTTTCGTTAGAAACTAAAGTCAAATTAATACAAGAATTTGATTCAAATCCTCAGTCAAAACAGAAAGATTTAGCACTAAAATTTAAAATCGGAAAACAGACAGTATCAGACATCATAAAGCATAAACAACACTACCTGCAATTGTACGATGCAAACATTTCTAGGGAGAGAAAACGAATAACAAATGGAAAGTTTGAAAATCTAAATGGACTGTTGCACCAATGGTTTAATCAGGCAAGATCTAAAACTCTACCAATTTCCGGCCCAATTTTAAAAGAAAAGGCTCTTCAGTTTGCCGAGCAGCTTGGCATAGCAGACTTTAAAGCATCAGATGGTTGGCTAACGTCTTGGAAAACTCGTTTTAATATCAAACAATTCAAAGTTAGCGGAGAAAGCGCAGGTGTCAATCATGACGTTGTCGACGATTACAAAGAACGCCTACCGACGATAATAGGAGATTTCGACTCCAAGGATATCTTCAACTGTGACGAGACCGGATTGTTTTTTCGAGCGTTACCTGACAAGACCCTTTGTTACAAAAGCCAGGCGGCAAAAGGAGGTAAAATTTTGAAAGAACAATTAACTGTTTTATTGTGCTGCAGTTCAATGGGAGAAAAGTTAAAACCTTTGGTGATTGGCAAAGCACAGAATCCTCATTGTTTTAAGAACATAAATAAGGACACACTACCTGTCACTTGGACAGCCAATCAGAAAGCTTGGATGACATCTCAACTGTTCAACGATTGGCTACAACAACTTAACAGACAGATGCAGCGATAGCGAAGAAAAATCCTGTTGTTTATTGACAACGCACCATCCCACGGTCAAGATCTAAGTGTGAGCAACGTAACGGTGAAATTTCTCCCTGCTAACACCACTTCAATGCTGCAGCCATTAGACCAGGGTATTATCAAAGCTTTCAAAGCACGATACCGAAAGTATCTGATGCGATCACTCATTTCGCGGATGGAAGACTGTGCAAGCGTGACCGAGCTCTGCAAGGCAATCACAGTTCTGGATGCAGTAAACTGGATTAACGCAGCATGGAAGGAAACCCAACAAACAACAATCGCCAAGCAGGAATCTGATGATGAAAATGATGACATTCCTCTCGCTACATTGCTAGCCACCATCTCAAGTGAAGTTCCAGTGGCTGAGTTTGTTAATTTCGATCACGATATTCCCACAGAGGACCCGGATGCGAGTGACTGGGAAACTCAACTAGTGGCGGTGCACAAATCTACCGACAAAGGTGAGGAAAAACCAGCAGACGACAGCTCAGACGATGACAACAACACAGAGTTGGACACAATGCCTGAACTAAATTATGCCGAAGTGCTAAAAATGATAAAACAAGTTAAAAACTTTGCAGCAACTAAAGAAAATAGACTTTTACAACCAGTTTTAAACTTGGAAGTCATGACAGAAGAGTTTGCCCTTGAAAGAAACATCAGGAACAAACAGACAGCAGTGACAGACTATTTCTCAGGTGAAACTCGATAAACTACGTGTACATTCATTCAACTAATAACAGTGACACTTGCTATTTAAATAAATAAAATGTTTATTCATTCGATACAGTCCATTCAATCAATGTGACACTTGTTAAAACTACCATGTCCTTGTGCTATTTGATGTGTATTAAATCAATAAATTATTTATTCATTTTACGTTTTTTGTTTTATGTGTTAAGAGGTTTTGCAATTTAAAAATATTTTTATTGTCTTTGAAATGATCGATTGAAAGTCTGGCTTGCGGTGTAAATGTCACTGCTGATCGCGAGTCGCCGATCTTTCAAGAACCATAACTCTGGATGAACTCTGGCTAAACCGGTCCTCTGTATAAACCGGACTATTTCAACGGTACGAAGTGAGTCCGGTTTAGACAGAGTCCACTGTATTACCAAATGATTTTTTGGCCTCTCTTTGTTGGTAGCTTAACATATGCATGGTCTGCCTACTGGGAAATTCAGGACTGTCACGATACATGTATGTACAAAACACAATGATGTTTTAGACATGACCAACCTGCTGTGCCATGGACAGGAAGCCATTAAACTGGTCACTGTTTGAAATCTGGACATCTTGGCTGGCTGAAATTAGACGTAATTCACATGTCAACCAGTTGTAAGGATCACTAAAAACAAACTGCATTAACCAAAATTTAAACCCAAACTATCGCATGACATGGCTAGCTCTTCTGCAGTGAAACCCTCAAGACCAGACCCTCTCTAAACAGGAATTCTCTCAAAACCGGATGTTTTCCACGGTCCCGTGATTTACGTATCTTTTAACACAAAAATTTACCTCAGTTTTCAAACCAGAAATTTCTCTAAACTGAACACTGGATGACTAATTAATTCCCAAACTCTTTATTTAGTGCAATTTGTACCTCTGAAAACAGGGCGATCAGACCATTGTCAATCATTATGGTGCCACTAATTGTTTTGTTTACTGTCACTTCATCATCTTCAGCCAGATACCTTGCTGCGAACATGCTCAGGTTAGCCAATAGATGTGTAGTCACTGTTACATATAACTGGGTATGCAGGGGTACAGAAAGTACTCGCCCGCTTGCCAAATGCAAGTAACAATTCTGACAGACGAGTTAAAAAATGCAACTACTAGTCTTTTTCTGACTGACAGTGGGTTTTTTTATTATTATTTTTCTTTTGCATCAAATCCGCAACTGCACATTAGCTATGCCAGAATTCCAAACCAATCAAACAAATGGTTCAGAATTATGACGAAATACACAAAAATATGTGTATCACATTGATAATAGACCACTTCGGAGTTACGAACTGCGTAAGCACAGCTTTCCAAAATGACTGGTCAAGGGTCAATACTTCTTAAAAATAGCTTGTTTATGTTGTATGTTACCAGTGTTTTTTAATTAGATCGTTCTGTTAAATACTTAAGTAAATCTATATGACAGAAATGTGAAATACCAGAATATTTCAAAATGTATTGTTTTGTCAATCAAAGTTTGGGGCTTAATTTCATTTGTCATGTGATGTTGATCACTTGGCCTACCAAGTGTCCTTAAATTAATAATGTTTTTGTCAAATATATATCTATCATTTGAAGTTAAGATAGTGTTATTAAACACTAATATATTGTTCTCTAATCTGGTGGACTAAGTAACAATTCTGGCTGGCTAGTAAATTTTAGTTGGTTCTGGTCTGGTGGGCAAGTGAAATATTTTCTATTTCTGCACCCCTGGTACGGTTGGCAAATAGCACTTAAGCAATTAAAAATCAAGTGACATCTTTCATATTTTTAACTAACATGTTTATAGTTTGCTTCAAGGATTGACAAAACAACTATCAATTTAATTCATTGTCTTCTTATTGTTTGAATTTGATTTGTTTTAAAAATGTTTATTTAGCAAAATAAAGAGTAGGCAAAAGTAGTGACGGCTTTGTTGTGTTGAAAAGACATCAGCAGCATTTCATTGTCATATTGATTTTAAATATGGAACACCAAGCTTAACTTTCCCATATTGAACTGTCACTCGATAATAACCTTAACATCATTAAACGTTTTAAACGTATATAAGCAAAGATTAATATACCTGAAAACGTTAAATTAAATATACTGAAAACATTAAATTAAATATATATACTAAAAACTGGACAAAATTCTTGGTGGCATGGATGTCCGGTTTGGAGGGGTTTCACTGTATTCTAGCATTCATTGAATACAATACAGACTTGCCCTATAGTTATAGCATTCCATTTATTTAACAGAATAAAACAGGTCTGTTGAGTACATACACATGAATTCAGTACCTGTTCAGTATGTAAACATGGATTCAATACCTATCAATTATGTTCACATGAATTTAATACATGTACCTCTTCAGTATATTCACATGAATTTATTGTCATGTCAGTATGTACACTTAAATTTAAGTCGTTCAGTATGTTCACATGATTTAATACCTGTTCAGTATGTTCACATGAATTTAATACCTTTTCAGTATGTACACATGAATTTAATACATGTTCAGTATAAACACATGCATTTAATACATGTTCAGTATAAACACATGCATTTAATATCTGTTCAGTATGTAAAAATTAATTTAATATAGGTCTATTCTATATGTACACATTATTTTAATATCTGTTCGGTGGGTACACATGAATTTAATACCTGTTCAGTAGTTAAACATGAATTTAATATAGGTCTGTTATATATGTACACATGAATTTAATACCTGTTCAGTATGTACACATGAATTTAATACCTGTTCAATATAAACACATGGATTTAATATCTGTTTAATATGTACAAACAGATTTAATATCTATTCACTGTATTCAGCGTGTCTAGGAAATCAGAAACATGCGCAGTCCATTTCTGTGCTACCAGTATATTTATTGGGAGGTATGGATGCTTTTATGTATAGAGAATAATACATGAGTGGCCGTTAGATACCATTTATCTTACAACAAGTTGTTATAAAATGTATCTAACGAGCGAAAGTGAGTTTCATATGTTTTTAAACAACAAATCTATTATTCTATTTCTTTCATATCATCAAAAACCAGGTTTTAAGCAAAATTTAACATATTTTTCGACTCAAAGTTATTTACAGCCCTTTCACTTGTAGCTAACTTATGCATCACAGACAAATGATTGTCAGGTTAACTATACTTCACCGTGTAATCGATTTTGACCATGCTGTTTTTTCATTAGATGTATGGCATTTGGTAACCTGGTCATCACCTAGGAGCAGCCAGTTGTATGTCTTGAAATTGTTAACACACATACATGTGTAAACAAGTATGTGTTATCAAAAATAACTAATGATGTTCTCACCAACGGGTACGCAAGACATTTATTTAATATTTATTGTAGCAATCACTGGTAACATATCAGAATTGTTTGTCATTTTTTATGAATTTATCGAAGTAAAACAGTCACAAATGGTACAAAATCATGTAGCGTAGCGATTTTATTCTACATTTCAGTTTCTGTCTTTTTCATGACCTGTATTACAAACTGATGTAATGATGTAATTTTTCAAGGTTTATCGAACGATAATATTAAGTTGTTTAGTAACATCATCCAATCAGAATAGAGTTGATAGTATAACAGTGTGAAATTTGTAATAATATAACAGCGATTTTCATAAGGGCTTTGATCTTTTATCATAATGAACATTATCAAGAATTTTATCATAGGAAATTTTTCAATTTTTTATATTATTATTATTATGTATAATGCCACCCTCAAGTATATTGTGTATTGTGAAGAAAAAAGTGCACAAACTACAGAGGTAAATACAGTATATAGCTAGCTGAGCAACACTTTTCACCATACCAAGTTGGATGTATCTCTCAAGTAGGGTCCGCCTCTCTTCCACCTGGCTCGGGGACAGAGGCAGAATTTTCTTTGGAGGGAATGCTGGTAAGGCAGATGCACCAAATTCTTTCTTCAGCTGAAACAACAATTACATAATCATTTATACCTGTGCATTAATGCTATGTGGTCAAGTGGTTATAACATTGTATTAGCACCTATCTCAGTAGTCAAGTGGTTATAATATTGTATTAGCACCTATCTCAGTAGTCAAGTGGTTATAATATTGTATTAGCACCTATCTCAGTAGTCAAGTGGTTATAATATTGTGTTAGTACCTGTCTCAGTGGTCAAGTGGTTATAATATTGTATTAGCACCTGTCTCAGTGGTCAAGTGGTTATAATATTGTGTTAGCACCTGTCTCAGTGATCAAGTGGTTATAATATTGTATTAGCACCTGTCTCAGTGGTCAAGTGGTTATAATATTGTATTAGCACCTGTCTCAGTGGTCAAGTGGTTATAATATTGTATTAGCACCTATCTCAGTAGTCAAGTGGTTATAACATTGTATTAGCACCTGTCTCAGTGGTCAAGTGGTTATAACATTGTATTAGCACCTGTCTCAGTGGTCAAGTGGTTATAATATTGTATTAGCACCTGTCTCAGTGGTCAAGTGGTTATAATATTGTGTTAGCACCTGTCTCAGTAGTCAAGTGGTTATAATATTGTATTAGCACCTGTCTCAGTGGTCAAGTGGTTATAATATTGTGTTAGCACCTGTCTCAGTGGTCAAGTGGTTATAATATTGTGTTAGCACCTGTCTCAGTAGTCAAGTGGTTATAATATTGTATTAGCACCTGTCTCAGTGGTCAAGTGGTTATAATATTGTGTTAGCACCTGTCTCAGTGGTCAAGTGGTTATATTACTGTGTTAGAATCTGTATCAGTGGTCAAGTGGTATAATATTGTGGTAGCACCTGTATCAGTGGTCAAGTGGTATAATATTGTGGTAGCATGTGTGTGTCTCGGTGGCCAAGAGGTATAACATCAATTGTGTGTCTAGTTGGTCAAGTGGTTATAATATTGTGTTGGTATAGATCTGTCTCAGCAGTCATGGAGATCATGTAATTAGCCTGCTGTGACTTAGCGAATAATACACGAGTCAGATACATTTTCAAAACAAGACACTAAAACATATTTATACGGCACTCGTGCAGCAGATACTGTAATCAATTTCTGGTTAACTCACATGTCACAGAACAATCTATTTCGGACATCCTTATTTTTATTGGATGGTATGGCAACCAGTCCACAAGTCTCAAAAATTATCTCCAACATATGCTGGAGATGATATTTATCTACAGTGCATTATCTTTTACATGGGTGTGTAAGAAATAATTATTGTCTGGGCATTGTTTGCCGAGTTTCCAGGTGTTGGCCATGTGGTGCCTCTAACTTACCGGTACTCACTGATGCTGGTACATAATTACATAATTACTGGCAATATAACCTGTGGTGTTCCCTATTTATAGTGTCTATACATGTATGTAGCTTATCATGTGAATCACATTATGTTTTTTATAGCTTGTTTTTAGTTTGAGATTAAGTATTCAAACTAAGGAAAAGTAACTCACTTCTTCATGAAACTGATGCAGCTGCCGGTAGCGAACTGAGCAATGAAAAACTCCATTCACATAGATGTTGTATGACTGAAAATTAAAATATAACATTAACAAAATATTATCTTCAAGTACATGTAGAGTCTTAATTACCTGGAATAGTTTTGAAATATTATGATATTAAATTGAACTGTGGGAGAGATTATACTTTTAAAATATTTTCCTAATGGACCAAAAATAATTATAATAATAAAGTAAAAGGTAAGATTCAAAATGAATGCGGGAAGCTTATAGTCTGTGAGAAACTGATCTAAATGAGAAACTGTAATGCAAAACCTAAATGCAAAGTCAACACCACCACCACCAAAGAAGTATTACCTATAGCAGTGTCGGAAATAGAATAAACCTGATTTTCGGCGATTATGTTTTTCATATTAAACTGACAAGTAAATATTTTGTAAATATCTATTTAATGATACTCTACCTAATTTGGCATTTACTTGTTTGGGTTATCATTGATGTACAAGGTGGTGTTTACTCTTGAAATTAAAAGAAAGATGTCAGTAAACAGGTGATTTGTACACTTTATTGGAACAATATATAAAAAAAATTGTCAATTTCATTACTGTTGCAATATGAGAGGGATCATCTCTGATGACGGTTTATCCCTATCCCTTTCCAAAACAAAATATTTGTAGACATTTCTAAGTAACTTTTGAGCAAAACTGTCATGAACCATTCTGAGTGTGTGATCTATTATACCGGTATTAAATGTGCTATGTATTAAAGGAGCTATCTCCAAGTTGCATAATGACAGCTATTGCAAATAAAAAAAAAAAATTAAATTTTGCTTTAAAATTTAAAAACTATACATTCAAGTATATATGCCCATAAATGATTCTAACAAAATAATTTTATCTACTAGTAGAATTTTTTTTTTATTGGAGAATTTTTATCACAAACAGATGCTCACATATAACTATGATATAGCACCTTTAAGTGGTTGCAAGATTGTGTAAATTTCTAACGTACTTATATTGAATTTATATTCACTAAATATGCTGATAATAATTAATAATTTATGCTGCAATACAAAATACTCAGTTAACTTGCAATTTTAAATTAAAAGTTTGTTTAAGGGTAAATGAAAATGACACATGTAGATCAAAATGTGTTATAGTCTGTTCCAATAAAGTGCACAAATCACCTGTTTACTGACATATTTCTTTTAATTTCAAGAGTAAACACTACCTTGTACATCAATGAGAGCCTAAACAAGTAAATGTTAAATTAGGTAGAGTATCATTAAATAGATATTCATAAAATATTTACCTGTTAGTTCAATATGAAAGAAGTAATCGACAAAAATCATTTTTATTCTATTTGTATTTCCGACACTACTTTTAGTATACAAATGTATAGCTTTTTACTTCGTAAAGACGAGACAAAAAATGCAAAAGGTATAATAAGGCTAATGAGTACCGGTGAGGGATATGATACACCCATCAGGAGTTTGATGGAAAACCACAGATATTAATGAATATGCTATGGGTATGATTCAATTATAATTATGTGAAATTTTTGTAATGGGATGGATGAACAGTTTGTTTTAGACCAACCACCATCCCAAGTTGTTCTTATATCTGATGTTTGATGGTACTGTATGCATCTGTATGCAGTATGCAAGATATGATCTGGATAATGATTTCCTGTTATGTGCAGTAGACCATGAAAATTAGGTCACAGTGACCTAATAGTACACACAATAGTACATAATTATGTGAAATTTTTGCAATGGGATGGATGAACAGTTTGTTTTGGACCAACCGCCATCCCAGGTTGTTCCTACATGTGAGGTTTGATGGTCCTGTATGCATCTGTATGCAAGATATGGTCTTAACAAGGATTTACTGTTATTTGCAGTAGACCGTGAAAACGTATGTCATAGTGACCTAGTAATAGATCGCGACACACCACCATGCCAATTTGTTCCTACATGTGAGGTTCGATGGTCCTGTATGCATCTGTATGCAAGATATGATCCGGACAAGGATTTACTGTTATGTGCAGTAGACCATGAAAAGTAGGTCAGAGTGACCTAGTAATAGTACGCGACACATTGCCATCCCATGTTGTTCCTATATGTGAGGTTTGATGGTCTGTATGCAAGATATGGTCCGGACAATAAAAAGTTAACAGATGGACGGACGGACAAAGCCATATCATAATACGACCCATTATAGATGGGCATATAAAAATTATTTACATCATAAAATGTATGTGGCAACATTTGAAAATAACATGACTATGCTATAAAGCATCAAATATGATATCATAATGTTAGAAATACATGTAATAAAAAAATTCTTTATCTCCTCTTGATACTAAAGGATATACAGCTACAGATGTAAACAAAAGGCCTACTAGCGTAATGAGCTCCGCTATTTAATTTTTCATATTGTCAGTAGCAGATACATTAATTTATAATTCATTAATTTGAAAAGATCATCTTAGAATATCCATACCTGTGTCAACTTTAAGGCAGATTTGAAAAAAAAAAAAAAAAAAAAAAAAAATCTATCTATTAATTTATGGAGAGTGCCCCAAGGGACCATTTCAAGTTTCAAAACAATACAATCTGAACTCTATTAGAAGGTATACTTCAAAGCAAACATTGATGGATAGATGCCAGACAGACAGTCACCAGACAAATTGGTACAGTATTACATAGATATTAACATAGAATTGAAAAAGTAGGGGAGAAGTTTGATAAAAATAGGCAAAGTGAACATTTATCGGTACAACGTTTCGCCCATTTCCGTGGTCAGTTTGAAAAATTCAGAATTGTACACTCAGTACATTTTGATATAAAATACTACTTCTGATAATAAAATTTAAACAAAAGTTGTATGCTTCATTAAAAACATGATATGAAGAGTTTAGGCGCAAAACACGATATATAATTTTTTTTCATTTTCAGTAAAAGCGAATTTTTTAATTGGGTTATATCGCGTTTTAATATTTAAAAAATGGGATTTATCCAATACAATTTCATATGGATCAATTGCATTTTGCGGCAAATCAGTGGGCCTATGATTAGCCCTTACAGACATACAATAATGGCTTTAACTAAAAAAAAGAAAATAAAATGGTTTATACCGTGTTTTGCGCCTGAACTCTTCATTTTATTAAATCATTGTTAATGTGCCACTATGTTAAAATTGAAGTATTAATTAGTATTTTCTGACATTATACTGACATGGGGAACAATACAGCAAAAACATAAATGTAGGGTTCAAATAGCATAATTGATTAATTTCTCCAATATAGACGTGTTTTTCCAATTGTCGCCCAGCAGTTTATGACGTTGTCGATAGATGGCGTAACCGTATGGCCGCCATTAAGCAGCTGGGTGTAATTTCAGTCTCTATGACTTTTTTGGAACGTTTTGCAAAAGCAAAACCAGTCTGTTGGATAATTCAACCTCATTTAAAGATTGTGTATTCATATCAATGTCAGTGGAAATCTGTGAATGATTAAAAACATAAATAATAAAGCACCTATAGTAGCTATACATCCCAATACAAAAGCATAGTGATTAAATTAAACACATGCAAGTGTAAATAGTGTTTATGGTTATTAAGTGAAACTATACTGAATGCATCCTAAAATATAGAAAAGTATTTCAATTGTGTACGTTTGTAGAAGATGTGGTGTACTTTTTTTTTTTAAAGGATTAATTAATGAATTTATTATTATTATAAATAATTATAATATATATCTTTAAAAATTATTATCTTTTGTTTGTTAGGAAAAAATTTTTAATTAAATTAATCATCCACAATATAAACACTAAATTTCCCTGATAATGTGCCTCTGATTAGTCATAAAATTTTCTATATACATGTACTAGTTAATTGCAAAACGAACCTCTTTGATTACTGGTGGTGCCCAAGACAAGTACAAACAAAACAGGAGCTTAGGTTGGCGGTGTGTGTGTGTGTGTGTGTGTGTGTGTGTGTGTGTGTGTGTGTCATCTGATACCCTCCTCCGCTGAGGTTAAAATATTGTTTTAAAGTTGAATATATTAGGCTATACAAGTGTCCCGGGAAATTATATCTGCTTGCATAAGTTTAAATTATTCGTTATGCTTCTTTATTCGCGTTTTTAATGATTAATACACTTCCACCAACTTTGATATGAATCTACAATCTTTAAATGAGGTTGTATTATTCGACATACTGGTTTTACTTTCACAAAATGTAATAAAAAGGTAATAAATACTGAAAATGCACCCAGATGCAATGCCTTCACATGATATTATTGTGCTAGATAGTTTCACTCCCTTAATGGTGAACCGATCACGTGATTCTAAACATGGCCACGCACAATACTTTGACATCACTGGCCAATAAACCCGTCTATAGGTCCACAATCATAAGCAACCGGAAATCTAAATGTAAGCATTCTATAGTGATACTTTGCAAGGGAAAACATAGGAGATTGCTTAAAGTAAAAATAACTACTTCAGACAAAAAATATGTTGGAATTTGGGTTTGTTTTCACGTGTAGGTAAATCTTCACTTAAAAGCTATGATATTTGCACATATGGTTGGGATTGGGTACTCACAATTAGTATGAGGTAGTTCATAACTTATTTTAGTAGACGAATCTTTCATGGACAACTTATATTTTTTTCGATTTTATTTAGCTCAACATGTTTTGATTTAGTGGTTGCACACCGCTCTTTAATCAAGACAATTTTTGTTTCATACTTAGATAGGCCTAATAATTTATATTTTCTTGGTCCCATTTGTGAATGAATAATAATAATTTTTGAATATAACAGATATTTTGAAAAAAAATTATAATAATAATACTTTTTTAAAATCTCAATATTTGTTTTCTTCTTTATGGCAAATGTGAAAATAAATAAATGTCAGTGAACACACAGATTTACCAGTACATAGTCACACATGATAGTGGCATAGTCTCAAAAGGTTAGAAATCAAGAAACGTACACAACAATAGCCCACAAATACTGGATTTGATGAATGTAAATTGTGACAATGAGTAAGGAAATATTTACTGCGGTTAACATTTTCCGAAACAATCGATTATGAATTTCACATCGCTAGAGCCCCAACCGATCAATCTTCAATTGTAATCGAACATCGGAACACCACTAATATTTAATTTAGTAATTTACACACATCGTAACAATTATTTTACATAGTTCATATGAATTTGTAATTTAATCTTATTAAACACAAAATAGTTATTTTACTAGTGTTATTTTGGTGAGGATGTTGTGACCCAAGGACGTTTTGATTGGACACAGGGCTTTAGGAGCTCAGGATTAGGTTAGTCCAAAGAAGAGTAAGGTGTAAAAACTAACAAAGTAAACACCCATATGAACCTAAAATGTGTAACACCAGCAAATTTATGAATAAATTATAGCGATGGTACAATAGCATAACTGATTTACTTATTTAACTGTGCGTTAACCAAAACCCGGAAGCGTACATGTAAAACGATAAAAACGTGTAAGTCAGTGCAAGTAGGAACACATTGTCCAAAATATATACTTACTGTGAAGATAGAGCCATTGGCATCCTTTGTTTCTTGTGTATCAGGAATAGAAAAATGCATATTCGTTGTTGTGATAAAGTTACTGAAATTACAATGAGCAAAATACTGAAATAGAAAATATGAAAAACCTCAAAACAACTCCCCTTCCGCCATTTTGAACATATCATCACGTGACTACATATTGTTGCCACCTAAAATGCGTACTATAAAATGGCATTGTGTGGAACCGACAATGGATATTGGTACTGTCGTAACGATAAATCTTGCTAGTACAAGTAAAGAAAATAATTATTAACGGTTTTTCTTTTATTTATGACTTCCTGTCAAAATAAAAGGGAGCAGGTCAACTCGCCTTAAAATCAACTCGTCCCCTAGGGAGAGGCCTTAAAGGTCCACCTTTATCAAAAACGTAATTCACTATTGTATGGTATCTACGAATACATTTTACAATATTTATAAAGTATTAACAAAATATATATTTTTTAAATTTAGCCGTTTTTAATATATTCGCAATAAAAAGTCGCGTTTTTCCCATCGCTTGCCCAAACGCCTGTCGACTCAAAGACCTAAGTCACGTGATCCCGTGACGCGCTAACCGGCATAAAGGCCACCGCAGACCTATGCAACAAGGTGCAATTTTTTATGCATGCAACAAAAATCGTATGTCGTATTTTTGTTGCATACAACTGAAATTGCTCCGATCAAACATGTTTGATTTTATTGCATGTAATTGCATCTAATTGCACGCTGTCGCAAACGTGTGCGCCTTCAATGCAACAAAACGCTGACGCAATAATTTAAACTGCCAATGAACGGATAGATAGTGATAACATGACTCAAAATGGCAGCCTCCAGCAGCATGTGATCTACAGAAAAAGAGGATGAATTAGTTGTGATGTGGCAGACAATGCCATGTCTTTTTGACACAGTATCCCCTGAATATAGCAACAATGCTGAAAGGTAGATATGTCTTGCAGGAATTGAATCTGCGCTTGGAATACCAAGTATGTGTAGGTATGTTTTCTATACAAATTGTGTGGTTATATCCTAAAGGACCAAAAAAACGTTTGGGACGAATTCAGTGCTACTTTACGTATATTCAGTCTTCTTCGTCATAACAAATATGTTGTAGAACGTGTCTCGTTGACCACCGTCGAAACAAATATGGGGGAAAACCCCCGCCATTTTGACTGTCACGTGATCACTGCTAGACTAAAATTGCTGGTTGTCGCATGTGTGTGCGGATCAGTGCAACGAGAAAAATGTTGCTTGCAATCATGCAATTTCAATTGCATGCGACAAAGTTGCAAAGGTCTGCGGTGGCCTTTACACGAAAGCGTGATTCGCAGCCTTTCAGACATTATACTGGGAAGGTGGAACACGTGTGTTTTAAAAAAGCGAAAATTTTATTCTATTGAATTGAATTGTATGGATAGAATATTCTTTTGGGGGTAGTTTTCAAATTTAAAATATGGTGAACCATTGTTTAGTTTGGATGTATCAAAACAGCAGTTTTTCCGAACTTTAAACAAACCGACAATCACAGTGTTTGTCTGGAAGTGGTTCTTAAACAGAACCCGTGCGTAATGGAAAGGACCATCACGATTGGATAGGATCTGCAGTGACCACTTCATCCCTGGGGTTTACGACAATAATTTAAGGTGGTCGATAAATATGACACCTATTTATTATTATTATTATTATTATTATTATTATTATTATTATTTTTATTATTATTATTATTATTATCATCATTATTATTATTAAACATATCTGTTCCAAGCCTGTATCCCCACCGGTACATGTTCTACGATTGCGCAGAACAGAACTTTATTGTAAAACGCTTGGGGGAAAACTCCACTGCTCAGTCGATTTGACCCATATCAGACCTGTGACGTAGCATCCGGAGTTCTGTTAGTAGGTCAACATGCCGATAGCAGAGAATAATTTGTTTGAAAAACAGCTGATTCTTAACGGACGCTAGTTTGGACATTTTGGTCTTATCACATATGTACATCTACTCTCATGGTACCTCGATTGGTGAGGAAGTGGTATATAAGCACGTTAACCTAGTTACCTACCTACCTGTGAGAAGTAGGACACAAGTTCAGTCCCGACTTTTGAAAAGTGGGATATTAACATTTGACTGTAATAAAAATATGTGTTCAGATCAGAACGCATTTAAAACAACAAGCAGAATAAATAACATTATTTTACGGATTAATATCACATAAAATACAGATCGATATAATGCAATGCAGGTATGAACACATACAAATAATAATACGATTTATCTTGCTACCTACACCCAATACTACAGGTGTTGTTCATTGTTTATTAAGCTTTCACAGAGGCGCGATTATTTCATAACACTTTCTGTGGAGTCCTAATTACTGGGGAACTGCCGCCATTGTTTAAAAGGTGGCCTCAGATTACAGTTATCTTCCCAAATCCGGAAATTTGACCGCGCAAGTAGTCTGCTTTTTGACTGTGATTATTTCATGGCAGACAGCTATGAAGTGGGAACTATTTGACTGAAGTGACAGGGGAGAGCATGTAGTTTGTAAACACGTGTAACTTGTTGACATTGAAGACTTGTTTGTGGTAATTCCGGCCCATGCAAAAGTAGTGCTGTTTGTGTAAAATGGGTGTACTCCAGCCTGGTTTAGAGGGTGTGTTTGTTTAAACCAATATGCTGGGAGAAAGAGCTGGACAACAGGAGTTGTCCTTTTCAGGGTATGTGTCCCCCAGGCAGGCAAAGATACATACAAAAATCCACTGACCTGCTGATATTAATAAAAAAAATTATAGCCACTAAGGCTATAAAGAAACATATAGCGAAATTAATTGTGGTCTGAGGCCAGGTGACCACTGGCAGACAGTAGAGGTATGATCGTATGCCGGTGTAGACAGTAGGGGCAAGATCGCGTGCCGGTGTAGACAGAGCTAATTACTACATGAACCGTTCTTTTGTTCTTGAATTTGCATCTGAAGTCCAGAATAGAAGGCACCCGGTGTCGACAGAGGGTTTTTTTTAACGGTAGCTGAACGGGACTTTAAAACTGTGCCGGTTTACACATAATGCCGGTTTAGATAGATGCCGGTTTGGACGAGTCCGCAGTGTGTGTGTGTGTGTGTGTGTGTGTGTGTGTGTGTATACAAACTTTGTATATGTGTGTGTGTATATATATATATATATATATATATATATATATATATATATATATATATATATATATATATATACACACACACACACACACGCACGCACATATATATATATATACACACACACACACACACAAACTGTATACGTGTGTATGTGTGTGTGTATATATATATATATATATATATATATATATATATATATATATATATATAGATATAGATATATAGATATATAGATATATATACAAACTTTGTGTATGTGTGTATATATATATATATATATATATATATATATATATATATATATATATATATATATATATATACACACACACGCACGCACAGAAAGTTTGTATTTAATTATAAAATACAAGCCACATATTTTTTATTGTTCTAGGCTTGGTACCCTCCACTGGCGTAGGCAGGATTTTATATTGGGATTGGGGGGGGGGGGGGGGGGGGGGGGGAGACAACCCACACTATGTATATACATGTGTATGTATGATTTTATAAAATTAAGTTTAAAAAAAAAAAGCGTTTGATGGGGGTGGGGGCTTGTTCCCGTGGGCCCCCTCCCTATGCCACTGCAGGGACGGCGCTTGGCCGTAACACTTTTCAAAGAGGCACTTTTGAGGGTAACATTTGTTGTATCTGTGAAAATTTCTTTCTCAATTGAATTTGAAAGAAGAGGGGCAACCTCGAGCCATACCACTATATTTTGCACTGCCGCCCTTCCTCTGGTACCCTCCCCCCCCCCCTCCACCACACCCTGTTGAGCTCTAGTTTAGCTCGTGCTCGTCGTGGTTTCTTGTTTGCTGTATCATGCGCAATCGTAGAACATGTGCCGGTGGGGATACAGGCTTGGAACAGATATGTTTTTAAAAAAAACTAATAAAAAATAGGTGTCATATTTATTCACCGATATTCAACGTTCAACATTCAATATTCAGTATTCAATATTGCTCTGACAGAACAACATTCAACATTCAATATTTTTCTCAATTATGTGACATTCTTTAAAATCTACGATACATTTAAGAATTTAAGAGTATGTCCTATGATTGATACTGTGGTGGATCTAGGATGGCTTAAATCCCTTTCGTACGGTGCGCGCGGTTCTGGAGTGTACGGTTTTCCGCCAGTTTTTTATGACCAACGCGCAAATTTCATTACCTAGGCGGTGTGCTCACGGGTTGATCACGGCGGTGTAGCGGTTCCTGCGGTTCGATGCGTTTCGGCTCGCGTAGGGTCGTAGAAGGTCGTCTTTCAGCGGATCGCCGGAGATGACAGACGGTGATCACGTTATTTACACGGATATGCACGGTGTTCTCACGGATGTACACGGTGTCCTCACGGATATACGCGGTGGTTTTACGGATGTGTGCCTTGTCTTCACGAATATAAGCGGTGGGCTCGCGGACATGCACGGATATTCGCGGTCGCTTTGCGGATAATCACGGAAGCACTACGATGAATATGTACACCACGGATTCCTCACGGTGTGTAGACGGTTCTGGAACTGCGTAAAACAGCGAGAGACTGGGAGTGGGCAACCGCGCAGAACCGCAGAAGTTTTGGTATAAAAAGTCCATTCAATGCTGCTGTCTGCCATTTCATCTGCTGATTTCAAGAAGATAACATGCTGTCTGAAGAAGACACGCTTTTTCTACCAGACAATAGAGCTAAATTACTGCAACAATGTGCTATGGAGCTCCTGGTTCTGACTGCAGAAGCTGCTATGGTCATTATAATAATGAGGAGGCAAAAAGAAGCTGAAATTGTTGCTGCAAGAGAAAGAAGGAGAATGAAAAGACAGAGAAGAGTATGGGTCAAATAGAGGTTGCTGAGAAGGGTCAGGTTTGGACAGTATGAGCAACTCATGGTTGAATTGGGAGCAGAAGACCAGTCAAGTTTCAAGAACTTTCTGAGGTAACTTCACATTTCTGTCATCATTCCAATTAAAATGTAAGTTTTGCATGAGGACGGAGGGAAAGGGCTTATAGTCCGATCAACACAATATAGGTCATTTACGGACATGCCAGTTTTAGTGGTCGAGGAAACCAGAGTACTCGGAGTAATCCACCGACCCGCGGCAAGTAACTGGCAACTTTCCCACACTCGTATGTGTAAAAATCCCTTGACAAGTATTAACCTGCCCTGAGCGGGATTCGAACTCACGCCTAGGAGGTGAGAGGCGTAAGATAAATAATCAAGCAACTTTGACCCCACGGCTACCGTGAAAAAGAGAAAAATAGCTTTAACCTAAGTACAAAGAGAATCCTTCCTGACTGTGACAGCTTGGAAAGCTAGTGTCATAATTATGGAGGCAAAGTACATTACTAAAGAATCATACAAATCTGAAATGAACCATAATGATGAAATTGCAAGCAAAGCAAAGAAGAGGAATGATCATTGTCACAAAATGTACTTACTTTACTCAGAACTTCTTCTGCTGAAGGTGTTGTTGTGGAGGACATCTTTGAGGAACGCTTGGAAGAAGAAACCTTTGAGGATTTGGACGCCTTGGACACTTCACTAGCGGACTCAGGATCTGAATCTCCATCCTCCTCTTCTGTGGAACCATGATCTTGAGATACATCAGATGGAGCAGCACTGGGCAATTTCTCCGACAGTTGACCCCCTTTCTTTCTCTTGCCTCTGCAACTCTCCTCATGTAATTCTGGATGTAACCGAAGTTGTCTAGGACCCACTTGTCACGGTCAGTGAGGGGCTGCGCTCCAGAGCCAGAGCGCTGCTTCTTGGTGATTTTCCCTGCTCTGTCTCGCATCGATTTCAACCAGGTGGTCAACTGTTCTGCAAATATTCCGAACTGTTGAGGTTTTTCTTTCATTATTCTCTGCCTCTTCTCCTTGTTTTTATAATCAGCCATCCTGAAGTTGTATAAGAATTCATTTTCTTTATACCAGTCAGCCAATTCTTGTTCTTGTTCTGGCTGCAAGGTCAATGGAACAGCTCTCGTTTTTTTCATTGCTGGGGTTGTTGCAGCTTCGTCTTTTGTTTGTACTTCTATCTCAACTGTCTCATGTGTTTGTTGTTCTTCATCGGATTCTACCGTAGCAGGATCATGTTGTGGAGAAGGTGCAACAGGAGGAGTGACAGACCTATGTCTTTTCTGTTTGCCCTTTCCTCGTCCCTTGGGTGGCATGGTTATCAGATGATGGACAGTACAGTCTTGTAATAGGTTTTCTCAAGACAGTCGCTTTTCGTGGAATGAGGTGCTTTGGCATGGGCTGCTTTATATATTTCTCCAGAACCGCTACAGATCGTGAGAAGAACGTAATTAAACGTATTAGCCGTATGGATAACGTAACAACCGTAGTTACCGTCAAGAAACCGCATGCAAACCGCCAATGCATTCAAGGGAACCGTATAGCTTCCGCAAAGAAACCGTAGCGACCGTAAATGTTAATTGTGGCGGAAGGCTGCGGTTGTCTCGCGGAAGGTTAACGGTTTGCTTGCGGTCAGTACGGTGCATTCACGGTTCGCGCGGATTTCTTACGTTTTAGAGCTTTCCGCAGCATTTAATTTTTTCGGCGGTGCCCGCGGACAGTCACGGAACCTGCGGAAGCTTGCGGAAACATGCGAATCATCGCGCGGTGTCTTCGAGGTTCCCTGCGGTTTTCAAACCGCGTCAAACCACGGTCTAAACCGCATAAGTGGGAAAGGGGTATTAGTGATATAAGATAGTATATGGTGTGGCTCGGAAATAAAACACAGAACTAAAAAATCAACATAGGCACACATCTGAAACTAAAAATAGAATGATTATGATATGATAAACAGGTGTTTACTAGTGCACATTCCACCGATATATAACAAATACAGGGTGGCTCAGGGGCAACGTACACGGAAACGCCCCGTCGAAACATACGGTACACAGTAAAACTACACACTGATTCTCAATAAAGATGTGCATTTCAGTATTTTACGTGCGGCACCATAAAATACTGTCGTCAATTACTCTGGGAAACCAAGTGAGTTTCTAGTCCGAAACATACCCATGTATTTACCTTTGTAACATAATATGTGGACTGGAATCTCAGTTATTATTTATGGTTCGGCGACATAACATTTCAAATTGGAAATGTTCGTTACTGTCTCGCTTGAATATATTTTATAACAAATGTATACTACCAACGGAAAAACACTACTGTGTTCAAATATTTGTTATTATCGCAAAGTTTGTTAATATTCTGTTGACTTTTTATGAAATTGTGATTAAATGAGGGAACTGAATTAGTATCCCAGGGCCAAACGATGTTGTCTCAAGTAAATGTGAAATGTACGTTACACATTTTATATTTGTTAATATCGCATTTTCTAAGTGAGTTCTGACACTGATGTATATTCGAAACTATTTATTTCTATTGCAGAATCACTTTTATAAGGAAAGACATCACCTTCAATTTAATGCTGAAAATAAACAGCACGACAATTATTTAGTTTGGGCAGCGTATACAAATTCTTGAAATGTATGTGTCACGAGGATCCTACAATACCCGTAACTAAATGAAACATGATTATCCAAATATCTCTCCTAACTGTCTATCTATTAGATCTCTCTGTAACGGGCAGTTATACCCGCGTGGCTCGTCTAGGTATGATCAGAGATAAGATCTTATATAAAGTATATGTAATATAGCACGTTTAGTTCACTAGAAAACACAACAAAAACACAATACACTTTGGAATCTGTATTAATACTACGCTGACAAATGTACTGCCGCAGTAGTTAATTAACAACAACAAATAATAACAACCCAGAACTGATAACTTAATTAGTTAATCTCTAGGTGTCTAGTTTACACAATATTGTAATCACTTCACCGTGACACAACACCCACACGTGTGATAATTGAGAAACGCTTCCAGGGGAACTTAATTAATAAAGGAATTACAACTCTATTCCTAACTGGTTAATTTTTAATTAACCCTTATCTGCTCATTCAGTAACCTTGTAATACAGAATTAATACTGGTACCTATCACAATAAAGACAATAACCTACAGTTTACCTAGGTTCTCTAGGATGACTCGTTAAGCTTTATATATATATTAGAACAGTGAGCCTACAGATTACTGCGTCAGATTACCGGCAGCACCGTCTAAATAATATTGGTATAATACAGTATTAACATATTTAAAGTCACATCAATCATATCAAGGTTATACAACAGAGCAGAAATAATATTTACCAAGTCCAAACGGACAACGTTCCCCCTGGAAGCCTTCCTATGTTTTCCTTGATATTTCTAAAACCCTAGCTATTTATTATAAAGATCCCAGACTGGTCCGGAGACAGTACGCGGAACCGAATCTTATGATGTGTATATTTCCACAGCGACCAAGCGGTATTTTTTTCTTACAAGCCTAGACTGGTCGTCGCCAGTTCGTCGGCAATACCCCGATCGTACCGAACTAGCGGAGGTATTACGTAACTACTGGCCACATGGCCTCCGCACCTGGGCTGGGTGTGTATTAGGCACAGCTTGACCACGGTCGCGCGGAGGTATTACGTAACAAAGTGCCCATCTGGGCTTAAGTGCATATTGGAACTGCACACGGCCCTCTAAAACAATTAATATCGCCACAGGCGAAAACAAAATTAAGAGCATGTGCCGTCACACACCCCTACCTCAAAAAGGATATTTCCTCTACTCTACATTAAAACAAAAAGTGCGTTAACCGACGCATCCGGGCATTTATAACACATAGTAATAAGGTGACTACCAGTAATCACACTGAGTCTCCTGAGTCCCTGGTATACAATAAAATATATAAAAACAAAACAAATCAAGAATGTCAACACATTATCATAACATTCAACTTCGGGACAGGGCATCAGCGATTACATTGGATGTGCCCTTGATATGTTCAATGGTAAGTGGGAATTCTTGCAGAAGAAGACTCCATCTTAAAACTCTCTGGTTGGTGGCTTTCATTCTGTGAATGAAGGTAAGCGGATTATGATCAGTAAAGACCACCACTTGATGCACTGCCGATTTCACGTAGATCTGAAAATGCTTCAGAGCTTGTACCATGGCCAAAGCTTCCTTCTCTATAGTGGAATAGTTCACCTGGTGTTTGTCAAACCTTTTGGAGAAGAAACTTACAGGATGGTCCAGTCCATTTTCGTCTTCTTGGAACAGCACAGCTCCAGCTCCCACGTCACTGGCATCCACAGCCAGCTTGAGCGGCATTCGGTAGTCTGGTGCTGCCATCACGGGAGACGAGGAGTGCATCTGCTTGAGACGGTTGAATGACTTCTCGCATTCTTCTGACCACTGGAACTTCGTTTCCTTCTTTTTCAGTGTCGCACGTTTTCCAGGTTTTCTCCGATAGGCATGCTGTCGAATCGGTGTAGCGTTGGGTTCCAAGCGCACATCCTGGCTTAGTGTGTTGGTAACCGTTGGAAGGTCCTGACAAATGGAAACATTGTCTTGTTTCAACGTAGTCAACTGTGCTCGCTGGGGGCTCAAGTCTGCTAGAATCTGGCCGTTGGCCAACTTGATCTCCGCAGTCTTGACGTCATCACAGGAAATTGAGTGTCTCTCAATTTGGACAGGTAGCACTGGAACTATCGGCAGTCTGTCAAAATAACCTTTTAGCAAATTGATGTGACAATACCTACTTTTCCTAACCCTATCAGGAGTGTTTATCACATACCCTGTCTCATTAACCCGTTTGTGTACAACATAGGGCCCAAAATACCCCGTTTAATGGGAAGGTATAGCAGCACCTTATCCCCTGGTTTAAATTCCCGACTCTTAGTCTTCCTATCAAACACTGATTTTATTTTGCTCTGCGCATGGCTCAGTTGCTTCCTAGCCTTCCTATCTCTAACTCTCTTATTCATTAATACTCCCTTGTCCATATCATAACCTGACATCTGATCCTCCATCTCACTCTCTGTTAACAATGTAGTGCGAGTTGCCAACAATGTTGGATCAGCCCCCTGCTCTAGAATTAACTCTTGTCTATTACAAGGTAAGTCCCCTCTATCAAACACAACTGGTTCATTTACCCTTTGCGGGAGGTCAACAGGTTCCACCACATTTAGTTCCTCAGTTGACTTATCTACCATTTTACTGATAACCTCATCCACTCCAATTTCATGGCTCACACACGTATCAGACAAATCACAATTTACCTCTGGGTCTCGTGCTACCCTTCTGGCCATAGCCCTAGTCTTTACACACGCAGGATATCTAAACTCATCAACCTCACTCTCTTCTATTGGTAAAGGGCTGTCTTTAATTAACAATTGGTCACATTTCGGCTGACAACACTGACTTGTCAAATCATTACCCAACAAAACTCCTATGTTTTCAACAGGCAAGTCCTTCACAACACCCATAATGACTGGTCCCGTCACAAACTTCGAACACAAGAAAACGTTATGTAACCGGACAACCATATTTTCTCCAGTAACCGAGCTTAAGGCCAAACTACGTCTTGTATCTGAATTCTCTATACCAGCTAAACACTCCGACATGATCAGTGACTGACTACACCCGGTATCTCGATAGATTGATATTGCCTTAGGACTCAATTTTTGTTTCACATCACAAACCATACCAGTGGACACATACGGGTTTACTTTCTCTGCCATGGGACTAACCATTAACTCCCTCGCTAACGGAGCTGACCTCACTAAACCGACCACGTGCGCATTATCACGTTTCCTTTTAAAACAGTCCCCGACAAGATGGTTATCTTTTTTACAGTAACTGCAATGTGGACGAAAAGTTCGTGCATTGGCTGATAATGCAGGTTTATCCTTACTTTGCCCACCAGGTACATTCCTTGCCTGACTAGCTGACCAACTAGACGACTCTCCCCAATAGTTACCTTCCCAGGAAAAACCTGGCTGAAATTTCTTCTTATCACCCTGTTGTAAAGAGCTACCCTGTACTGCCTGAGCTTTGTGTATTAACACGTAATCATCTGCCACTATGCCTGCCTCCTCTATCTTTTTGACATCACGATCCTCTAAATGAATACGTAAGCTAACTGGTAATCCATTTTTAATGTCCTGTAAGATCAACAACTCCCGTAACTCGATATATGACTCTACCTGATGAGACACCACCCATTTATCAAACATCCCTGCCTTCTTAGCCACAAACTCACTATAAGACTGACCCTGCGTTTTTCTCAACTTGCTATACCGTAAACGATAATCCTCAGGTCGTAATTCATACGCCCTCAACACTGCAGCCTTAACTAGGTCGTACTGACTTGCTCGCTCATCACTCATTGAATTATAAGCTACGCTAGCCTTCCCCTTAAACTTAGACACGGCTAACAATGTCCACTTAGACTGCGGCCAATTTAGCTGCTTGGCGGCCCGTTCAAAAAGTTGGAAGAACATATCTACCTCCTGGTCGTCAAATACAGGCACTGATCTATAAGCCTCCGACATGTTAAACCCATTTCCGGCTTCCCGTCTAACTTTTTCAGTATTCAACTTTAACTCATGTTCCACTTTTAATTTTGCTAACTGGAATTCTCTATCCCTATCTTCTCTTTCTCTCTCTCTCTCTCTCTCTCTCTCTCTCTCTCTCTCTCTCTCTCTCTCTCTCTCTCTCTCTCTCTCTCTATCTCTTCTCTATCTCTATCTCTCTCTTCTCTATCCCTCTCTTCTTTTTCTCTATCCCTCTCTTCTCTTTCTCTCTCTCTCTCTCTCTCTCTCTCTCTCTCTCTCTCTCTCTCTCTCTCTCTCTCTCTCTCTCTCTCTCTCTCTCTCTCTCTCTATCTAATGCACGTTCTTCTCTTTCGTACTCAAGCTTTTGAAAAGCTAATTGTTGTTCCACACTTAACTCATTTATCTCTATCTCTGGAACAATCTCACTGTCTTCCATAACAGGCCTATCACCAAAAACCTCCTGGATAATAATTGTCTTTATATCACCTAAGGTTTTAGCTGATGTTAAATCAATTTCTCGCTCACCCGCGATTTCAACTAACTCGGCCTTACGTGCTCACTTAATCTCCACTACACTGAGCGTAGGCCTATCCAGCAAATTCTTATCCATGTTTAGATATGACGCACTTATTATTAATTAATTTTCTAGTGAACAAAGTTGCTACTTCTGGTTATTTGTAAAAAATAATTTATAAAGCTCCCATTTACAAACAATACTTTTTTAAATATGCATGTCCCGTTTCAGATCCGGGACGAGCGCCCCAATTTTCACTCCTGTCACGGGGATCCTACAATACCCGTAACTAAATGAAACACGATTATCCAAATATCTCTCCTAACTGTCTATCTATTACATCTCTCTGTAACAGGCAGTTATACCCGCGTGGCTCGTCTAGGTATGATCAGAGATAAGATCTTATATAAAGTATATGTAAAATAGTACGTTTAGTTCACTAGAAAACACAACAAAAACACAATACACTTTGGAATCTGTATTAATACTACGCTGACAAATGTACTGCCGCAGTAGTTAATTAACAACAACAAATAATAACAACCCAGAACTGATCATTTAATTAGTTAATCTCTAGGTGTCTAGTTTACACAATATTGTAAACACTTCACCGTGACACAACACCCACACGTGTGATAATTGAGAAACGCTTCCAGGGGAACTTAATTAATAAAGGAATTACAACTCTATTCCTAACTGGTTAATTTTTAATTAACCCTTATCTACTCATTCAGTAACCTTGTAATACAGAATTAATACTGGTACCTATCACAATAAAGACAATAACCTACAGTTTACCTAGGTCCTCTAGGATGACTGGTTAAGCTTTATATATATATTAGAACAGTGAGCCTACAGATTACTGCGTCAGATTACCGGCAGCACCGTCTAAATAATATTGGTATAATACAGTATTAAAATATTTAAAGTCACATCAGTCATATCAAGGTTATACAACAGAGCAGAAATAATATTTACCAAGTCCAAACGGACAACGTTCCCCCTGGAAGCCTTCCTATGTTTTCCTTGATATTTCTAAAACCCTAGCTATTTATTATAAAGATCCCAGACTGGTCCGGAGACAGTACGCGGAACCGAATCTTATGATGTGTATATTTCCACAGCGACCAAGCGGTATTTTTTTCTTACAAGCCTAGACTGGTCGTCGCCAGTTCGCCGGCAATACCCCGATCGTACCGAACTAGCGGAGGTATTACGTAACTACTGGCCACATGGTCTCCGCACCTGGGCTGGGTGTGTATTAGGCACAGCTCGACCACTGTCGCGCGGAGGTATTACGTAACAAAGTGCCCATCTGGGCTTAAGTGCATATTGGAACTGCACACGGCCCTCTAAAACAATTAATATCGCCACAGGCGAAAACAAAATTAAGAGCATGTTCCGTCACAGTATGGTACCGCTGTTTATACAATAATTATCGTCACCAGAAGTTATACCGTGTTGTTCCATAATTTAGTTGTATATTCCACTCAAATACTGCATGTTAGCAAATATGCCTTTTATAACAGTATGTTTATAGATATTGATTTGTGCGCGTATGACATGTTCGTTATTCAAATGTACGTTATATGAAATGTACGTTTCTCATGAAATAAGAAGAATGCTTGATTATTAGTACTGCCAAGTGATTTGCAAGGGGATTCCACTTTGTAATCTACGATCTCAGAGACTGAAACACGTGGATGGGAATATTTGCACAGAGTGTAAAAATCAAGCTGTGAGTTGGTATTTTATTCAGAACAATTTTTGCTTATAGTCAAGTATGAACAAAACTGTTTCTGCTTTAAAAATAAAATTAGATATTTTATGTAATCAATCAGCTGGTGCGTGTTTTGCTACTTTTTATTACTTTTCCTCCACAGTGGACTAAAATAATTGAAATGTACGTTACAATTGGTAACGAACATTTCAACTATCAGGTACCAGTTTGTATTGTTTAATTAATGTTCTTGCCATAAGTTAAACTTCTTGAATGTTTAGGCTATCATATTTTATTACATTTACAATCAAATTATAAATGTTAGATGTAATTATTTTTAAGTTAAAGCAGTTTTACGTTAATTTAAAATATACTACATCGGTTTCATATAACTAGAATAAATAGAGTGACATTAATTAGAACTACCTCTTCCATTAAAGTTAAAGTACGTGTCATTTAACGGTTAACCTGATTTGACAAAACTATATATTTTGCAATATTTACACATATATTTTATAATTAATTTCTTGCATCTATCAACTCTTTATGAAACCTTTGGTAACGTAATTTCATTTAAAATTTTCCAGTCTCCATTTATAGAAACTATGGCAAAAACTTGAGCTGAGATTTAGCATGCATATAGAGAACGCAAAAAGGCAAACACGGGAGAGAAATACCTGAAGAAAGAAAGAGAAAGAAGAAAGGTCAATTATATTCCATCAAGCAAAATACTGCAAGTTGAGAAGGATGCGAGTAACTTGCCAGTGGAAGTTTCATTTATGAAACAAAGTAGGCAGATGTTTCAATGGCCCCCACGTCCAGATGTCATTTGGATTAGCCTGGAGTCAGTTTTGTGTATCAGTCATGATCCAGTACCTTCGGGAAAATCAAAGCGAATGTTAAAAATTCCACAGAAAGAGGTTGACAAAATTGAACTTTGTCAAGAAACGTACGTTACCAATCATTAAGAAAGTATGCCATTAATGTTTGGATGTGACCCAAAATTATTGTTCAGTTTATCTATCAGCATAATCTGAAATCTCGAAAGATGTTTTTTCTACTATTTTCATTAGTTTAATTAGTGGCCGAATACAAATATTTGCAGATGTGAAATGTACGTTACACTGTGTAAAGGAATTATTATGTCGAAGATAGACACTCATTATTAAAGTTTTAGGTTATCAGAAAATAAGATAACTATAATTCTTCGTTTCCTTGGTGTTTTTCACTTAAAATAGTATTTCTTAGATTTTAACTTGTTCGTGAAACGTACGTTACAATTTACTATTATGAAAAGGATAGCAATTGTTTACTGCGGCGATCAGCAAACATGTTTAGGTATTGAGATTTCTTTCTTGCTTGTCTTTGAAATCGCAAAATATGTGCATTTATTATTTCATTTCAAGATGCTACTTAGTGAGTGAACTTGTAGCAGATCAGTTTGAAGTTAAAATCCTATTTGGCAGTGGTTTACTGTGACTGTGTTGGTGCCAATACAAATAAATAAATTTTGATATCAGTTTGATGTGTTTGTTTAATTGCTGATAGGTCTGTTCAATATATATTTCTATCATGCTGATAGTGTTTTTCCGATATGTGTCTTAGTGATATTTCAGTACAATTTTATTGGAAGTGGGTAATGTATAACGTACATTTCTGTACTGCAAAATGAAGTATCAAGAGCTGCTACAATTCCATGCAGTGAGACAAAACCACGAAAGTTAACTTGAAACCATTATACCATTATACAGCTGATATATATAACTATTATATGGAATATAATATTCATTGATTTCAAAGTTTTTATTTTTGGTCGTTTCATGATCCTAATATGCGCCTCGTTTACAGGCACACAATTCTGAAACTAAACATAGAACGTTTATGAAATTATACAGATCCATCATCTGGTGCATGTTGTATGGAAATACGAAGAACCTAGGTTAGCTTAAGGCTCTGTCTAGTCGACATTCGAATTTCATCTCAATATTCACATTAGACCTTCAGTTCTGAAACTAAACATAGAATGTTTATCATATGATAGAAATGTGTTCAGTAGTGCACATTCAGCCCATAAATAACAAACACGCAGTTGCTTAGGGCCAACTTCCAAGGTAACGCTCCGTCAAAGTATATGGTACACAGTATAACTACACCACAGTCGTTTACAGGCACACAATTCTGGAACTAAACATAGACATTTTATGAAAGTCTACAGATCCATCCTCTAGTGCTTGATTTATAGAAATGAGAAGAACCTAGGGTGGCTCAAAGCTCTATCTGAACGTGACGCCTCGTTAAAAGTCGAAATTTCACGCTCAATATTCAGATTGGACTCACAATTCTGAAACTAAAGATAGAATGTTTATCATATGATAGAGATGTATTCATTAGCGCACATTCAACCCATAAATAACAAACACAGGCTGGCTCAGGGGCAACTTCCAACGTTACGCCCCATCCATGTATATAGTCTCAATTCGGATTTCAGCTCAATATTGAGATTTGACCCATAATTGTGAAACTAAACATAGAATGTTTATCATTTGATAAACAAGTGTTCAGTGGTGCACATTCAATCCAAAAATAACAAACACAGGGTGGCTCGGCAGTAACTTCCCACGTAACGCCCCATCCATATATAAAGTACACAGTGTAAAATAAATATACACACAATTCTGAAACAAATAATAGAATGTTTATCATATGATAAATGCAGGGTGGCTCAAGGGCAATTTCCATTGTAACGTCCCTTTAAACTATATTGGTACAAAGTATAACTACACCACCCTCGTTTTCAGGCACACAATTCTGTAACTAAACAGAAAGTTTATGAAATTCTACAGATTCATCATCTAGTGCTTATTATATGGAAATGAAAAGAACCTAGGGTGGCTAAAGGCTTTATCTTAGAACGTGACATCCTGTTAAAGTTCGAAATTCGGATTTTAGCTCAATATTCAGATTAGACCCACAATTCTGAAACTAAACATAGAATGTTTATCATATGATAGAGATGTATTCAGAAGTGCACATTCAATCCATAAATAACAAACACAGGGTGGCTCAGGGGCAACTTCCAACGTTACGCCTCATCCATGTATATAGTACTCAGTGTAAAATCAATGATTTCTAAAATAATCGCTCGCATCCAGTTAGGATACAGCTTTAATAGAGATAATTATATGAGTTAGCAGGCCCGTCGGAGAATTTTGTTTTAAATGGGATGTGCTAATGATCAGGGTCGTTGTTAAGCATGTTTGTAGGGGTTTGAGGGTATGCCCCATCAGGGCAATTTAAAAACTGGATGGCTTTAAACGCCTTTTCTTGGCATCTGAATCGCAAAATTAGCCGTATTTAAATAATAATTTAAAAACTATTTTAAGCATTATTTTGCATAGTATTATAACCCAATAATGTTTTTTTTTTTCTTGGCATCTTGATAGCAAAATTACCCATTTTCAGACAGTGATCAGTTTCTCTTTTGAAGTTTTATAACCCAAAAAGTATTATTTAGAAAAGTTCAAACCCGTTACTCTTAAATCTCAATCACTAAATCGTGAATTTTAGCGTTGACCACCGTCGAAATGACCAGGGGCGGGAGAGCGGGAGAGGAGGACCCGAGGAAAAGCCATAGAATCAACTTTGCGTCGTATCATATATTTCATTTAATTTGACTTTGATCACTTTTTTGAAAGGGCACTATTCTAGGGACGGCTCTGTCTAGGTAGGGCAGATATACATGAAAACGATACAAAGAGGCACTTGTAAGAACTTGTAAATTAAAACTTTAAAAGGTACTATTCTAGGGACGGCTCGGTCTAGGTAGGACAGTTGTACATAAAAACGATACAAAGGGGCACTTGTAAATTATAGATTTATAGGGCACCATTCTAGGGACGGCTCGGTCTAGGTAGGGCAGATATACTTAGAACATAAAAATTAGCCTAATGTTCATTAGTAATTTTGATGATCTATACAATTTCAAAGCAAAAACTATTAGGCTATCATTATGCAACTTTGATCACGCAAAAGTAAGGCGCCTATTACTCGCGTTAAACACTGTGGTGAACACTGAACTCCATTGGGAATCAGTAACACAGACACTCATTTGCAAGCTTGCGCATACAAGCACAACTTAACTTCATACAGCTAAAAATGCTTACGTGTAAAACAATTTTTATACAAACAAAAAGGGCACGTGAACATTTTGAGGGCACTTGAAAAAAACTTGGGGGGCGGGGGGCGTCGCCCTGGTCCCCTCTAGATCCGCCTCTGAGCATACACTACATACGCTAATTATACACTATAAATATACACTATACACATACGTATATACATTAAGTATATGAAGTAAACATGTATAGAGTATGCTCTACATACATCAAGTAAACACTACGTAAATACGGGACACGCTACGTGTATAAGATATATATAAAATACACATAGTACACATTACGCACGTATAAATGTATTACGTATTCACTAAGTAGGTCAAGTGTGCACAACTTAAATGAAGGATACCTTATATACACAGCATGTACTGTACTTATCTCAAGTGTACACTGTGTACATCAAGTATTCACTACGTACACCAAGTATATACACTACGTACGCAATATATACCCGAAGTGTGTAGTGTTTACTTCAAAAATAGTGTTAAGTTAATGCAATTACTGTATATCTTGAGTACGTATTACATATGGCATGTAGCTAATGTTCAGCTCTTGTTTAACGTATATTATATATTGACAGTGTATAATGTACGTTAGTAGTTTGTACTTGATATACGTAGTGTATATATGACGTGTTTAGTGTGCATTTGATATAGGAAGTATATAATTAATTTCAATACATGTGCATTTGATATATAATACCGGCCTCGGTGGCGTCGTGGCAGGCCATCGGTCTACAGGCTGGTAGGTACTGGGTTCGGATCCCAGTCGAGGCATGGGATTTTTAATCCAGATACCGACTCCAAACCCTGAGTGAGTGCTCCGCAAGGCTCAATGGGTAGGTGTAAACCACTTGCACCGACCAGTGATCCATAACTGGTTCAACAAAGGCCATGGTTTGTGCTATCCTGCCTGTGGGAAGCGCAAATAAAAGATCCCTTGCTGCCTGTCGTAAAGAAGAGTAGCCTATGTGGCGACAGCGGGTTTCCTCTAAAAACAGTGTCAGAATGACCATATGTTTGACGTCCAATAGCCGATGATAAGATTAAAAATCAATGTGCTCTAGTGGCGTCGTTAAATAAAACAAACTTTACTTTTGATATATAATAGACAGAGGATGAGAACCAAACAGAGGGAGACAGAAAAAGACAGGAAGGGAGACTCAGAAAAACAACAACAAGAAGACAAAAACAGACAGACAGACAGACATACTAGCAGATTGGGGATAATATTCGTTTACATATTTTGTTGGAGAGTACTTAAAAAGAAAAATAATCTCCTAGTTTAGTGTTTTTTTGTTGTTGTTTTGTTGTTGTTGTTTTGTTTGTTTGTTTGTTGTTGTTTTTTGTTTGTTTGTTTTTGTTGTTGTTTGTTTGTTGTTGTTGTTGTTGGTTTTTGTTGGGGGGGGTTTGGGGGGGAGGGGCTTGTGGGGGGGTTTTCTGTGTGTTTGTGTTTTGTTTGGGAATTTTTTTTGTTTTTTGTTGACACTTTTCCAGAACAAATATATATTTATAAAATTTAAAAAATTCGTCAAAACATCACTGATCACGTCAGTACATTATATTGTAATACATTATCATCAATAAACGAAGGAAGGAAGGAAATGTTTTATTTAATGACGCACTCAACACATTTTATTTACGGTTATATGGTTTCGGACATATGGTTAAGGACCACACAAATATTGAGGGAGGAAACCCGCTATCGCCACTTCATGGGCTGCTCTTTTCGATTAGGAGCAAGGGATCTGTTATATGCACCATCCCACAGAGTGGATAATACATACCACGGCCTTTGATATACTAGTCGTGGTGCAATGGCTGGAGCGAGAAATAGCCCAATGGGCCCCCTGACGCATCAATAAGTATTAAGTTCTATGTATAAAGTTTATACTCGATCCGTTGTGTGTGAGTGTTGCAATGCAATCTCTCTCTCTCTCTCTCTCTCTCTCTCTGTCTCTCTCTGTCTCTCTCTCTATATACTCGATCCGTTCTGTGTGTGTTGCAATGTCGATATCTCTCTCTCTCTCTCTCTCTCTCTCTGTCTCTCTCTCTCTCTGTCTCTCTCTCTCTCTCTCTCTCTCTCTCTCTCTCTCTCTGTCTCTGTCTCTCTCTGTCTCTTTCTATCTGTGTCTCTCTCTCTCTCTCTGTCTCTCTCTGTCTCTGTCTCTGTCTCTCTCTCTCTCTCTCTCTGTCTCTCTCTCTCTGTCTGTCTCTCTCTGTCTCTCTCTGTCTCTCTCTCTCTCTCTGTCTCTGTCTCTCTCTGTCTCTTTCTATCTGTGTCTCTCTCTCTCTCTCTCTGTCTCTCTCTGTCTCTGTCTCTCTCTCTCTCTCTCTGTCTCTCTCTCTCTCTCTCTCTCTCTCTCTCTCTCTCTCTCTCTCTCTCTCTCTCTCTCTCTCTCTCTCTCTCTCTCACTCTCTCTCTCTCACTCTCTCTCTGGGATGGGACATAGCCCAGTGGTAAAAACACTTGCGTAATGTGCAGTCGGTCTAAGATTGATTCTCGGCATGACTCATTTGGGCTATTGCTCGTTCGAGCCAGTCGTCATCATATGGTGTAACAAATTCCGTGGTATATATTAACCTGCCTGTGGGACGATGCATATAATAGATGCCGTGTTGCTAATCGAAAAGTAGCCCATAACATGGCGGCATCGAGTTTCCTCTCTGTGGTCTTTATCCATTTGTACCACGCTTTGGTGTCGGCCCCTTTGATTTTACCCGTGGTGTATCCCATAGTTAGACCTCGGGCGTGTCTGACCTAAATTTTAGCGATTGCTGAATGGCTGAAGAAAGTTACGCCTACAGGTCACATAAAATTATAGTTCAGCAGGACGTAAATTAGAACATTGTTCTAAAAAGTAACACTTTCACTAACATTACTAATAAAGCTACAATATAAATCTGTAATGGGGGCGTGGTACAAGCTAGTTACATAATCCTTTTCCGAGAGATTTGTCTAGATAGACCACGGTTATTGCGGCCGTTGAGTGACGGGTGTAATAGATCTTGGGCTACGCCCTCGATCATTACACCCGTCACTCAACGGCCGCAATAGCTAGGCAATTCTCTCGGAAAAACATGATGTAACTATAACTTGTCCGACGCAGTATAATCGTAATTAACATGACTTTACTAAATAATTGGCAATGTAAAATGTCGTATGTCACTATTACTATTTTATCCTTTTTAATGGACTTTTTCGTAGACAATACCATTGAAAACGTGCTGACCATGAATGGCATCATTATAATATTATTTATTACAATATACTGGACGGTGCATAGCTATAGCTTCCAATGTATGAAAGCCGAAATTTCCGTGTCAAAGTTTGAGGGGCACCGTCAAATATTCACGGAGTATAAACAGCTGCGGCTCTGATTAGTAGTAATATATGACAATAGTCACCTATACAAATACTATTATCCATTCCAAATAAATAAATAAACACTTATTAAATATACTCTTGTTATCCAGTATATACTACATAATAAAACCAATAGAGGGTATCCCGTATTCTATATCTTCCTCTTTATCATATGATAAATATACTATGTTTAGTTTCAGAATTGTGGGTCTAATCTGAATATTGAGCTGATTGAGTTGAATTTGGACCATTAACGGTGCGTCACGTTCAGACAGAGTCTCGAAGTACCCTAGACACTTCACATTTCCATAGAACATGCACTAGAGGATAGATCTGTAGAATTTTATCAACTTTCTATGTTTAGTTTCAGAATTGTGTGACTGTAAACGAGTGTGGTGTAGTTATACTGTGTACCATATATATGGATGGGGCGTTACCTTTTTTTTCTTTTCTTTTTTTACGTTTCGGGCACTACCGGTCAATTCGCCGGTTGCCCCATTTATTTAAGAATTGACCGCAATTATTTTTTGATTCATGCAAGTATGAACCGAAAAAACGATGTGCACATTGTATGAGCCCGCGTAGAGAGTCATACAAAGGTAGCGAGCTCATACAAAAGTGTGCACATCGTTTTTTTTCGGTTCATACTTGCATGAACCAAAAAATAATTGCGGTCAAATCTTATAATTAAATTTATATGCATACTTTAACAATACATAACTGAATTTATTTTGTTTAGCTTTAAATACGCCTGTAGTATTGTTTGTGTAAACTTCATTGATACTTATGTCGGGTAAGAATGCGAACGTTCATTCACTATCATTTGAATCAGGTGATTTTTTTGTAAATGACGTCATTTCCTCTAGCTGCTGTGCATTTTTACGGATCGTTTAGTTATATTGGAAGGAATTGTCCTATTCGTGTTTAGTTTATATTTTATGAAAGTGAACGAAGAGAACGTGTCTAACATTTATGCTGTTGGTGGAACCGTTTAATTTTCGCCAACAGCTGTAGAACATCGCTTACAAGTAACTTACAGATATGAAGTTTCCTACATGGTTTCTTTGGCCACCGACCGAGTCTCATGTCATGATTAGCGAAGAGGTTGGGATTTTTGGGTGTGTTTTTTTTGTTTGTTTTTTTAAATCAATGCGTATATATCTACATGTCTACTCTGCTATAGCATTTCCCATTAATTTATCGTATAAATTTTTTGTAGCTTTCACGTGTTTTCTTCAAACTATTTAAATATATATTCTTTATTGCATTAGGCCAACTGGCCCTTGAGCATACAAAATAACATTAAGTAAATACATTATAAAACAGGAGGTGTATATATACATGCATTTCATTATATAAATGCTAACAATGTAATAATAATAAGAGGATAAGCTAATTAATACAACACAATTAAATAATTTAGGATATAGACACACACAAATAATATTAATATTATACGTGAGTTATGCTGGAGAAGCTTTAAATTAATTATATAATATATTATCTCGGTGTTGAAATGCTCTATAGCAAAACAGAGCTAGTTTCCTCAATAACTGAACACTTTCACTGTTACATAATTGAATAAATTTAAACATACTAGGATTTCTTGTATAAAATTCAGGAATATATCTTCTACGAATGGTATTATAAACAGGACACATAAGTATAAAATGGTATTCGTCTTCAATAACGTTACAGTTATAACATACTCGGTCTTCGAGTAATACAGCATTTGGCTCGAAAGATAGCCTATGTGCTGATACACGAAGTCTAGTCAATGCAAATCTAAATTTTTCAACATACACACAGTCTAAATATTGCTTATAACTAAATGTATCTGAGAAATTACGATATAATACAGCTCTTGTAGATGCCATTATATGATTGCCAGAATAAACTGGCTTGTTCCACAAAAGTAGTGCGAGTCAGTGGGGTGGGGGTGGCGGGTGGGGGGTGGGTGGGGGTAGTAGGCGTGGCTTAAATCTTTTCGGTTCATCGATATATGAATGAAAAAAAGTAAGCACCTCTGGACCAATCAAATTGCCGTAAAGTGTATAGACGCAAAGAAAAATTAATTATTTATCAATATCCTACCTTTTTACAATTTAACCAGGTTCTCCTTGAATGTTAAAAATATATGTACATTAAAAGTGTTTGTGTTTGTATCATAATAAAATATATTTACTGCTGCTTGTGTTCTTGTTTTCATTTAAAAGCTTTAGTGTATGTTGTTTAAAATTGATTAGTTAAAAGATTCTAACCTTGTTTGAGGGCCTGGCCTCCAAAGCTACAAGCCGGGAGATCCAGGCCTATTTTTGTCTACGTTTTGTGCATAATTTGCCAATAATTTCCATAGTTGATACGTAATGTCGAAGGCGTCATTGCACAAGGCAACGACCCCTTCGAAACACCAGTGTTTTAAGAATTTTTCTCTTCTATTAGGCAGTTCTAATGCGGCAAAATATTCTGTTTCAACCCTTGAATATACTGTTTGAAAAGTGCCATTTCGTTACTTGGCTTATAACCCTCTAATAATTTTCGTGTAGTCCAAATTACCCTTATAACTTTACTCCAGAGAAAGATCTTTAAGTTCGACGCATAGTTGCCAGGTTTATGTTTAATTCCAAAAATCATTCTATATGGATTTAATCCGAATTTATCGCCAATTTATCTTGAAAGTCGCCCTTGAACGACCCCGTCTTTGTTATTAACACAGCGTGGTTTTCTTACAATATTCTCTCGATCGATCACTGGAAGTGAGCAGATTGCTTAAAACTCTATGAAACAGACTGCCGAGAAACAGAAAAGAGACATGTAAGTCAATAATGCGAAATATCAATTAATTATGACAATTAAATCTGTGAATCCGATACACGGCTTACATTCGGAGCACAATTTTCAAGTTCGAAATTGCGTTGTTGGATAAGATGTCAGACTGTGATGCAGAATAGAAATTTATACTGTTTCTAAATTTACTAGAACATGAACTATAACTTCCAGATACAAATAAACTACCTGGTATAATATAAAAGAAGCGTTTGTAGCGAACTGTGAGAACTACTCACTAGAAAGAAACATGGCGACAAGCGATGAACTGTCTACAGTTCTCCATAACACACGAGAGGTGATATATGGAAGTAGCGCCAAGACTGAGACACTACCACTAGATCTGTTGATAGATTTAATGTCAAAAATGAACACCAGACTTTCTAACATTGAAACGTATGCGAAAAAAATGGAAGATGTTGAAACGTATGCTAAAAAAATTGAAGATGTCCAGTCGTCTATCTTGTCACTTGCTAACAAAGTTTATTCGTTGGAAGCTGACGTTAAGAACGTTATCACCGATAAACGAAACATGGAATCCAATTTCCAAGGTCTGAGTAATTTGTACGATTGTGTGAAGGAAACAGGTGACAAAAATAAAGCGGAAATAGAAGCGATAAAGCGGACAATTAAAAACACTGGTAATGACAACGCGGAATGCAAAAAAGAAATAGAGTCGCTGAAAAAGGACAATTATGAAATGAGAGATTTGATAACCGATCTACAATGCCGATCTATGAAATGTAACCTCATCTTCACCGGTCTTGCCGAAAACCCTAACGAAATTACAGAGTACGTAATAAGAGAATTTCTTGGAAATGAACTTGGCTTGGATTACGATTTTGAGTTTGGTAATGTACATCGTTTTGGCAAAAGACGACTTGGTTCATCTCGCCCCATTGTTGCTCGCTTTCTGTACCACAAGGATATCGTACTGATAAAGTCGAACGCGTACCAGCTCAAGGGAAAACCTTACGGTATCAGTGAGCAGTTCCCCCCGGCGATCGAGGAACGCCGTAAGAAACTGTATCCCATAGCCAAACGCCTGAGACAAGCTGGACACAGGACGAAACTGTTACGGGACAAGTTATTTGTAGATGGGAAACCTTACGAGGAGGCAAATTACACCGATTATCGGTCGTTCCGAGATGTAGTACAAAACAAGCCACGCCAACAGCGACCAAGTCCTACACACGCGAGGGATACCAGACCGGCATAGAAACGACCCGCGCGTTTGTTCATCGCCAACGGTAACAACCGACCCCCCTCACCTATCTGGCGCAGACCCCCATCACTTATCTGGCGCAGACCCCCCTCACGTATTCGCCGCAGACCCCAATCACCCATCCGCCGCAAACGGAGCGATGTCGGCTACATAGGACGGGCTGGAGGGTGAACATGTGATCAAAATTATGACATGGAATGTTCAAAGGAGACTAGCTTTTAAACTTTGCGACAGCGAATTTGTTAATATTATTTCAGGATGTGATTTGCTCTTTTTAAATGAATGTTGGATTGATAACACTGATGATCTCAATGTAAACGAATTTATCTTAGCCGCCCGCATAGTACGATCGAAGTGTAAGGGTGGTGGCTGTGTTTTGTATTACAAAAATTGGTTACATAAATATATATCTATTGTCAAGATATGTGCCAATACATATTGCTGGGTTAAACTTGACAAATCCCTGTTTGTAAATAAACTTCACGTATTTATTTTATGTGTGTACATACCTCCTGAAAATAATGTGTTTTATGTTAAATATGACTGTGACATTTTTGATATGATATACAATGACATTTTGATCTTTCAAACCCAGGGCGAGGTATTGTGTATAGGTGACTTTAACGCGCGCACTGGAGCGGAACCGGATTATATCCCACTGGATCGGCTTGATGATCAAGTGTTGCGTAACATCGGTGAACTGTTTGACTATGTCTCTGACAGTGTTCAACGCCAAGAGTGTCTCAAGACAAAACTGTAAATAACTTGGGTCGTAACTTGTTACGCTTGTGTAAAGCTACTGGTATCCGTATTGTGAATGGCAGATCACCTGGTGATAATATTGGTCGTTTTACTTTTTATCATAGAAATGGATCAAGCTGTATTGACTACGCTATATGCTCCAACGACATACTTCATATCGTTAGCGACTTTACAGTGTGCGATTTTAATATGTTTTCTGACCACGCGCCCTGTTTGATCGAGGTTGTTTGCTCATTGAAATTTTTTAACAAAGTTGTAGTTAATAAAGGTAATCCTTTATATATGACTTGAACTATCTGGAATGAGGAATGCAAGGTTGATATTTTAAACAGTTTAAGCGGAAAGTCCGAACAATTACAGATTCTCTTTCAAAATATTTGTCCCACCAAAGAAAGTATTGATAAATCAGTTACTGATTTAACTCATCTGATAAATGACTCGACCAAACAATACTGTTCCCACACTGTTAAATGTAAAAACTGTTGGAGGTCATTGTCTAAAATCAGTCCGTGACAAACCATGGTTTGATGATAAGTGCCGTGAGTTATATCGCAGTTACAAGGAGGCTCTATATTTGTTTAACAAGCATTCTTCATTCGAGAACAGGTATAATTTAGCTGTAAAAAAGAAAACATATAAACAGCATATAGGTAAAGCAAAACGAATGTATTTATATCAGGAAGGTAACCTGTTGCATTATTTGAAAAAACATAACCCAAAGCAATTCTTCAAGCGTTTTAAGAACAAACGTAAGCAAGTTAATACGTCATTAACAATCAATGATTTTTTTTATACATTTTAAAAATTTAACAAACACCGATCATGTTGAACAGGTTAATATTACCCAAATGATAGATGAATTTGACGATACCTCAGTTAATACCCATAATGAAAGTGTTTTTGAAGAATTGGATAAAATAATAACACCTGCTGAGATTGAACATGTTATTTCAAATCTTAAACGAGACAAAACCCCTGGCCATGATCTTCTGTTAACTGAATATTTCATAGAATTTAAAGACATTTTATTACCCGTTTTAAGCAAGCTATTCAATAGCATTATTGATTGTGGTTATTTCCCCAATTCTTGGTCAAACGGGATCATCCTACCCTTATACAAAAAGAACGACCCTAACGATGTAGGCAACTATAGAGGTATAACTTTATTAAGTGTTATATCCAAAATATTTACTTCTCTTATTAACAATAGACTTCTACAATGGAGCAGTAATCACAATATTATATCTGATGCCCAGTTCGGATTTAAGCCTGGCTATGGAACTTGTGATGCAATTTTTTCCATACATAGTCTGCTATCATCCACTTTAGCGCATAAAAAACGTTTATATTGTTGTTTCATTGATTACAAAAAGGCCTTTGATAGTATTAATAGAAATAGTCTTTGGTATAAACTATTCGGATACGGTGTCACAGGAAAACTATTAACTATAATTAGATCAATGTATAATGATGTTAAATCATGTGTTAAACACCACGGGTCCTTCTCTGATTCTTTTTCAACTAGTGTGGGTTTAATGCAGGGAGACGCACTATCGCCTATGCTCTTTTCTCTTTTTGTCAACGATATTGAACTTGACCTGTTAAACCACTGCAATAACTCTTACGAATTGAAATATTTGAACTTATTATTGCTAATGTATGCTGATGACACAGTTATTTTTTCAGAAAGTATAGAAGGCTTGCAAGAAATGTTAAATTGTCTAAATATATATTGTTATAAGTGGAATTTATGTATTAATACCGATAAGACCAAGGTTCTTATATTTCGTAACGGAGGTATTATACGAGATAATGAAAAGTGGTATCTAGGGGATAACGAATTGGAAATAGTAAATGAATTCAATTATCTGGGATTGGTATTAAAATTCAATGGAAAGTTTGTTGAGACACAAAAATGCATTGCTAATCAAGGTCGCAAAGCTTTATTTGGTTTGCTGAGAAAATTTAATGATTGTAACCTTAATGTAGAAACTAAGTTATATTTGTTTGATACTTATGTTAGCAGCATATTAAGCTATTGCTGCGAGATTTGGGGATACCATAGCGCTACAGATATTGAAAAGGTACACATCGATTTCTGCAAAAGAATACTTGGTGTAAGTAAAAAATGTACTAATATGATGGTATTCGCAGAACTTGGTCGCTTTCCTTTAACCACTTCTCGAAAATTCAGAATTATTAAATATTGGCTGAAAATATTAAATACTAACAACTGTATTTTAAAGAGCTGCTACGAATTATTATTAGATGATATCAATCTCCCTAGATTTAATTGGGCAAATTCTGTGAAAAATATTCTACTAGAAGTAGGCCTTCCTCACATATGGGATAGCCAACAGGTCGAAAATAAAACTTCTTTCTTATTCACAGTTAAACAACGTTTAGAGGATCACTTCATCCAGGATTGTAACAGAATAATTGATTCGTCATCTAAAGGATTCTTATATCAACATCTAAATCCTACTCATAATGTCAAGAACTATCTAAAAAAACGCCTTGAATTTGTATACAGCAAACTGATTACCAAAATACGATTATCTGACCATTGCCTTTGTTTTGAAGTCGGGAGACGCCAAAATACCCCAAGAGAAAACAGATTATGTACACTATGTGATAATGAAACAATCGAAGACGAATTCCATTTTATTCTGAGTTGTCCTTTTACCATGATCTAAGAATAAATTACATAAAGAAATACTTCTACGTCAGACCTTCCGTGTTTAAGTTAATCAAACTATTGAACTCGGAAAATATAAAAACTTTAAACAATCTTGGAAAATATTTATACAAGGCTTTTCTAAGAAGGGAAATGTTCATTAAAAATTAATATATTATGTTTACCCTCCTATTGACATTTTATATACTCTATTCATGTAATTTTGATTGTTAAATATCACACTATGTATATATGCACAACTGTTACTATGATAATAATATTGATGTTTATGTCGCGCCTATAGCCAGGATGGCTTTGGATAATAAAGAACTTATGAATGTAAATGAAGTAACAGAAGTCTTTAAGTTGGTGATGTAGTTTCTTGTATTTTACTTTCCAAACATGAAACATGGTTAATAAATTACCTGCATGGGTCTCACCTTCCCGGTCTCTATCTCTGGGTCTCTATATTCCTCTGTCTCTTTCTGTTTTGTTTTTTGTTTTTTTAGTTTTTTTTATAAGACTCGGCTAAAATGGTTACGTCTTAATGTTCCTTGGATATTTATTTCCCGTCAATAGCAATTCACTAGGCACATAGCCAGAGTAAGACCTCTTTGTAAATTGTGTCACATGATAAATTATAATAGTTAACTGCTGAATAGGTAATTGTAACAGAGAAATAAATGTTCAGTTCAGTTCAGTTCAGTTGGCAAACCGGGTATTAGCTGGGGGCATCAATTAAAAGTCCGCAGTGTCTTGATTGCAGTGATTTAGTTTCAAACTAATTGGTCTGATTGCTAGCCCCTAAGTAACTAAAGTCTAAGTTATTGCATAATCGACAGGTGACACCCTAACAATTAATTCAATCGTATATGAACGCTAAAAATATGTAAAGTGCATATGAATATAGTTGTAAATCGTCTACTGTGATATTATATATGGGTTGAATGTGCACTGCTGAACACTTGTTTATCATATGATACACATTCTATGTTTAGTTACAGAATTGTGGGTGGCTTTATTTTACACTGTGCACCTTATATGTGGATGGGGCGTTACGTGGGAAGTTGCCCCTGAGCCACCCTGTTTTTGTCATGTATTGGTGGGATGGACACAATTGAACAACTCTTTATGAAATCATAAAAATTATATGTTTACTTTCTTTTTCAATACCTTTACAGTGTTAGTAGATTTTGGTGTGGATTACCACTTTGCTTTATTTCCCACACTATTAACGAACGATTTGATGAAACTGATGAAATGTGAACTCCAAAACAAAAGAAACAGACATAGTAAGGTATGTTTAGTTCGATAAGGGTGTCTGGTACTCTTATTGAAATATTAAAACTCATCATAATTAGAAAAAATACGTTTGAGGAAGATTTTAATATTTTAAAAATAAATAAACTTGTTATTTTCTTAGTACAAAATGTAATTTTAGAAAGTGGATTGACATATAGAGTTATGATCTGAGTCAGGGGCCTACTTTACATTGCGAGGACGAGTTTCACCCCTGTCAGAATAAGTCTCACACTATTAATGAACGATTTCCATAGACCATGCACTAGAGGACGGATCTGTAGAATTTCATAAACTTTCTATGTTTAGTTTTACAAATTTGTGACTGTAAACGAGAGTGGTGTAGTTATACTGTGTATCATATATACGGATAGGGCTCTACAGTGAAAGCTGCCCCTGAGCCACCCCGTGTTTGTTATATATGGGTTGAATGTGCAGTGCTCAACACCTCTTTATCATATGATAAACATTTTATGTTTAGTTTCAGAATTGTGGTTAGCTTTATTTGGACTGTGTATCATTTATATTGATGGGGCGTTAATTGGGAAGTTGCCCCTGAGCCACCCGTGTTTGTTATATGTGGGTTGAATTTGCACTGCTCAACACCTCTTTATCATAAGATACACTTTCTATGTTTAGTTTCAGAATTTTGGTTACCTTTATTTTGCACTGTGTATCATATGTATTGTTCTGGCGTTACTTGGGAAGTTGCCCTTGAGCCACCCCGTGTTTATTATGTGTGGGTTGCATGTGCACTATTGGACTCTTGTTTATCATGTGGTAAACATTCTATGTTTAGTTTCAGAATTGTGGGTCTAATCTGAATATTGTTCTCATCTCCGAATTTCAACATTTAACGGGGCGTCACGTTCAGATATAATCTTGAACCACCCTAGACTCTTCACATTTCCATAGAACATGCACCAGAGGACGGATCTGCAGAATTTCATACACTTTCTATGTTTAGTTTCAGAATTGTGTGACTGTAAACAATCGTCGTGTAGTTATAATATGTACTATATATATATGGATGGGGCGTTACCGTGAAAGGTGCCCCTGAGCCACCCCGTGTTTGTTATATATGGGTTGAATGTGAACTGCTCAACACCTCTTTATCATATACTGAAAACCTGTTTATGATAATATCTGTCACGGGGATCCTATAATACCCGTAACTGAATGAAACACGATTGTCCAAATATATCTCCTAACTGTATATCTATTAGATCTCTCTGTAACAGGCAGTTATACCCGCTTTGGCTCGTCTCTAGGTATGATCAGAGATACGATCTTATATAAGGTATATATAATATAGCACGTTTAGTTCATTAGAAAACACAACAAAAACACAATACTCTTTGGAATCTGTATTAACCTACGCTGACAAATGTACTGCCGCAGTAGTTAATTAATAACAACAATAATAACAACCCAGAACTGATCACTTAATTAGTTAATCTCTAGGTGTCTAGTTTACACAATATGCTAATCACTTCACCGTGACACAACACCCACACGTGTGATAATTGAGAAACGCTAACACACACACGTGCGATAATGGAGAAACGCTTCCAGGGGAACTTAATTAATAAAGGAATTACAACACTATTCCTAACTGGTTAATTTTTAATTAACCCTAACTACTCATTCAATAACCTTGTAATACAGAATTAATACTGGTACCTATCACAATAAAGACAATAACCTACAGTTTACCTAGGTCCTCTAGGATGACTGGCTAAGCTTTATATATATATATCAGAAAGGTGAGCCTACAGAATACTGCGTCACATGACCGGCAGCACCGTCTAAATAATATTGGTATAATACAGTATTACAATATTTAAAGTCACATCAATCACATCAAGGTTATACACAGAGCAGAAATATATATTTACCAAAGTCCCGTCTGAACTAATATAGATCGTTCAGTGGACGGCGACCGTTCCCCTGGATACTTCCAAAATGGTTCTCCTCGATATCTCTAAAATCCTAGCTATTTATTATAAATCGAATATCGCCTGGGGATACATCGCGGCACCGAATCTTATCATGTGAGTTTCCACCACGACCACGCCGGCATATTTTTCTATGATCGCCAGACTTAATGACGCCGATCGTCGCCAAATCACGGTTGTAAAAACCGCACTTGCGGAGGTATTACGTAACTACTCGCCACATGGCCTCCGCACCTAGTTGGGTGTGTATTAGAAAGTACAGCTCGACGACCGTCGCGCAGAAGTATTACGTAACAAGTTGCCCTCCTGGGCTAAGTGCAATTGAACTGCGCACGGCCCTCTAACACAATTAATATCGCCACAGGCGAAAACAAAATTAAGCGCATGTTCCGTCACAATATCATATGACAAACATTCTATTTTTAGTTTCAGAATTGACCCCTCCGTACTGCGTGATTGACAACCGCGCTGGACCAATCATGTTTCGCGGTTCAAAAACCGCGGGCCCAAATTTGCTTGGACACCATTAAGTTAGACAACATAATTTTTTACGATGTGTAACGGTTTTGTATAGTTAGCATTAAAATTAGTTAAAATAATTGTCTCCCCCAACTGAATTATAATCATAGTAAACATATACTTCTGCTGACATGTGTTAACAGCGATGACAACTATGCGGAGCCTACGATTGACGTAAAATCAGTGTTTTCCTGCGAAACCGTCAGATCATGACACATGGAATTTACTGACTCATTTAATCAGTCTTCGATGTATATATTGTCGTTAAGAATCCGTCGTTAAACGGCACACAGTCAGACGAATGGCCAAAATGAAAATAAAAGTTTTGGCAAGACTTCCGATCGTTCCAGCCTTCAGTTAATTCAGGCTTAAGTTTGGTTTAGGGTTAGTGATAGTATTAACAAGGATGCTGGAACGTTTGGAAGTATTAGCCTTTTTTCTTTTCTTTTTGTTTGTATTCGTGAGTGTGTATGGGGGGGGGGGGGGGGGGGGAGGGAGTAACCTATATGGTTGTAAGCTTTAGGGGGATAAGGAAGTATTGTCTGGAAAGTTATAAATTAGGCAAATTTTATAATGGGACCCTGAAATGTTTCGAAGCAAAAAAAAAAAAAATAATAATAATAATAATTGTGAATTTTTGCAATCGGAACAGATCTACCAGTTACGATTTCTCAGTTCGATTCGATTTAAGCCAGTGCATCACGACTAGTATATCAAAGGCTGTGGTATGTGCTATTCTGTCTGTTGGGTGGTGTGTATGTGTGTATATATATATATATATATATATATATATATATATATATATGATACCTGGCTACTAATGTAGCAGGTTTGCACTCTAGACAATACATGTCAAAAGTACAAAATGTTTGACATCCAATAGTTGATGATTAATAATTCAATGTGCTCTAGTGGTGTCTTTAAACAAAACAAATTTTAACTTATCCATTAGTCCCCCTTCACGCCACCCCTCAATTAAAACAGCCCAATTTTACCATAATATATATTAAAACAATTCCTCACCTAACAGCAGATCAATTACCTTTATTGTTGTTCTTAGAATTTTCAACTTAATGGTTTCTGCCAGAGGGTACTGAGGTTAAACTTGGAAATTTTGGAAATTAATAGATATCTTTTTTAATGTTTAGACAAATGATAGTAAAAAAACTGCTGTTTATAAATGGTCATGCGCTTGAAATGTAATGTCCTAACCCTAATTTCAAAACATTTCAAACCCATAACCACCTAGATGAGGCTCTTACATCTGTTTTGTTTTTATTACCTACCCTAAATATGATTTTCTTTTGGAGACAGCAGTTTTGTTTTTGATCATTATTTTATACCCCAAATTTTAGCAAAGCATAGGCATTTTTCTTCTTCCACATGTCATCTTATATGTAGCTTTGTGCAACTTTCTAATAGAAATCAAATAACATCATCAAAGTTAAATACATTGTTTACTGCTTTGCTAAAATTTGGGGTATAAAATAATGATGAAAAACAAAACTACTGTCTCCAAAAGAATTGTTGCCAAAATGAAAAAAAAAAAAAAAAAAAATCAGTTTTCAGCCAATTTTTAATTTAATTTTCCCGCCTACTTATGATTTTTACAGTGGCGGTGTCGGGAAATACGAAATAAATAAAAATACAAGCCTTGAAATATAAAACTAAATCAGTATTTACAAGCCCATCCAAATGACCCCTCCGTATGACGAGTTAACCACGCCCACCGTGACACGTGATGCAAGGTTAGACACTTTCAATAATGGCTGCCAATTCGCATAGGTCGATAACAAAATCAATCCATCTGCCAATTACGTTTTTGCCTTAATTTATTTACAAATATCGTTGTTTAAATAAAAAGCCAACAAGTGGAGACATTCAAGTATTTCACTACATTTACGATTTACGATGACAACGTGATTTAAATCGACAAAACCATTTTTACTTAAGTAAATTTTATCGAAGCACAAGAACCCGGAAGTGAACGTCGAATGCAACCAAAAGAACATTTAAAACATCCTATACTCGTTTTTCTTGTCAGAACTGACAAATTAAAATGTCTTGTTTGTTTCTTTTTTCTTCTTCTTTTTCATCTTAATTTTTGTTGTTGTTGTTGATCGATTTTTATATTAATGGAATCCCGATATGCTGAGGAACAAGAGAATAGAATGCGCGGCGACGACCCGGCCCGTTTAAAACCGTGGAGTCTTTATTTGGTAAAATTGGGCTGTTTTAATTGAGGGGTGGGGGGGGGGGGGGGGGACTAATGGATAAGTTAAAGTTTGTTTTGTTTAAAGACACCACTAGAGCACATTGAATTATTAATCATCAGCTATTGGATGTCAAACATTTTGTACTTTTGACATGTATAGTTTAGAGTGCAAACCTGCTACATTAGTAGCCAGGTATCTTTTATTATATATATATATATATATATATATATATATATATATATATATATATATATATATATATATATATATATATATATATATATATATATATATACACACACACACCACCCAACAGACAGAATAGCACATACCACAGCCTTTGATATACTAGTCATGATGCACTGGCTTAAATCGAATCAAACCTAGAAACCGTAACCGGCAGATCTGTTCCGATTGCAAAAAACCACAATTATTATTATTATATTTTTTTCTTCTTCAAAACATTTCAGGGTCCCTACATAAAATTTGCCTAATTTATAACTTTCCAGACAATACTTCCTAATCCCCCTAAATTTCACAAACATATAGGTTACTCCCTAGAAAAAATGCTAAGACTTCCAAACGTTCCAGCATGCTTGTTAATACTATTACTAACCCTAAACTTAACTTACGCCTAAATTAACTGAATGCTGGAACGATCGGAAGTCTTGCCAAAACTTTTATTTTGGCCATTCGTCTGACTGTGTATTGTTTAACGACGGATTCTTAACGACAATATATACATCGAAAACTGATTAAATGAGTCAGTAAATTCCATTACATTGGAGGGAAAGTGATTCTTAAACTCTTACCTTCGTAGAATTTATATATCAGTTGAATTTTGATGGATTTCGGCAAAACTTCACTTTCAATACCATGTGACGGTTTCGCAGGAAAACACCGATTTTACGTCAATCGTAGGCTCCGCATAGTTGTCATCGCTGTTAACACTTGTCAGCAGAAGTATATGTTTACTATGATTATAATTCAGTTGGAGGAGACAATTATTTTAGCTAATTTTAATGCTAACTATACGAAAATGTTACAGATCGAAAAACAAATATGTTGTCTAACCTATTGTCCGAACCAAATTGTTAACAACTACAAAAAAATTACTCTCCTACCTTTAATTGCCGTTAGATTTCCTCCAAAGTTTGTCTAAACACAAATCGTAAAAAACCACACTACAAATATACAGATTCCACACACGAGACTGCAACGATGTCGCCGATATTGTCTTTGCTGGGATTGCATAGGGAAAAATACATGCAGTTTTCTGCCGTCTGCCATGTTGCTTGTTTATGGAATACTCTTCAAGAGGGGTGAAAGCCTCCAAAGTATGTGACACAATTAATATGAAATCGATGATCTCTAGTGGTATCTTTAAAATAATAATAATAATAATAATAATAAAAATTAATAATATGACGTCATCACGTTTGTTTTTATATCATAACATGTTATGATGTTGTTAGATTAAGTCCTATCCTTTCACCCCTCTTGAAGAATATTCCATAAAAAGTCAAAATTGCAGCTGATACAAAATTACATGCTTTTTTCCCTATGCGCTCTCAGCGAAGTCGATATAGGTGATATGGTTATCATCTGGTATGTGGAATCTGTGTCATTGTAATGGTTTTTTCAAGATTTGTGCCTGGACAAACTTTGGAGGAAATCTAACAGCAATTAAAGGTAGGAGAGTAATTTTTCGTAGTTGTTAACAATTTGGTTCGGACAATAATGGCGTCCAAGCAAATTTGGGCCCGCGGTTTTTGAACCGCGAAACATGATTGGTCCAGCGCGGTTGTCAATCACGCCGTACGGAGGGGTCAATTGTGGATCTAATCTCAATAATGAGCTCATCTCCGAATTTCGTCCGTTAACGAGGCTTCGCGTTCAGATAGAGTCTTGTTCCACCGTAGACTTCATATTTCCATAGAACATGCACTAAGAGTACAGATCTGTAGAATTTCATACACTTTCTGTTTGGTTTTAGAATTGTGTGACTGTAAACGAGCGTGGTGTAGTTATACTATATTGTCGCGTGGCCTCTCTTCGGGTGGTTCACTGACAAAATTATTAGGGTTACTAATATGGAAATAAACACGTAATTCAATGAGTTTTAAAATTTATAAAATTATTTTTCTTTCATTCTTTTTAATCAACGTGTCAACTAATTCTTCTTCTGTATTCCTATTAGTATAAATATGACTATAATTTGTATAATTAGTTGTCTCTAACAACTAATTAACACTAATGGCATGTACAACTGCATACATGAAAAAGTTCCTACAGAACGCCTCCCTGGAGAGGGTTCCTCCATGGAGACAAGAGTTCCTCCAAGTTTCCTCCATGGAGAGAGTTCCTCTAAGTTTCCTCCATGAAGAGAAAGCGTCAAACCAAATCATCACCAGATACATTACTAAACACCAACTTAGGAGGCTGGTGGCCCTCCAGTGGTGATTTCTACAGTGGAGTGTTCCTCCACTTTTCCTACAGAATTCTTCCCTGGAGAGAGTTGGACTCTACATTTCTCCAGCTAACAAGTGGCGATCTCCGCCAGACCAAAACTGTAATAAAATGCCATTATCCGTATTTACCTTAATTATGGATTTGGTCCCCAAATGGAGAGCAAAGAGCAAGTAACATGTGAACTAGTATTTGAATAACTTAAGCATAAAATACATCTTGCTTCCTAACAGAAACACTCGAAACGATAGAACAAAGTAGGCCCCTAACAAGTATTAAAACAAACTGTGTATCTCAATCACAAAATTATGAACACAACACACTCCATATATAGAAATGTCTCCATTGAACAGTTATTTTAACACAGTTGAACTATAATATAAGTCGCGTTTACTCCATCAAAGTTTCGAACACAACGCGGAAAATTGAAATATAATATATTGTATTTCCTCCATTGAACAGTTATGAACACCATGCGAAAACTTGAAGTATAATATGTTATGTTTCCTCCAATGAACAGTTATGAACACCACGTGAAAAATTGAAGTATAATATGTCAGGTTTTCTCCAGTGAACAGTTATGAACACCACGCGAAAAATTCAAATATAATATGTCATGTTTCCTCCACTGAACAGTTATAATGAACACCACGCGAAAATTTTTAATATAATATGTCATGCTTCCTCCACCGAACAGTTATGAACACCACGCAAAAAACCTGAAATATAATATGTTATATTTCTTCCATTGAACAGTTATGAACACAATGCAAAAAATTCAAATATAATGTAACTGTGAACAGCGAAGATTTACAGATTGTAGATATTTATAACTCAACTTTCTCCTGAACAAACATGGATAACTTGCCATTGACGGTTTCAAGTAGGCCAGGCAGACGATAGTACGCAGCTTCCAAAGCTAATTCTTTCAGAAATTGGTAGTCTCTGGGGAGAAAGGAAGAAAAGCAGGCTCCATTTCGATTTTAATTTAAAATATGTCTGAAGTGGACGGGATCTCTGTCTAAAACAAATGCTGTCCCTTGGTTTGTTATTCTTTGGTGCTGAAGATAGTATTTCTAGTAGTGAAGTTGAAAAGTTTTGTAAAGTTACGCGTGAATTTGGTCCCCCCAATATCCAAAACAATGCGTTGTTCTTTTATCTGGTGGTGCCTTACCAGGAGTTGAAGTACATCTCCCTCTCCACTACTGACTGGCATTTCCTTTGCATCTTGTACAGTGTGCAAACTGGCCACACGTTTCCTCGAGTCACTGGAACTCGATCTCTCTGAAGAGGAGGAGGAGGAGGAGGAGGCGGAGGAGGATCCACGGTCATAGCACCTCACATTGGGTGAACGCACACATGGCCTTGATCTTTCAAGTGATTGGCAATCTTTAGAAGGTAACTAGATCGGACTCGAGATCTTGGTGGCCATCGTGACCTAACTCGCCTGCTAGGATGGCGATCATCATCAGGTGACGTTGATCTAACTCGCTTTCCTGGATGACGATCCTCAACAGGTGACATTGATCTCATACGTTTAGACGCTGGCTCTGAGACACTCGCTCTTTCATAGATGACAAGCAACCACTGTCGTTCTCCGAGGATAAAGGCCCTGCTACACGATACGAGTGACTCGGATTGCAAAGCCAACAAGCATATCGTAACGTGTGGCATGTCATACGATTGAATCGGTCCGAGTCACTCATACGAGTCGAAGTTTAGAACTTGTTCTATTTTCATACGATTGAATCCAACGTTTGGGGACGTTGACCAATCAGATCGTGGCGCAGATAACGTTGACGTTCTGAGTGTAATGGTGGAAAACTCTGTTTGCTTGTCGTCGGTACAGACCCAACAGCTCATACAGTTGTATCAGTGGCACAACTCTTTGTTGGGTGTGTCCAGTCATTTATATAAATACAGAGACGTTACGACAGCCGCCTTCTTATCAATACACAACATTGTTTACCATGGTTACAGGAAGGATATTTTTTCAATGATGTCACATTTCATACGATTGACAAGTACCGTGTGGCAACACGTCCGATTCAATCGGTCCGATTGACTCGTGCCAGTGACTCGTACGAGTAACTCGGTCCGATTCTATCGTATCGTGTAGCAGGCCCTTAAGATTTCGTGGAACACCATTTCTTTCCAAACAAATTATTAATGTTGGTAATGTGTCTTTTTTATACTTTTCAAAAGACACCTCTGCATTTTCTCCTAAAATACCTGTTGCCCTTTCAAATAATATTAAGTCTCGTCTGGCACATAATCTGTCATTATGTGCGCCTTTCTGGGACCAGATCTTCTTGCAGCTTCTGCATTTCCAGGCGAACCCATTATGTTATTCAAGAACATGACGTTCGGCCAGGTCTTGTCTTCTAAAGTTGAAATCCTCGCATAACCTGCATTTCAACGTGTCATGACTATCCAACAAAACCAACAAAATGAAAACAGGTTAAACTAGTAAAATTAAATCATACTGAAATATTTCTTAGTGGGTAATCAATATTTTCTTCACTACTAGTTTGTCAACCTCTATAACACTATACATTTTATGACAACAAATCAAACTGCCTAGGTACAGGAACTAATTCTACTTGTGTTTCTATACTAGCGTTTATTTTAAACCATTCTGGTTTCTTCTCACCAGTATATGGTCTAATACGGTCATGATGAATTACTTTGGGTTTTGACCGTGGACCGTCTCGAATTCTATATGTTACATCATTTAATCTATGAGTAACAACAAAGGGACCATGCCATGGTCTTTGTAATTTCGGACACACACCAGTCGTGCGTTTCGGGTTGTAAAACCATACAAAATCTCCCGGGGAGTACGTGTGTTCCATAATGTTGTGGTCATAACCCCTTTTCATTCTATCATTAGCTATTTTAATTTTATTTCTAGCTAATTGATGAATGTCTTCTAGTTTGCTTGACAGCTCATAAGCATAATCAGACTGATACTGACTATGATGCTCAACATCTGAGATACCAAACAGCAAATCTATCGGCAACTGTATTTCTCGCCCTAACATCATAGCTGATGGCGTCTGACCAGTTGTATCATTGATAAATGATCTATAAGCCATCATTACAAATGGAACAAATCTATCCCAATCTCTCTGGTGATTGGAAACAAATGCAGACAACATATTTTTGATGGTCTGATTACATCTTTCAACCATTCCATCTGATTGTGGTCTACATGGTGTTGTTCTGGTTTTGTCAATTCCTAATAATTGACATACCTCTTTAAACATTGTTGATTCAAAATTAGTTCCCTGATCGGAATGGATCATCTTAGGGACACCAAAAACATATATGAATTTATCTATTAATGCCTGTGCTACAGTAACAGCTTCTTGAACTTTTATGGGTATGGCCTCGAACCATTTTGTGAAATAGTCATCAATCACTAAAAGGTAATGATTTCCCTTGTCAGAGTAAGCTAAAGGACCCATTACATCAATGGCAATCCTTTCCATTGGCGCTCCAACATTATATTGCATCATTGGTGCCTTAGGTTTGGGGCGGGAACCTTTATTGGAACCACAAATATCACAAACCCTACACAAAATGAGCTACATCTCTTCTCAAACCATACCAAAAATATCTTTGTCTAACACGACCTAGGGTTTTTGTGACACCTAAATGACCTGATGTCGGTGCTCCATGAAGCTCTCCGAGTACAAAATGTCTCAACGCTTTAGGCAGCACTACTTGCAAATCAATGTTACTTCCTGTATTATTTTCCCATTTACGAAATAATACTCCATCTTTTAGAGTTTGGCAATCCCATCTTGCCCAGTAATGCTTTACAGCTCTATTTTCATGTGCAATTTCAGACCAGTCAGGACTCCTATTTGCTTCTTTCCACTCTACAATTGGTGCAATCGTAGTGTCTTCCATCTGAAGCTTGTGCATTTCTTTCATTGAAATCACTTGACCAATGCTCTCACCAGTATTATTTGACCGCATTTCACTTTGTTGAGATGAACCTTCAAGAGGATCTTCCTGCTCGTCTTGTACAGTTGCTGCATTAACAAAATGCAGTTTCCGCTGCTCACATGGCGTAGCAGTAGCCTCATATTCACCTAACCACTTAGCATGCGTCATACAGTCAACCTCTCTGTTACAACTTTCAGTGTGTTCAATTTCTTCGTTTTCTACCTCAACAAACTTCATATCTATTTTTTCACAATGTGAACATTTCGTTACAAAGCAAGGTCTTCTAGACAATGCATCAGCATTGGAATGAACTCGACCAGCTCTGTGTTCAATTTCCATATCATACATTGACAAAACTTCAAGCCATCTAGCCATTTGTCCTTCAGGATTTTTAAAATTCAACAACCACCTGAGAGCACCATGGTCAGTTCGAACTTTAAAATGTCTACCATACAAATAATGGTTAAACTGCTTTACTGCAGATGCTATAGCAAGAAGCTCTCTTCTGGTCACACAATAACTTCTTTCAGCCCGACTAAAGGTTTTACTATAGTAACAAATTACTTTTTCAACACCATTCTCTACTTGTGAGAGAACAGCGCCCATTCCGACATTGCTAGCGTCGGTATCTAGTAAAAACAATTTATCTGGCTCTGGATATGCCAAAATTAATGCACTAATCAGGGCTGCTTTCAATGTATCAAACGCTGTTTGACATTTATCTGTCCACTCATATGGACAGCTATGTTCTGTAAGTCTATGCAGTGGTCTAGGTATATCAGCAAAGTTTCTGACAAATCTCCTAAGACCAAGAAAACTTCTGATTTCTTTCACATTCCTTGAAATAGGCCAATCTTTTACTGCCGTCACTTTTCTCGGGTCAGTGGCTATTCCATTCTCATTTACAATATGACCCAAGAATGAGACCTCTTTCTCAAAAAGATTGCATTTCTTTGGGTTCAACTTCAAATTAGCAATTCTAAATCTTTGAAAAACTAATCTTTTGTTTATTATTTGTTTTTCAAATGATGGTGCCATCACTATGACATCATCCAAATATATCAAACAAGCTTGCATTGATAAACCAGATAAGACACTTTCCATGAGGCGTTCAAAAGTGGCTGGCGCATTACACAGTCCAAATGGCATTACTGTAAACTGCCAAAATCCACAATCCCACATAGCAAACGCTGTCTTTTCTTTGTCGGACTCGTCCATACCAACTTGCCAAAATCCACTTTTAAGATCTGGTGTTGAAAACCACTTTGAATTAGATAACTGATCTAGTGTATCATCAATTCTTGGCAAAGGATGACTGTCTTTTACAGTAACATCATTTACCTTCCTATAATCAATACAAAAACGTATTGTATTATCAGATTTCTGCACTAACACAACAGGACTAGACCATGGACTAGTAGAAGGTTCTATAATACCTTTCTCAACCATACTTTGTATTTCTTTCTCAACTTCAATCTGTTTTGCAAGAGGAACCCGTCTTGCCTTTTGTCTAATAGGATGAGCATTTCCAGTATTTATTCTATACTCAACTATGTTAGTTCTTCCTGTGTCATTGGGTGTTAGACTAAATACATCTGCAAAATCTTTCAACAGATTTTCTACAGCATTTGTCTGACACTCATCTAGATTTTTACAACTTCTTTCAAATAAAGGCTTCAGAGACTCGTGAAGCATTTTAGTCTTGTTAATGGACAATCCCGCAGCTAATGTACAGCTGGCTACATCTTTCAAACATGGACTAATATTTGCAGGATCTATAGTACAAGGGGTATCTACGGTATTTATCATTCTCAACGGAAATACACCCTTGTTAGGATGAACCACAGCCTTTGCAACTATAAGACCATTTTTAAAAGAAAGCATAGCAGAAGGTTCTAATATTCCTGCTTTAAAAATTGGTACCACACCAATAATTCTACTGGGTACAATCACCTCACTTTTAGATGGAACTAATGTAGTTTCACAAACAACTATTCGTGAACATACAGGTATACTATTGTGTTGCATTTGAAAGCAGGGTATGCTTTCTCTGCTCACTAAAAGTGTCTTTTTACTAAGAAGTACATCACAGTTGTAAGCAGACATAAAATCCATCCCTAAGATTCCATCATTCTTTATATCTGCAAAATAAATATCATGTTGAAATGATCTATTTCCAATTTTCATTTTAACAGAGGATATTCCTAAGGTCACACTTTTTATTTTTTTAGGATTACGGATTTTTTTTTGAAGGAGGCAATTGTCTCGATATATAAAGTTACATGTTACATGTTGAGTCTCGATAAAGAGATGTTAGTGTTTGCGAGATTAACTCTCGTGAGATCTTGTCGCCATGAGTTAGATGAAGAATAAACCGCATGTTAGTGACTAACTTGTTTCTTGCTTGTTTGCGTTATAATAACTATAACGCATAACGTAACATGGTGTCAGAAGGTGAAAAAGTACCCTGCTCTCGAAAAACATGTTTTGGAACAGAGTAAATGTGATATTGCTGTAAAAAAACTGACCAAAATGTTAGTAAGTGGGCATTTCTTCTGTGACACTTCCTCCTTAAAGTGCGCACCAGTCCGAGAAAACTTTCTTCTTTGAACTACGACCGGAAGTGATGGTCCGTAGTCGTACGTTGGAATTGTAAATTCCTCCGGAAGTAAGCACTGCTTTGGTATGTCCGACCGGAAAGGAGCATCACAGCGATCTTTTCCATCGGAAACGTGAACCGAAAGTGTTTATAAGTAAACTTGGTGCGTTAAATACTGGATTATTTTTCTGTACTACACTGCTACTAGTAAGTGATAACAATGGGTGACCAAGAGGTACAGCCTACAGTCATTCAGAGTGTTCCGTTCCCGTGCAAACTAGAGTTGAGTGGAAACGTTGCTACAAAATGGGAGCATTTTAGACAAGTATGGGATAATTATGAAATTGCTTCGCGACTTGAGCTACAACCCACACAAGTAAGAACAGCTACACTTCTAACATGTTTTGGCCCTGAAGCACTGAAAGTATACAATGGGATGCAATTTCCTAATGTAGATGATAGAACTAACATTAACATTGTGTTAGAGAGAATGCAACAATTCTGTCTTGGTGAAGTAAATGAAATCTACGAAAGGTATTGTTTCAATAAACGTGACCAAGAGAAAGGTGAATCTATAGATGCGTACTATACTACATTGATGAAGATGTCAAAAAACTGCAACTACGAACAGTTGAGAGATTCTTTGATAAGAGATCGGATTGTTGTAGGCGTTGGTGACAACCACACGAGGAAACGGCTACTACAGATGAGAAATCTGAACCTTCAGCAATGTCTAGATACCGCTAGGGCATGTGAATCCACAAATCAGCATCTTCAAGAGATGGCTCAGGGAAAATCGGAAGACGTTCAAGCTTTTCAGCATAGAACAAAGAAAAAGTCTACTGTTGGTCTGCAGGTTGGTCAAAAGAGAGTTACTTTGATCAACTGTTATTACTGTGATAAACGACATCCCAAGAGGAAAGAGGAGTGTCCTGCTTGGGGAAAGACCTGTAATATCTGCAAGAAAGAAAACCACTTTGCTTTAAAATGTCCTACTAGGAGATTCAAACCAAGGAGTGATCGAAAACAAAAATCTAAAGAGAAACTATATACAGTAGAAGACAACTCTGATGACAGTAGTGAGGGAAGTCTTATGTCCGTGGATGCTATTGCTGAGGTTGCTGCTGTTAATGTTGGTGGTGAAACATATCCTACTAGAATCTTTGCGGACATGATAGTAAACGGACAGAAAGTGAACTTTCAGATAGATAGTGGAGCGAGTGTAAACGTAATATCTGAAGCAGTATATTCAGGTTTGTCTGAAGAAAAGCTGGAAACTGGTAACACTACACTTATTATGTTCAACAAATCTCAGATCAAACCAGTAGGAAAATGCAGATTAAGGATTCTCAATCCTAAAACTAAGAAAGAATACAGTGCAGAGTTCCAAGTTGTAAAAGAGAAATGTCGATCTGTATTGGGGTCGAGAACCGTGCAGAAAATGAAACTAATAACTGTGAATCAAAACAATTTTGAGTCTGTACATGGTATGGAGACCATGCTTCCTCTCAGGAAAAAAGACATTGAAACACAGTTCACTGATGTGTTCACAAGAGGTGGTAAACTGGAAGGAGAGTTACATCTAAAAGTGGATCCAGCGGTAGTACCAGTACAGATACCACCAAGGAAACTGCCTTTGGCAAAAAAGACAATGGTCAAGAAACATATTGACAGACTTGTCAAGAAAAATGTTTTGGCTCCTGTCTCAGTACCTACAGATTGGGTGTCTTCTATGGTAGTATGCAATAAACAAAGTGGCATACGTCTCTGTATAGACCCAAAACCTTTAAACAAAGCTTTGAAGAGAAACCACTATCCATTACCCACGATTGATGATATCCTTCCTGAACTGTCAACGGCTAAGTTGTTCACTGTACTTGATGCAAAAGATGGGTTTTGGCATGTTGTCTTAGATGAAGAGTCTAGTTACTTAACTACATTCTCAACTCCATTTGGTCGTTACAGGTGGAAGTGGATGCCATTTGGAATTTCTCCAGCGCCTGAGGAATTTCAAAGGAGACTGCAAGAAGCTCTAGAAGGATTAGAAGGAGTGGCTGTTGTAACTGATGACATACTACTATATGCACTGGATGAAGCTGATCATGATCGTAAACTAGTTTTGTTGTTGAGGAGATGCCAAGAGAAAGGTATTCGGCTCAACAAAGACAAAATGAAGTTCAAACAGACTGAAGTTAAATATGTTGGACATACTCTAACTGCATCAGGTCTGAAACCTGATCCAGCCAAAGTTGAAGCAATCATTAAGATGCCACCCCCTTCTGATAAACAAGGAGTGCAACGCTTGATTGGGATGGTGAACTACGTTGCCAAGTTTGCTCCACAGCTAGCAACAGTCACCGCTCCGATTCGGGAATTACTGAAAGCAGAAGTAGCGTTTTACTGGGATGAGACTATACAAGGGAAAGCTTTCAGCAAAGTGAAAGATATTCTGTCAAGGGCTCCTGTCCTTGGATACTTTGACAATGATAAGCCAGTAGTTTTGCAATGTGATGCAAGCCAGCATGGGCTTGGAGCTTGTCTTATGCAGGAGGGAAAACCTGTTGCATATGCTTCACGATCTCTGAACACAACAGAATGTAATTATGCACAGATCGAAAAAGAACTTCTAGCGATCGTGTTTGGTGTTGAAAAATTTGAAACATACTTGTTTGGCAGATCTTTTACTGTGGAATCAGACCACAAGCCGCTGGAAAGTATTTTCAAAAAGAGCCTACTGAATGCACCAAAGAGACTACAAAGAATGCTGTTGAGACTACAAAAGTTTGAATTTGTCTTGGTATATAAGAAGGGATCGTCAATGTTCATGGCAGATGCTTTGAGCAGAGCATACATACCACATCTGACAAAAGAGGTACATGATGGTGAAGTATTTCATGTGGATGTGCGGACTGTAACTGAAAAAGATGTTGAACTGATAAATATGTCGGAGGATGTAAGGATGACTCCAGAAACTCTGGAGGAAATACAACAAGCATCTGAAACTGATACAGTGATGAATCAACTAAAGAAAATCATTGTACAAGGATGGCCGGAGACAAAAGCAGAAATACAAATATCAGTTCAAGATTATTTCAACATTCGGGATGAGTTAACTATACAAGATGGTCTTGTCTACAAAGGAGACCGTATTGTAATCCCTACAGCAATGAGAGGGAAAATCAAAGAAAGAATTCAGAGAAGTCATCTAGGAATTCAAGGATGCCTTAGACGGGCAAGAGAAGTGGTTTATTGGCCGAGGATGAACAAAGAAATTGAAGAATGTATTTCAAAATGCTCTGTCTGCAGAGAATTCTCGGTGAAACAACAAAAAGAACCACTCATCAGTCAAGAGATACCAGATCGACCATGGCAAAAAGTCAGCATGGACCTTTTTGAAACTGAAGGCTGTGATTATCTAGTCATTGTTGATCACTATTCAGACTTTTTCGAAGTTGACAAACTAAGTGCAAACAAGAAAGCATCACAAGTTATTGGAAAGATCAAGGCTCAGTTTCCAAGGCATGGTATTCCCGAAGAAATGTTCACAGACAATGGACCTCCGTTCAACTCAAAAGAATTCAGTGAGTTCGCAAAGGAGTATGGATGTATGCATGTTACAAGTTCACCAAGATATCCACAATCAAATGGAAAGGCAGAGAGTGCTGTCAAAATAGCTCAGTCTATCATCAAGAAAGCTCACAGAGCTAACACCGACCCATACATTGGCCTACTCGACTACTACAACACTCCGACAGAGTTGGTAACCACATCGCCAGCACAACGGATGTTTTCTCGCAGAACTAGAACATTGTTGCCTACTGCTCGACGTCTGCTCACACCAGAAGTAGTCAAAGATGTCAAAGAACAACTGTATTATCGGAAAGAAAAGCAGGTCAAGTACTGCAACAGAAGTACAAAAGAGCTTGAAAGTTTAAAACCTGGTGATATTGTGAGGATATAACCAGTAGAAAAAGGGAAATGGGTTTTGGCTAAAGTTGAAGGTCAAGTGGATGTGAGGTCATACCAAGTGCGAACAGAAAATGGTAGAACCTACAGAAGGAACAGAAAACATCTAAGAAAAACGGGAGAAGAGTATGCACCAGAACCATATGTACCAGAACCATGTATTCTTCCTGTAAACATTCAACCTATCCAACCTACCCAGGAAAGATGCGAAAACAAAGAAGCACAGAGTACTACAATACATCAGTCAATGTCAGAGATACCAGTTCAGACTAAGACGGTGCGAAAATCACCCGAGAAGCTGAAACGCGCATTTGGTGAAAAACTTATTGTTACAAGAAGCGGAAGAGTGTCCAAACCAAACCCAAAGTTTAAATAATTAAGTTAGTTCAAGTACAAGAATGAAGAGAACAATTCGTTATGGATGTGCTTTCTTGGAATATAATTTTTCATTATGGATGTGCAAGGACATGCATAAAAACCACACAGGTCAGAATAATACCTGGTTTTTATGTATAAAGGCAGGGCAGTCTACCCTCGTCCTTTATTGTGTTTATTTTCGGTAGTTAATTGTTGTAGTTTATTTGAATAGTTAAGAAAACAGAATAGAACACTAATGCAAAGTTGAAATTGTTTTATTTACAGAAACTCTAAATTGATTGTAAAGGGAGATTGGCTAAAGAACTATTCAACAAAAAGAACTGTTAAACAGAAGAAGACTAGAAACTTTAGTTTGAAAACAAAAAAGGGGAGATGTCTCGATATATAAAGTTACATGTTACATGTTGAGTCTCGATAAAGAGATGTTAGTGTTTGCGAGATTAACTCTCGTGAGATCTTGTCGCCATGAGTTAGATGAAGAATAAACCGCATGTTAGTGACTAACTTGTTTCTTGCTTGTTTGCGTTATAATAACTATAACGCATAACGTAACAGCAATGTCGGAGGATGGAATAAAATAAAAATAAAATTCACCCAATTTCTGTTGTTATTATTATTATTTTTTGTATTATGGATGTTTTCAGTAAGACAACCGATTTCAGTCAAAACAATGACGTCAACATGTTGTTTTGTGACGTATATTGGCCATACTGAATGCGTTTGGTCTAAATTCCGAACTTGTCAACAGATGAAATGAAATTTCAGCAAAGTCGGAGTTTGGTATAAATTAAAGTATTAACACCATTCAAAACATACTTTGTACTACTTTTAATAAAAATCCATCAAAATAAAATTTAAATAAACATATTAATTAATTAATGAAATGTCAAGGGAGAGAACGATTCTTCGGCACTCCGTTTCAGATGGGATTGAATTCCACTTTTCTATATACCACTCCACTCCAGGTTGCACCGCACCAAATAAAATACTTCCGGATCGAAGCTGAAAGTGCACCGACAAAATCTTATGGAGTTGGAATTGACCCCTCCGTACGGCGTGATTAACAACCGCGCTGGACCAATCATGTTTCGCGGTTCAAAAACCGCGGGCTCAAATTTGCTTGGACGCCATTAGGTTAGACAACATAATTTTTTTCGATGTGTAACGTTTTTGTATAGTTAGCATTAAAATTAGTTAAAATAATTGTTTCCACCAACTGAATTATAATCATAGTAAACATATACTTCTGCTGACAAGTGTTAACAGCGATGACAACTATGCGGAGCCTACGATTGACGTAAAATCGGTGTTTTCCTGCGAAACCGTCACATGGTATTGAAAGTGAAGTTTTGCCGAAATCCATCAAAATTCAACTGATATATAAATTCTACGAAGGTAAGAGTTTAAGAATCACTTTCCCTCCAATGTAATGGAATTTACTGACTCATTTAATCAGTTTTCGATGTATATATTGTCATTAAGAATCCGTCGTTAAACAATACACAGTCAGACGAATGGCCAAAATAAAAGTTTTGGCAAGACTTCCGATCGTTCCAGCATTCAGTTAATTTAGGCGTAAGTTAAGTTTAGGGTTAGTAATAGTATTAACAAGCATGCTGGAACGTTTGGAAGTCTTAGCATTTTTTCTAGGGAGTAACCTATATGTTTGTGAGATTTAGGGGGATTAGGAAGTATTGTCTGGAAAGTTATAAATTAGGCAAATTTTATGTAGGGACCCTGAAATGTTTTGAAAAAAAATAAAATAATAATAATAATAATTGTGTTTTTTTGCAATCGGAACAGATCTGCCGGTTACGGTTTCTAGGTTTGATTCGATTTAAGCCAGTGCATCATGACTAGTATATCAAAGGCTGTGATATGTGCTATTCTGTCTGTTGGGTGGTGTATATAAATAAATAAATAAATATATATATATATATATATATATATATATATATATATATATATATATATATATATATATATATATATATATATATATATATATATATATATATAAAAGATACCTGGCTACTAATGTAGCAGGTTTGCACTCTAAACTATACATGTCAAAAGTACAAAATGTTTGACATCCAATAGCTGATGATTAATAATTCAATGTGCTCTAGTGGTGTCTTTAAACAAAACAAACTTTAACTTATCCATTAGTCCCCCTCCACCCCACCCCTCAATTAAAACAGCCCAGTTTTACCAAATAAAGACGCCACGGTTTTAAACGGGTCGACCGTTCAAAATTGCGCCAAACTTCCTCAATCAAAATTGCGCACCACTTTCTCTTTGGCATTAACGGCTCCATTCAAAATTCCATAGCACCACCACCACCCCCACCCGTCTGCTACCGATTCGGTCGGGCTGCTGGTGCTCCCTTGCACCTGCCAGTGCAGGCGGTCCCTCCTCTCCCCTCCCCCAACCTTTCCTGTCATGGCCGGCTCTTGTGCCCACGACAGGCGTGCGCTACAACAGCTTGTTCTGAATGTGCACGTAAAACCCTATGACATGACATAAACGGGTCGAGGCCGGGTCGTCGCCGCGCATTCTATTCTCTTGTTCCTGAGCATATCGGGATTCCATTAATATAAAAATTGAACAACAATAACAACAACAAAAATTAAGATGAAAAAGAAGAAGAAAAAAGAAAGAAACAAGACATTTTAATTTATCAGTTCTGACAAGAAAAACGAGTATAGGATGTTTTAAATGTTCTTTTGGTTGCATTCGACGTTCACTTCCGGGTTCTTGTGCTTCGATAAAATTTACTGAAGTAAAAATGGTTTTGTCGATTTAAATCACGTTGTCATCGTAAATCCTAAATGTAGTGAAATACTTGAATGTCTCCTCTTGTTGGCTTTTTATTTAAACAACGATATTTGTAAATAAATTAAGGCAAAAAGGTAATCGGCAGATGGATTGATTTTGCTATCGACCTATGCGAATTGGCAGCCATTATTGAAAGTTTGTCTAACCTTGCATCACGTGTCACGGTGGGCGTGGTTAACTCGTCATACGGAGGGGTCATTTGGATGGGCTTGTAAATACTGATTTAGCTTTATATTTCAAGGCTTGTATTTTTATTTATTTCGTATTTCCCGACACCGCCACTGTAAAAATCATAAGTAGGCGGGAAAATAAAATAAAAAATGGCTGAAAACTGATTTTTAATTTTTTTTTTCATTCTGGCAAAATTAACGTCGGCGGATCCGTAATTCGAAAAAAAAAAAAAATGTGGCCTAAGAAAGGAGACACTTCTCCTGTAGCCGTGCGTAGTGTGGCTCTTACACTTTGTATACTAGGTCGTGATGAAGGTGGCCACTGTTCTACCAGTGATTTGTTAAGAAGTGTGATATTTGCTCCTATATCTACAAGCATAACTATAGGTTTATCACAAATCGTAACATTCACAAACAATCCTTCATCACTGTCCCATGTACTTCCAACTATAAATTGGGCCTCTGACCTAGAAACCGAGGTCTGGCCCCTACGCCCGGTCCTTGAAAGTTTTCCTGCTGTCTAAATGCAGGTCTCTCAATTTGGTTTTGCATAAAACCTCTATTTGAGTTTCTATCATTCATATCATGATGAATTCCACTAACTGGTTCTCTATTACCAATACGATGTACTTCCTCATAGCAGGTATTACTCCATCTCTTATTATTTCCAAAATATTCACCTCTGTGATCGGATGTGTTGTAAAGTCGCTGCACTGACTTATTCATATTATCTAATTTGTCTTGCAAAGTTTGTATTTTCTGTTCAAGTGCAGTGTTTTTATCAATCATATCTGACTCAACATGTTGATTAACCGTACGGACCTAGAGCGTTGTCTGTCTGCTAATCTGTAAGTCTCAAACCTTACAGCTAATGTTTCTGCATCATCACGGTCTCGTGGCCTTGATTCCCTGAAACGCAATCTCATTTCACTATCAGGCAGTGAATCTATGAAACGATCTAATGCTAGTGTCTTGATGGTAGTACTATACCAAATAACTTCCGGCTGGGTCAAAGTTCGAGGTGCACCGAACTTTTGATAGAGAAGTGAACACCACAAGTCCTGTGATTGGTTATAAATGTGAGTGTGTTGGTTGTAAAAAATAATAGTTTCATCTGGGTAAAATAAATGTGCAATTTTATTTCATCTAGTACCAATGTGTCAAGTAGCCTTGTGCTTGAAACATGTATGGGGTACCTGTAAAAAAAAGTACTCAAATTTTGTGCGAAACTAGGGTAGTCATAGACGCTACCCGTTATCTCAGAAACGAGCAGCTTGACCCCCATTTTTTTCTGATTCACTTTAAGTGTAAGGGGTGGTAGTATTTATATCCGTGGCGTTTATGTCGGTTGATACGTTGCAGGTAGGAGTTTTAGCCGCATATGTTATTTTGGTCGTCTATGGGATTTGATTTGGTAGTATACACCCTATAATGAGTGATGTAGGTGCATCTGGGTACGCTTTACGTGTCATTTTCTTAACACTTTGAGCTAACGCTTCTATGCTTTCATCTTTTCCTTTGACCTTTGTCTGTAATTGTGCTCTATACAACTCAGCACGATTTACTGACCCATGTCTATTTGAAATAGCCTTTACCAGGAAATCAAAGTTCCTTCTCTGCATATTGGTGAGCTCACCTAACAGTGATCTAACGCTACCTCTAAGACTACTTGCTAAGTACAGTGCCTTAGTATCTGCATTCCAGCCATTTATCTCTGCAGTTATTTAAAATTGCGCTAGATATTCGTCCCAATCCTCTCTACCATCATATGGCTGAGCTTCATAGTTGGGTGGCTAATGTTTTGGTCTATAAGCATTATTGTTCATAACCCGACTAGGTCAAAACATGTCTGATGAATTGGAGCACTTTCCTCTCTACATAAAGTTGGACTCACACCGTCTACAAATTGAGGTTGATTTGTAAACTCTCTAAACATAGGTTGATTCGTAACCACTTAATCATGTCCACGCAAATCAGGCCAAGTATCTGTATTATAACACCATTTTCTTGGACTAGTGACACTTTGACTACCAGTATATGTGTTATGATGGACAGTAGCATCATTTCGAAATGATGCGCTAGGTGTCTCTAAACACTCTACATTTCTACCATTCCACCAACTTGAATTACTGACATCAGGACGTGTGTTTATGTTTGGACCTGTGTCCCTGTCATGTTCAAAAACATCACAATTATTCCTTTTACTACTTGAGTTTATATCTAACGCTGTTTCTACAAACACCTTCAAATCATCAATGTTATTTTTCATCAAATTAGACATTGTCTTAATTTGACTCCTGAAAAACGTGAGCCCTTCAGTGCTTCACGTAATTCTTCTTGAAGAGATCTCCATACTAACTCATACATACTTGTGTTTTCGGCTATTTCAGGTGATTTCACCTCTAAATTATCACTACTTTTCGAACTTGAACTTGCTGCTGATGGTGACTGATTCACCTCATCTACAGTCTCAAAATATTCAATTGTTTCAATACTTTCATTTTGGTCAGGTGGATTAGAGAAAACTATCTCCGGATCATTAGAGTAAGCCATACTACTTTGTGGTTATTTCCAAATTTATAAAGGGAGACTACGAGCAAAACACATACGTGAACAAAATAAAATCACAATATATTACAAATCTAGGGTCCCTACGTCGGCTCCAGTTGTCGCGTGGCCTCTCTTCGAGTGGTTCACACCCCTGCGCGTGCTGTAACCTCACCGTGGTGCAGGGGTGTAACATTCTCTTTGAGATTGGCCAATACAGCACAACTCCCCTTTTGGGGCACCTTGTTGGCCGTGAGGTGCATCCCGTAATGCTGGATGATGGGATCCTGGTGGTTGAGTTGGGGACATATCTGCGGATATGTTTTCTGGCAACACATCACTTTGGCATGGAGTTCAGCCAGACGGGTGGTCAGGGAGGCCCGACCTGATTAATCGGCTGGTCATGCCAAGCTCTAGAGCAAACAACCTTTGTTTTGTTTATATAGCTAAGAACAAACATTGTTTTGTTACCTTTTGTATCTGTTGCTCTTGGGGCGGTGGCTAGGGTCAATCAGGTGCTTGAATATTTCATTACCTGAGTATATTAAACATGTATCCCTGGCATGGGTGTCTGGTGGTTATCCGCAGCTCCATGTCCCCATGTTGGACTCTGTGGTGGGTGGGGAGCATGGTTGATGAATCTTTCCCCCCTACATTATGGCTTCAAACCATTCTAATACTCTTGATGGGACCCTGAAAAGGGTCCACACCGAGGTTTCTATGACTACTGTATCAATTGTGAAAAAATCGAAGGTGTTAACATCAGATTCCTGGCCAAGGTTTCTGGTCATCAGTTCATCTGATGACGGAGCTTTGAAGAGGTTATCACCTTTTGCTGTACAGAAAGGGCTTGTTGGCTTAGCTGGCGAGCCTAAAACTGTCAAAAAATTGAAAAATGGATCGCTGTTGGTCGAATGCAGCACTGAGAGTCATTCAAAGTGCTTGCTGAAATCAACCAGTTTTTGCAATATCCGTATCATTGTAACGCCACATTCCTCCCTAAACTCATCAAAGGGGGTGATCCGGTCTCGTGACTTGGAAGGTGTATGTGATGATGAAATTTGTGAAAATTTGTCATCACAGGGTGTTTCTGCTGTCAAGAGGATTAAGGTTCGTAGGAATAATGAATTAGTTCCTACGAATACCTTTATCCTAACTTTTGGAAAGCCAATCCTTCCGCAGTCGATTAAGGCTGGGTATTTAAATATACCTGTTGAGCCTTACATACCAAATCCCTTGTGCTGTGGTCAGGCTGATCATGACAGCAAGTCATGCAATAATGACATCAGCTGCATCAATTGCAAGGGAAGTCACTTTGCATACTCACGAGAGTGTGCAAGGTGGAAGTTGGAAAAAAAAGGTTCAACAGGTAAAAGTTGAAAAACGCTTGTCTTTTCCTGAAGCCAGGAAACTGGTGGAGGCCGCAGCTCCAGTCACTGCTTGTCAGTCATATGCTGCTGCTGTTAAGGTCTCTACCGGAAGCGTGGCAGTCAACACAGATTTAACATGGCGTTATAATGAAAGTAAATATAAAAAGCTTTCAGATATTGAAAAAGCTGAAAAGCAGCTAGCAAAACAAGTTCAGCGACAACATGAAGCTGTTAAAAAAATTAAAGATGCTGTTCAACAACAGAAAGAACGTAAGTCAGTCCAAGTGTCTTTGGATTCTGAGAATCCATCAAGTAGGTTGACCACTGAGATGCCAGGTCCTAGTGTCCCTCAGACAGGAAAAGACACTAAAGGTAATAAAAATAGTTCTTCGGGACGGATGAAGAAGATTGAGCAGAGATCTGTCCCAATACATAACCCTTTTGATCCTTTGTCAATGGATGTTTGTGATGACATGGATGATTCATCTCAGGATCATTCTCAATCACAAAAGTCATCACGACCTAGGGCAAAGGAAAAGGTCAAAATAAACCCCATACTTCCCCCGAATGACTAATTCAGTCATTCAGTGGAACTGCCGTGTGCTTAGGCCCAATTTTGATGAATTAAGTCTTTTAATTATAAAACATAATCCTCTTGCAGTGTGTCTTCAAGAAACTTTCTTGAAGGACACTGATCATATTACCATGAGGGGATTTAACCTCTATCATAAATTTCAAGAAACTGAAAATAGAGCATCTGGGGGTGTTTCCATTCTTGTTAATGAAAACATTCCTCAGAGTTCAGTAACATTAAATACCAATTTACAATCTGTGGCTGTCAAAGTCACGGCTTATAAAACTGTTACTCTGTGCTCAGTTTACTTGCCACCTCGTAATCATTTTAATTTTAATCCGAGGGATTTTCAAGGTCTTCTTGATCAGCTGCCTACTCCCTTTATTATTATGGGAGATATTAATGGTCACCACACTTTGTGGGGATGCGAGGATATCAATATTAGAGGTAAACAATTGGAAGACTTAATTCTCAAAAACGACTTACTTTTATTTAATGATAAAAGTCGTACATATTTTCATTCTGCAAGTGGATCTTTCACTTCCATAGATTTAACTCTTTCTAGTCCATCACTTTTTCTTGATTTCTCCTGGAAAGTTGGTTCAGACCTTTGTGGTAGTGACCACTTTCCCATTATTTTGGAGAATGATGGACCACCATCACTTGAAAGGGTTCAAAGGTGGAAGTTGGCGAAGGCAAATTGGGGTCAGTTTCAGCATCTGTGCAGCACTCGTCTGCAACAATTTGCCATTACTGATGCTGATGATCCCATGTCTCTGTTCACTTCCATCTTGAAGGACATTGTAGATGAAACTATTCCTGAGACTTCGGCAGTGCCAAAGTGTTTCAATAAACCATGGTTTAATGATACGTGCAAAGATGCATTTAAAGAGCGAAACAGGTTGCTTGAGCAGTTCAAACGTGAACCTACAGCAGACAACCTGGATGCATTTCGTATTGCTAGGGCTAAGGCTCGCAGAGAGATTAGACAGAGTAAGAAAACCTCTTGGAGAACTTTTGTCTCCAAGTTGAATTCGCAAACATCAGTGAAATCTGTCTGGAATAGGATCCATAAAATCAAAGGTAAAGAATCCAGTAATACAGTTCATCATTTGTCTGTCAATGACACGGATGTCACGACTCATCGTGACATTGCCAATGCATTGGCAGACAACTTTTCTCATAATTCATCTTCTGTTTTCAGTACAGATGCTTTTACATCTGTCAGAACTAAAGCTGAAAAGCAGTCCATTAATTTTTCATCTGAAAATGCTGAAGTGTACAACAGGCGTTTCTCTATGGAGGAATTGCAGGATGCTCTTCGTAGAGCCCATGATACTTCAGTAGGACCAGATGAAATTCATTATCAGTTATTAAAACATTTACCTGAATTATCTTTGATGGTTCTTTTGAATATTTTTAATAACATCTGGATTTCTGGAGACTTTCCTTCTGATTGGAGGAAAGCTATTATCATTCCTATTCCCAAGCCTGGTAAGGATCCAACCAATGCTACTAGCTATCGCCCTATCGCTTTGACAAGTTGCATTTGTAAAACCATGGAACGAATGATCAATCGTCGACTTGTCTGGTATCTTGAATCCCACAAATTGCTCACTAACGTGCAGTGTGGGTTCAGATCTAGACGTAGCACGGTTGATCATCTTATTAGATTTGAAACGTTTTGTAGGGAAGCTTTCATCCATAATCAGCACTTGCTTTCAGTGTTTTTTGATTTGGAGAAAGCTTACGATACCACGTGGAAGTATGGGATTTTAAACGAACTCCATGGCATGGGCCTGAGAGGTCGACTTCCAGTTTTTATTTCACAATTTTTAAAAGATAGATCTTTTAAAGTTCGGGTGGGGTCGACATTGTCCGACATTCACCCACAGGAGATGGGTGTGCCTCAAGGTAGTATCCTGTCTGTAACTTTATTTTCTGTGAAAATTAACAGCATCTCCCAGTGTTTAACACCTGGTGTGGATTGCTCGTTATATGTCGATGATTTTCAGATTTGCTATAGATCGTCCAATATGAGTATCATTGAACGTAAGTTGCAGCTTTGTTTGAATAAACTTCATCAATGGGCAACTGACAATGGCTTTCGATTCTCAAAAGCAAAAACGGTTTGTATGCATATCTGCCAGAAAAGAGGTCTCCACTTAGACCCACAGTTGTTTTTGGACAAAAATCCAATTCCAGTTGTGGAGGAGACTAAATTTCTGGGGGTTATATTTGACAGGAAGCTATCTTTTGTGCGCCATCTTAAATATGTTAAAAAGAAGGGCTTAAAAGCTTTGAATATTTTAAAAGTTATTGGTAATACGGAATGGGGAGCAGACCGAAAGGTTATGCTCCGTCTGTATAGATCTCTAGTTAGATCAAAAATTGATTATGGATGCATTGTGTATGGGTCGGCACGCAAGTCTTACTTGCAGATGCTAGATCCTATACACAATCAGGGACTTAGGCTTTGTCTTGGTGCATTTAGAACATCTCCTGTAGAGAGCTTGTACATTGATGCACACGAACCTTGTTTGGGTGCTAGACGTGCCAAGCTTTCTCTGCAGTATGCTGCCAAGATTAAATCGTTACCAACACATCCAGCTCATGATGCTGTGTTTGACAACAAATATATGAAGTTGTATGATGCAAGGCTAAATGCTATTCGTACATTTGATCTTCGCATTAAGCGTTTTTTATCGCTTTCCAACATTGATTTATCAGACACTTTGGAAACATCTTCATATTTTGTTTTACCACCATGGTGTATTACACCACCTAAAATTGTATTTGATCTGGCGCATCTGAAGAAAGATCGTACATATGCTGTTGTTTTTGAACAGTTTTTCATGGAAATTCAAGACAAGTACCGTGATTACATTCCTGTGTATACAGATGGATCACGGGATGGAAATTCTGTGGCTTGTGCTACAGTTTTTCCATCAGACACTATCATTTCCATGAGACTGCCTGACTCAGCATCGATTTTTACTGCTGAAGTTTGGGCAATCATTAAAGCCTTTTTTAACAGACTCACTTTCGTGTCTTCAAGCTTTACGTAATATGAAGCTGGACCATCCCTTAATTGGGATGGTGATACGAAAATGTGTCTTTTTATATATTGCCAATAAAGACATTGTATTTTGTTGGGTACCCAGCCATGTTGGCATCAGGGGTAATGAAAAGGCAGATTCAGCTGCCAAGTCTGCTTTGGATTTGCCTCACGCCAGGGTTGCTGTACTGTATACTGATTTTAAATATTGTATCAGCCAATTTATCTTTTCCTCTTGGCAACGTGATTGGGACGGTGAGGTTGCTAACAAGCTTCATGCTATCAAGCCAGTCTTGGGAGAGTGGCAGTCCTCCTATAGACAGTGCAGGAAGGATGAACTAGTCTTGTGTCGTGCCTGCATCGGTCACACTTACTTAACCCATTCATTTATCTTGAAGAAAGATCCTCCAGCTCAGTGTGAGCACTGCCAGTGTCTTCTGACTGTGCAACACATTTTGGTGGAGTGTAAGCAGTTGTCAGCAACTTGAAAAGATATATTTGGACAAAGAAATGTGATGGAATCATTTCGATTCCATCCAGAACTTTTATTGCGGTTTTTACGAGATACTGAATTTTATTCTAAATTTTAATTATATCTATCTGTGATATTTGTACTTTTACACAGTCCTTTACACTGTGTTTTTATTTAATTGTTGAATTTTTATATTGATGATGATCATCACACTTTTCTTGCATTTTACCATAGTTTGACACCCAATAGCCGATGTATTTTTCGTGCTGGGGTGTCGTTAAACATTCATTCATTCATTCATTCGAGTGGTTCACTGACAAAATTATTAGGGTTCGTTTGCTCGAGTCATCGGCTTTATAAAAACTAATATGGAAATAAACACGTAATTCAATGAGTTTTAAAATTTATACATTTATTTTTTTCTTTCGTTTTAATCAACGTGTCAACTAATTCTTCTTCTGTATTCCTATTAGTATAAATATGACTATAATTTGTATAATTAGTTCTCTAACAACTAATTAATACTAATGGCATGTACAACAGCATACATGAAAAGAAAGTTCCTCCAAGTTTCCTCCATGGACAAAGTTCCTCCACGTTTCCTCCATGAAGAGAAAGCGTCAAACTAAATATTTCTGCAGTGACTAAACTTCCAAATCATCACCAGCTACATTACTAAACACCGACTTTGGAGGCTGATGGCCCTCCAGCGGTGATTTCTACAGTGGAGTGTTCCTCCACTTTTACTACAGAATTCTTCCCTGGAGAGAGTACATTTCTCCAGCTAACAACTGGCGATCTCCGCTAGACCAAAACTGTAATAAAATGCCATTACCCGTATTTACTCAAATAACTGCACTAATACATATAAATAAAAGTAAACATTTTTATTTATTTAAAACTAACCATATATTTCTTTCCGGCAACCCGACTCATCTTAAAAAGAACAAAATGACTAGCACGTTCAAAATCTAGTGAAGAACTCTCCGTTCAAATCTATGTGTTTTTTTAGCTCATATCCGCACAAACGTAAGTAATGACGTCATGAAAAATGACGTCAGGGAAGTGACGTCATTATTATGACGCTGACTGGAATGCCGTGTTTGTAAACATTGCATGGCTTTTAACCAAAGAGAAAGGGTGCGCATTTTTTATTGAGAAAATTTGGCGCAATTTTGAATGGTCAGTCGAAAGATAAATGGCCGAGCTAGTATACTTTTTGATATTAGTGAATCGAGAGTAGCTCGTTAGTTATAGACCTCTACGATGCTGGTTGTCTCCCTAGGTTGCCCGTAGGGCCCTGATAAGGACCTGACCGCTTCTGGTCGTAGCATGACAACCCAGAGGAGAATCGTGCAATTGTGTATTTGGCACTGGCAGGCAGGGGGTTTTTGTTCCGGGTTGGTCGACGTGATGATATTGGCGTAGTCCTCCGTGTCCTCCTTTAGTGTCACCAAGTACAAGTTTACACCAGCAGCAAGTATTGGGGGTTTGGGTGGGGGAGGCCGATATTCTTTTGTTCGGTTTCCCCTGGGTGCATTGCAATTGTGTACTCGGAACCGGTATTCTTTTGTCCGGTTCCTTATTAGAGCACGTGCTGGGCCATTAAATGGGGGGCGGGTGCATTGTTATCATTAGTCAATGCACCCTGTGTACTGATGCAATGAGCATGTAGTCTGTGTGTAAATCCTAGTTTTGGGTTAAGGTTGTACCTATTGTCTTAAGTCCCTATTCTAGTGAATTCAACAGTCATCATGACCGCCCATACCCCTCCATACCCCTCCGTCTTTGTATAGCATTGAATACAATGACGGAGGGGGAGTTAAACTAGCCTAGCTATCTAATTTGAAGGGTGTAACCTGTATAGTGTAGGTATTGGTTTTAAAAGCCTAGTGCTTGACATACTTAACTTTATTACCAATGAATGAAACAAAATAGCAGTAGTATCAGCAATTGTATACAGTAGCACAGTTGACAGACAGACAGGTATCTAGTTTGAAGAATTTTGATTCCCGCCCCCTAAATAGATTATCTTAGTAGACTTACATGGTTTGTCTTCGGCTATCTGGTTTTCCTGCTTGTTTTCTTCTGGGGCCCTAGATGACTTACCGTAGTCAGCTAGGATTTCATGCATCAGTAATAAAGAACATGGTGCGAGTGCAAAGACAAATTCGTGCAGTTATTTACAGTTAGGTGTGGTGGGGTTCTTGATCTGTGATTGGCTGGATTGTATCACTGAGGATTGCTGCAAAAAATAGGTGATATTTAGTGGTGTCCTATCGTGGTTGATTGTTTAACAATGTTGTTTGGCTGGTTTAGCCAATTGGGTTGCTGTGTAAGAAGAGAAAAAAAAAAGAAAGAAAAAGCTAGTGGGTACGCCAGTTGTCAATCACGGGTTTCAGAACATGAACATATTTACAGTAGGATAATATCGTTGCATTGGCATTTCTAGTGGTTATCAATTATTCGCCACCATTCCGCCGTTAATCCCCCAGTTGGAGTGCCTGGTCGAGTGCTTAAGGTCGCTCTTCCATCCAAGGGATGCACGGGCAGGTGGTTTTGAGTAATTGTTATCTTATATTGCTACTTTATGCCAGCTAACTAGGTTAAGTATATGCTTTTATTTTTGTCGTTTCACCGTTCTCCCCTCGGGTTGGAATACCTAGTCTGTTCGAGTGCGTAGGGTGGATGTTCCATCCAGGGAGTCACGGGTGTCACGAGTTAAGTAGCGTATTAATTACTTATCTTAGTTATAGATCGCCACCTTCCCTCCGTTGATCTCCCAGATTGGAGTGCATGTCGGTCGATTGCAGAAGGTCGCTCTTCCCTCCGGGAGACGTACAGGCGGGTGGTTGCGATCTTTTTTTTATGTTTAGTTTTTTAACTTTTATGACTGCCAGGAGCCCGATGGGTGTGCTACGGTTTCCCATCCTGCCTGCGATCAGTTGGGTTGGTGGTCCGCGTCGACGGAACGCTGGCACGGCGGGCAGCACGTGGCACTTATAGTTTTGGTTTGGTGGACTGGACGAATTGATATACTGCTTTGAAGGTTTTATGTTTTAGATATTTATCAGGGTTAAGTAAAAAATTAGGTGTAATTGGTTTATTGTGGTTGGCTTCGGTTATTGATTCTATCATTAGTTTTCTCTGGCTGTTGTGTAGCGTGCAATCCAGGAGATACTGTTTCATGTCTTCCCGGGTGCCACATTCACAGTCAGGATTTTGTTTGGTGAAAGAGCAGCTGTTGAGCTGCGAAGATTTACCTATGCGTAATTTAGTAATTAGTTATAGTGCTATGTATTGGTTATTAGGTCCCAGTTTGCCTACCATTGATTAATGTAGTGTTGCTTTTGACATTAGTTCTGATATTCCTAAAGGTAGTGCTGTAATTGTACTAGTGATTAAAAGTGCAGTTTTGGCTCCATAATTAGCTATTTCATTGCCAATTATACTTACGTGAGCTGGGACCCATTCGAATACTACTATTAAATTAAGCTGGTTTAGTTCTTGAAGTTTATTGTGAATAGCTACGAGGATATCTGGCCTGGTAGATTTATTAGTTTGAAGTGATTGGATGGAGCTAAGACTATCTGAGAAGAAAAACGCTTTTAGAGTATTGTTTATTTTTAATCCAGATTAGCGCTTCGTAGATGGCTGACAGTTCTGCTGTATAGACTGATAGATTATCTGACAGCCTGGCGTACTTAACTAGTTTAGAGTGTTTAGATATTTTTTCTTCAACTATTGCGAAGCCAACCCTACCATTATCTGGATTTTTTTAGCCATCCGTGTAGATATGGATATGCTCAGGGTAGTTTTCATTAGCTGTGGCTTCAAACAGGACTTTCTTAAATGGTGGAAAGGGAGTTTCATCGGTATCTTTTTTAATTAGGTATGGAGTGTGGCAGTCAACTGGTTGATTGAGATGGTATAGTGCCACAGGTGTTTTATCAATTCCTACCTCTATTTCAAGTTTACCAGCCCTAGTGGCAAATGAATCGTTAAGGTTTTTATTAGTTTTAAATTCTAGCCCTGGTTTTGCTATTATGGGAGTAAGTTCCTGAACTGGGTGATCTAATTTAAGTGAATGGATTTTAAGATGGTAGTTGAGATGTTGAAGATTACGGCGGAATTTAAGTGACATAATGTTAAATTCAACGTCTAGGCTTTGGCTGCTAGTATTAGATGGAACTTTAGCTATTGTTCTAAGAGCTTGGTTTTGGATGATATCTAGTTTTTGCAGTAGCTTTGGGGAGGCGCAACTGTAAGCCTGGGCTCCATAGTCTATTCTGGAGAGTATACATGCTTTGTAAACCATAAGCACTGCCTCTTATTGCGCTCCCTAGCTGGTGCCTGAGATTGCTCTTAATAGGTTTAGAGTATTTTTTAGCTTGTCTGACAATATGATTAATATGATCACTAAAGGTTAGCTTAGAGTCGAAGGTGACCCCTAGGAATTTAAATTTTTGATCTCTTGGAATTGGCTTATTATTTGAGGTTATTTGATGATTATCTGACGAGTTAACTTTATTGAATAGCATACAAACTGTTTTAGTTTCAGATTGTTTAATGCCCCAGTCCAGGGTCCATTTATTTAATTTATCCATATCGGCTTGCATTAAATTAAATAGATTTTTGGTTACTCTGCCTGTGCACCAAATGGCGCAGTCATCGGCAAACAGTGCTGTGTTTAATGGAGTGGTTGATTTAATTTTATCTTTAGCATTAAGGGCTTTAGTTATATCATTGATAAATATGTTAAATAAGGTTGGTGAGAGGACCGAGCCTTGTGGTATTCCATTAAATATTTCGGTTTTATCTGAGTAGTGGCCGTTAACTCTGACTGAAATTGATCTATTATGGATAAAATTATTGATAAAGTTAAACATATTGCCTTTAATTCCATTAGTTTGTAGTTTATTGAGTAGGCCATATCAAATGCTTTTTCGATGTCTATGAATATTGCTAGTACTTTATTAGATTTGCGAAAGGCGTCGTTAATACTATTTTGAAGTCTGACTATTTGGTCTATTGTTGAGTGTTTAGATCTAAATCCACTTTGTACATTTGTAATTAGGTGTTAAGTCTTTTATTAATGATAGTCTCTAGCGTTTTACACATGTGGGACGTGAGTGTTATCGGTCTATAACTCCCTGGGAGGGAGTGGTCTTTTCCCGCTTTAGGGAGACTAAAGCATTCTGCATGTTTCCATGCAGTGGGCATTTGGCCCTTCCTCCAAATTCGGTTAAAGAGCGACAACACTACCTCTAGGGATACGTCCGGCATGTGTTTGAGTAGTGTATAACTAATTTGGTCAGGCCCGGTGGCAGTACTTTTTTTTAGCTTTAAGAGCTGCTTTTAGTTCTATCAGGGTTAGTGGTTTGTTAAATTCTAAGTTATCGGTGTTAGAATGGTTGGCAGTACTTGTACTGGTTGTTGGTAGAGAGTTGTCGTTCTTAAGTTTATCAAAGAATTGTTTGGGGAAATTTTCGTTACTGCTATTTTTGCTAACTGTTTTACTTAGAAGGTCGGCCTTTAGTTTTTTAGTAGTTGCAGTCTTTTGTTTTTGAAGGACTGTGGTAGTCGTGCGCTATCCTTGTATGGCTCTAACGTTTTTCCACATTTCTCTGATGGATGTTCTATTGTTAATTTCACCACAAAATGTCTGCCAGCTGATCTGTTTAGCTTCTATAATTAGTTTACCTATTTCATTTTTTGCTATTTTATATTTAGAGTGGTATTCTTGTTTTCCTGTTTTTTTGAAGAATTTACGCATCCTGTTTCTGAAGCCGCATTTTGTTTTAATCTCGTCCGTCCACCAACTAACAGGTTTATTTTTACTAGGTTGTTTAGTTTTAGGTATAGTTTTTGCTGCTATTTTTATTATTTCGCTGGCGAGTGTAGTGGTAGCGTCGTCAATACTTAAGTTATCTTCTAATTTAATTTTGCTACATTCGATTGTAAAGCCTGCCCAGTTGGCTTTACTAAATTTAAATTTAGGTATGAATTTTTCTTCTTCTGCGTATTCTACATTACATTTATAGCTGGTTAAAATAGGGAGGTGGTCGCTGTTTAGAGCATCGAGCACCTCCCATTGGGCGTTTGCACCTATGTTATTAGAGGTTATAGTAAGATTGATGGCAGATGAGCTCGGTGATTGATCGTGATAGAAGGTAGTGCTGCCATCGTTGAGACATACTAGGTTATGTGTGTTGATGAATTCTTCCAATATGTCTCCCTGTGCGTCGGAGTGCTGACCTCCCCACAGTGTATTATGGCTGTTGAAGTCTCCTACTAGAATTAGGTTATTGTTTGGTTTTATAAGTTTATTGTAGTCTCTTAAAGTTAGTTGGTTATGGGCTGTTCCCGGTGGGCTATATACGTTAATAACGTCTATGGGCATTTTATCTTTTAGTATAGTAAGTCCTAGGACTTCTAGGTTGGCGTTGATGGATTCGTGTTTAATTTCGCTATGAGGTATGGTATTTTTAATGAGCGTGGCTATTCCACCTCTGGTGCTATTTTCTCTATGTTTATAATAAGTTGAGTATCCTGGAATTTTGAAAGTTTTAGTTTTTTTAGTTTTGTTTTTACTGGTGCCATTTCCTAGCCAAGTTTCTTGCAGGCATATGATATCTGGCTTGGTGTTACTGATGCTAATTAGTTGTACGAGTTCGGCACTATGCCCCATTGAATGGCGGTCTTTAGCGTTCCATTGGAGAACGCTAAGACCTTTGGGGTTTTTTAGATGGTTTTGTTTATTTTGGGTGTGTGGAGATGGATCTCCCATGTCTTATCCTGAAGTTTGTTTATTTGTTTTATTTATCTGTTTATTTTATTTAATTTTTATTTTTATTTTTATTTTTATTTTTTTTTTTATTTTTTTTTTTTATTTTTTTTTTTTTTTTTTTTGTCTTATGTCAGCTTTGATGGAGGAAATTTCTAGGGCCAGCTTTTCAATAATGGCTTTGAGTTCATTGATTTGTGTCTGGTCTGTGGTTTTAACCTTTTCTGCGTAAGTGATCGTTTTTGTGACTAGACAGTTATCTCTAGCGATTGGTTTGGGTTTAGCTGTGATTTTTTCCTGTTTATCTAGAAGGTTCGTTTACCGCAGCCCCTGCGTGTGCTGTAACCTCATCGTGGTGCAGGGGTGTAACATTCTCTTTGAGAATGGCCAATACAGCACAAAATTGAAGTTTTGAGTAAAATTCAGTATCCGTAAAATTCTGTGATATTTGTGTTTTTGCAGTTCTTTACACTGTTTTTGTTTAAGTCTTGGATTTTTGTATTGATGTTGATCATCACTTTATTTATTTGCATTACCATAGTTTGACACCCAATAGCCGGTGTATTTTTCGTGCTGGGGTGTCGTTGAACATTCATTCATTCATTTGCCGCAGCGCCCTTTGGTTGTGGTGGCACCGAGAGTCGTGTGCCATGTGCCTGTCCAAGCAATTAGGGCATTTGATGGGGTTGGTGCAAGGCGAGTTATGGGAGGCTCTGGCGTGTTTCTGGCCACAGCGATGACAGGTGGGTGGGCTTCTATAGTGACGGCATTTTGCGGTCCCGTGCCCCTGCTGCTGGCAGTGGTGACACTTACTGGCTTCTTCTCGTAAGGGAGGAGCGTGTGTCTGCGACCTTGTATTATGATGAAGTGGTCACTTGGTTGGGTGGTTGCTATTAGGAGGTAACCGTTTGTCCATGTTGTTACTTCGCTAATTGATAGGTTGGGTTGTCCTCTTTGAGAGTTTGGAGTAAGGTGGCGTGTGCTAGCAGCGGGTGGAGTTTGGCCAGCCATTTGTTAGTTGTGGTGGGGGAGGGGGTAGTGGTTTGGGCGGTGGGGGGGGGGGCAGCTGGGGGTTTGGCTTTGGATGTTGGGCTGGCTTTTCAAGTTGCCGGTGGTCTTTGTTGGTACCTGCTTGTAAAAGGGGCTTGGGACCGTGTTAGTAGTAGGGGTGGGAGTGGGGGTGGTAGGGTGGGTGGGTGTGCATGCACTATCCTTGGACGCTGCAACTGGCGTTTTGACTGGTTTTTGCAGTTTGGTTTTAATTAGGGCTTTTGCTGGTTTATTTTTCAGGAAGAGATTACGGGTTAGTATTTTTGCTGGGCTCCTGCCTTGGTACTTGCTTAAGGGTTTGAATGACAGAAGGGTTATTTCCCCTATTTTGGTGGTGGTTTGAGTTTTGGGGGCCTGTCTAGTTTTGTTGAGCTTGGTATTGTTCGTTGTTGTTGAACGGTTTTTAGCACCGAGGTTACCTGTTACATCAAGCTGTTTGGCGTTGTTGGTGGGCGGCAGTGGCCGTGTTTCCATTCCAGTGTCTTCTACGACGTCCGACGTCCGAAGGAAAAAATGGAGTCTGACTCCGAGTGCGAGTGCGATAATGCTCATATACCACTAGAGTTTCGAGCATGTCCGTCCCGGGGCCTGTCTCTGGGTAGCCAGGGGCTTTCTCGGGACAGAAAAAAATTAAGCGGACAATTTTGAAATTTACATCCAAAAATTAAATAGTGGGCCTTTAAAATTTTGATGCGCATCTCTAATTAATATAATTAATAAAGGAAATTCTTCGCATTAAATTTGGTCGCTAGATTAGATCGGGTGGTCAAAAAGAAATTAGATAAGATCGGTGTTCTGACTCGGGATGGGGGGGGGGGGGGGGGGGGGGGGGGGGGGGGGGGGGGGGGGGGGGGGGGGGGGGGTAGAGTTGAAAATGGCCAGAATTTTGAAAATAGCCATTAGTAAAAAAAAAGTTAATAGAATTTAAAAAAAGAAGAAAAAAGTTACAAGCCAAAAATAAAAAGAATTGACTGCTCGATCGAATATTTATTTAATTTGGAGTATTTTAGAAGGACAGTCCAAAAATATATAAGAGAAAGAAGAGAGGATCGAACTATTTAATAATATTAAAAAAGGAAAGTAATTTCGACATAAACTTTTGAACAAAGGTCTAAAAGTTTAAAGTCCGATCTATATGTCCACGTGAGTGGCCTCGTTAAGGCCGTTAGGGTGCACAGCTTGTAGGGGGACGAGATGGGTTGCATCCCGTCAAGAAAACCCCTAGATTTGACAGTCAATAGACGTTGTGCTGAAATACAGATCTTGAGAAGCCGGATCCGTCTGAACGAGAGAGCTATTGTCCAGTCGTCATGGGTTGGTATAGTGGTGCGGACGGGCCCGACTCCGGAGGATACGAGATGGTATCACTATAAAGTAAGGTAAAGTCTAGAAAAAGAGTAGTAGGGGCCGACCCCGCTTCCTATTTCTTCTTAGAGTGGGGCGGTCAATCTTCCAGTGCTGCTAGGACAGGCTCGGACATGTAGAGACTAAACGCGAACAACCGTGGCGTTCTGTAGAATGGCCGTCATACGAGTCACGAAAAAAAAAATCAACATAGTCAGACGGAGAAATGACGTGGAGGCAAGGAATCTCGCTAAAAAAGAATCCAACCTCGTGTGGCAGACTGTCGAAACGAGAAGCGTTCCAGTGTTCAGTCAGTTCCAATGGCCGCATACATCCCAGTAGAAAACTTCACTTCGTTGACAAAAACAAAAAAAGTGAAGGATCCCCAAGTCGAGTCGCGAAAGCACGTGCAGTGTGCACAAACACGTCTTACCGCGACAAGCTCTGGACTGGAAATGGTCTGACTCCGGTGTGGTTTTGGCGGACGTCGTAGCTTTGGTGCCTTCTGTTTGGTCCGGTTGCTCCGCTGTGTTGTTTATGGTAGCGTTGTTTTGTTTGACAAGAGGGAAAAAAACAGGGTCTTTTTGTGCTTTTAAGTGTAGACATGTCAGGGCTTTTATTCTGCCTGTCTTGTATTTTCTTTCTTCTTTCCAGTTTATCTATCTTATTTCCTTTTGTCACTGTCTATTTTGTTTGTCTTTCAATTATCTTATTTCTATTTACTTTTCCTATCTCCTATTTTCACTTTCCTGTTCTCTTTATTATCTTCGTTTTCTATTTGTTCATCTTTCTTCTTTTTAGTTTTCCTTATTGTCTTCTATTCTCTCTCAACTTTTATTTTCTTTTATTCTTGATTCTTTTATGTACTTATTCTTTCTCCTATTTTGACTATCCTATGTTCTCTACCTTCTGTTTGCCTTTGTTTTTGATAAACAGAAGGAAGAGAACAGAGGAAGAGGGTGAAAATTGGAGAAAGAAAGAGTAAATAGAAGAGGAAGAGACCAGAGAAAGAGAACAGAGGAAGAGAGTGAAAATAGGAGAAAGAAAGAGTAAATAGAAGAGGAAGAGAACAGAGGAAGAGAACAGAGGAAGAGAACAGAGGAAGAGAGTGAAAATAGGAGAAAGAAAGAGTAAATAGAAGAGGAAGAGAATAGAGGAAGAGAACAGAGGAAGAGAACAGAGGAAGAGAGTGAAAATAGGAGAAAGAGTAAATAGAAGAGGAAGAGAACAGAGGAAGAGAACAGAGGAAGAGAGTGAAAATAGGAGAAAGAAAGAGTAAATAGAAGAGGAAGAGAACAGAGGAAGAGAACAGAGGAAGAGAGTGAAAATAGGAGAAAGAGTAAATAGAAGAGGAAGAGAACAGAGGAAGAGAACAGAGGAAGAGAGTGAAAATAGGAGAAAGAAAGAGTAAATAGAAGAGGAAGAGAACAGAGGAAGAGAACAGAGGAAGAGAGTGAAAATAGGAGAAAGAGTAAATAGAAGAGGAAGAGAACAGAGGAAGAGAACAGAGGAAGAGAGTGAAAATAGGAGAAAGAAAGAGTAAATAGAAGAGGAAGAGAACAGAGGAAGAGAACAGAGGAAGAGAGTGAAAATAGGAGAAAGAAAGAGTAAATAGAAGAGGAAGAGAACAGAGGAAGAGAACAGAGGAAGAGAGTGAAAATAGGAGAAAGAAAGAGTAAATAGAAGAGGAAGAGACCAGAGGAAGAGAACAGAGGAAGAGAGTGAAAATAGGAGAAAGAAACAGTAAATAGAAGAGGAAGAGAACAGAGGAAGAGAACAGAGGAAGAGAGTGAAAATAGGAGAATCAAAGAGTAAATAGAAGAGGAAGAGAACAGAGGAAGAGAGTGAAAATAGGAGAAAGAAAGAGTAAATAGAAGAGGAAGAGACCAGAGGAAGAGAACAGAGGAAGAGAGTGAAAATAGGAGAAAGAAAGAGTAAATAGAAGAGGAAGAGACCAAAGGAAGAGAACAGAGGAAGAGAGTGAAAATAGGAGAAAGAAAGAGTAAATAGAAGAGGAAGAGAACAGAGGAAGAGAGTGAAAATAGGAGAAAGAAAGAGTAAATAGAAGAGGAAGAGAACAGAGGAAGAGAACAGAGGAAGAGAGTGAAAATAGGAGAAAGAAATAGTAAATAGAAGAGGAAGAGAACAGAGGAAGAGAGTGAAAATAGGAGAAAGAAAGAGTAAATAGAAGAGGAAGAGAACAGAGGAAGAGAGTGAAAATAGGAGAAAGAAAGAGTAAATAGAAGAGGAAGAGAACAGAGGAAGAGAACAGAGGAAGAGAGTGAAAATAGGAGAAAGAAAGAGTAAATAGAAGAGGAAGAGAACAGAGGAAGAGAGTGAAAATAGGAGAAAGAAAGAGTAAATAGAAGAGGAAGAGAACAGAGGAAGAGAGTGAAAATAGGAGAAAGAAAGAGTAAATAGAAGAGGAAGAGAACAGAGGAAGAGAACAGAGGAAGAGAGTGAAAATAGGAGAAAGAAAGAGTAAATAGAAGAGGAAGAGAACAGAGGAAGAGAACAGAGGAAGAGAGTGAAAATAGGAGAAAGAAAGAGTAAATAGAAGAGGAAGAGAACAGAGGAAGAGAGTGAAAATAGGAGAAAGAAAGAGTAAATAGAAGAGGAAGAGAACAGAGGAAGAGAACAGAGGAAGAGAGTGAAAATAGGAGAAAGAAAGAGTAAATAGAAGAGGAAGAGAACAGAGGAAGAGAGTGAAAATAGGAGAAAGAAAGAGTAAATAGAAGAGGAAGAGAACAGAGGAAGAGAACAGAGGAAGAGAGTGAAAATAGGAGAAAGAAAGAGTAAATAGAAGAGGAAGAGAACAGAGGAAGAGAGTGAAAATAGGAGAATGAAAGAGTAAATAGAAGAGGAAGAGAACAGAGGAAGAGAGTGAAAATAGGAGAAAGAAAGAGTAAATAGAAGAGGAAGAGACCAGAGGAAGAGAACAGAGGAAGAGAGTGAAAATAGGAGAAAGAAAGAGTAAATAGAAGAGGAAGAGACCAGAGGAAGAGAACAGAGGAAGAGAGTGAAAATAGGAGAAAGAAAGAGTAAATAGAAGAGGAAGAGAACAGAGGAAGAGAGTGAAAATAGGAGAAAGAAAGAGTAAATAGAAGAGGAAGAGAACAGAGGAAGAGAACAGAGGAAGAGAGTGAAAATAGGAGAAAGAAAGAGTAAATAGAAGAGGAAGAGAACAGAGGAAGAGAGTGAAAATAGGAGAAAGAAAGAGTAAATAGAAGAGGAAGAGAACAGAGGAAGAGAGTGAAAATAGGAGAAAGAAAGAGTAAATAGAAGAGGAAGAGAACAGAGGAAGAGAACAGAGGAAGAGAGTGAAAATAGGAGAAAGAAAGAGTAAATAGAAGAGGAAGAGAACAGAGGAAGAGAGTGAAAATAGGAGAAAGAAAGAGTAAATAGAAGAGGAAGAGAACAGAGGAAGAGAGTGAAAATAGGAGAAAGAAAGAGTAAATAGAAGAGGAAGAGAACAGAGGAAGAGAACAGAGGAAGAGAGTGAAAATAGGAGAAAGAAAGAGTAAATAGAAGAGGAAGAGAACAGAGGAAGAGAACAGAGGAAGAGAGTGAAAATAGGAGAAAGAAAGAGTAAATAGAAGAGGAAGAGAACAGAGGAAGAGAGTGAAAATAGGAGAAAGAAAGAGTAAATAGAAGAGGAAGAGAACAGAGGAAGAGAACAGAGGAAGAGAGTGAAAATAGGAGAAAGAAAGAGTAAATAGAAGAGGAAGAGAACAGAGGAAGAGAACAGAGGAAGAGAGTGAAAATAGGAGAAAGAAAGAGTAAATAGAAGAGGAAGAGAACAGAGGAAGAGAGTGAAAATAGGAGAAAGAAAGAGTAAATAGCAGATGAAGAGAAAATAAAAGTGTCAGATAAAGGGAAAGGAAGAAAGATGGACAAACAGAAAACAAAGATAATATAGAATAGAAAAAAGAGAAGTGAAAATAGGTGATAGAAAAAGTAAATAGCAATGAAATAATAGAAAGACAAACAAAATAGACAGAGACAAATGGAAATAAAATAGATAAACTGGAAAGAAAACAGAAACTACAGGAAAAGAAAACAAAAAAGAAGAAAATATAAAATAAACAAAGTCAAAATAATAAATAGCAGGGGCGGAGGCTGGGCGGGTTCCAAGCAAATGGTCCGCTTTCAGAACATACAGGTTTATACATATGGAGTTTCGGGTGGTGCAAAAACAAAATAGAAAAGATCCACTTGGTTCATATTCGAACCATACCCCCACCCACCCACCCCCCAGGTCCAGCTCGAGCTACGCCTCTGAATAGGGATATAAAGCGAACACCGATATAATTATAAAACAAATGATAAGCAGACAGAAAAAGAAATAAGAATGGAAATGTAAAGAACAAAAGAGGAAAATCTGAGGGGAGTGTCACGGGCCTACTTTACATTGTATAAGTCCCACACTATTAATGAACGATTTCCATAGAACATGCACTAGAGGACGGATCTGTAGAATTTTATAAACTTTCTTTGCTTAGTTTCAGAATTGTATGACTGTAAACGAGAGTGGTGTAGTTATACTGTGTATCATATGAATGTGCACTGCTCAACACCTCTTTATCATATGATAAACATTCTATGTTTAGTTGCAGAATTGTGATTAGCTTTATTTTGCACTGTGTGTCATTTATATTGATGGGGCGTTACTTGGGAAATTGCCCCATTGCCCCGGAGCCACCCCGTGTTTCCCATTTTGTGGGTTGGATGTGCACTACTGAACACTTGTTTATCATATGATAAACATTCTATGTTTAGTTTCTGAATTGTGGTTAGCTTTATTTTGCACTATATATGGATAGATGGATGGATGGATGGATGGATGGATAGACAGACCGACAGATCGACAGACCGACACATGCAAACAGAGAGCGAGACAGGCAAATTAATTTGAACTCAATGATACAATACAATTTTACCTTACGCCACTTGCCCTCCTTTGGTGATTGGCGTAGCCAGAATTTTTATATTGGGATGGGGGAGGGGGTAACTACACAGTTACTGTCTACGAGTCATGTTGTGTCTATTATAATGACACTGCATCGAACTGTCATCCTGCGAAAATACTCATTTGGGGTACAAAATTTAATGTAAGATGGCCGCCAAAAGTGATTTTGGATCGCACGATCACCAATTATAAAACGACCAAATAGGTGTACCAAAATGTATCATTCAAATAATGTAACAAAAGACATCAAAAATATTTGTCCTTTATTGAAAATAATAAATAAATGACACAGTTTCAGAATAATACAATCAAAATTCTAGAAGATACACTTCAAAGAAACAACCCAATCTCCTTCAGAATCATTTCAGCAATTCCAACACCACAATCTGTAGAAGCGCCAACATACGATAAAGTTCAGACTACAAACTTGTCATTTCCATCTCCGACCACAATCTGATTAAAATTAGCTCTACTGGTCCACCAGTAGATCTAACAGCATTGCGTGGACTCCCATGTCCAGGTGACATTTCATTTATAAATAACAATTTAAATATCGACCAATTACACTTCGTCTTTTATAGCGTTATTCAGGAGCATACACATTCTAAAAATATCGGGCAAGACTATTTATGCAATAGGTCTATTTCAACATTAAAAAACAGGGGGGGGGGGGGTGCAGTAATAAACTGGATTGTATACTAGTATTTTATGACTATACCATCACGGGTTTTTTGTTTCGTCTTGAAACGAATTTTATATAAAATTTTATATTGAAATTAGTTTCCGGCATACTTCGTAATTAAACCGAATCATTTCGTATACCCTCGGCATACTCCCGAATGTTTTCAAATTCTTTTCAAATCACTGGCATGATTTTGCAAGTTAGGTTTTGATTGGTCGAATGAAAGGTCAACTGGACATGAGCTCCAACGGGGTGCTGTTAGACCCACAGGTAATAGTAATTAACCAGTGGAGCTAATTTTAATTAGATTGCTCCGATCACATATGTATATACAATTCAATATTAAGGCCACGGGCCCAAAATACACCAAAAAACATCATATATATGTTGTCGCATGCGAGTCGTTAACTTACAAAACATCATCACTTAGCTTTCCTATTACAGATACCTGATATAAAAACAATGAAAAATTGTACAGCAATAGTTCATTTGTAGATGACACCAGCTTCACAAAAATAATCGAAGGTGGTACATGCAAATATTTATTGATAAAATAAAGAAGAAACTTTTTTCTTAAGTACGTATACTTTTTACACTCAAGTAATATATGTAGTTGGTCTTCAGTAAAAAAACCCACCTCATCATTATTTTTGGAAAAAGGACACCATCAATGTTCATAGGTTATGTTGCTAAATTTGCCAGCGTCTACAGCCAATATCCAAAGTTATTACATCTAAACGTCGACAGGGCCCTTTTCAAATGTACCGCAAAGTTAAGTTACAAGTACCGTTCGATATTCAATAAAGATTTATACTGCTTGTAATAACACGAGGCAGATATATTAATATCAGCTGACCATTGTTGCTGTAAATTGTCATGAAGTCTATGTTTAAATAATCATAAACAAATCAATATTACCTACTTCCTGACATAGCCATACAAAAGCAAAACCATAATTAAATAAAATGTTGTTTCACTTTTGTAGCCCAATTAATGTACCCAACATCATCTACAGCTTTTAACATCAAATAATTTAGACAAGGTAATCTGAAAAGTGGTAGTTGAATAAGTTTACACTCTTGTCATATAAATAAGTTGAAGATGGATCCTATCACACTTGCCCAACACAATATGTTTTGCTGACTTCCCAGCAGGTATTTACACAATTTAATTTGCACAACTTCAATAATTTTGCATCTGCTAGTACCCCATATTTCTGATCAATAACATAAAATTGGGATTATCATGGCATCAAATAATTTAAAGCTATCTGAAAAAGGTATATTTCCTGCTCTCTTGTGGTACCGGTAAAGTGGCCGTGATTCACTCACAATGGCTCACAAGCTTGATCCAGATCTAAAGCATGATCCAGCACATAGCTTGAACACAGAAGAACGAAGACTTGCAAGGACCAATCGGTGGCCAACTAATCCAACAGAGGACTTGTTTTGTTTGTAATTCTCCAGCTGTGCAAGATGTAAAACATTTTATTTTAGACTGCTCTATTTATAACGTTGAAAGGCAACAACTATTTGACAAGTTAAACTCCTTTTACGACTTCTCTACTCTAAATAGCAATTTACAATTCATATTTATTATGTCATACAATAATGGTGACATTGAAATTCTTAACCATGTATTAAAATTTATTAACGGCTGTATTTCTAAACGTAAAGTTCTTGTTCCGTGTATCAGTGGGGCAGTAATTTAATTTAACCATTTCCAAGTACAAGTACTTTGACCATTTTATTTTTATACTATACTATATTATTATATAGTAATTTTATTCATATAAATATAATACACATTTTGTGTCTCCGTCTGGCCTGTACATTAATATTGTTATTATTATTAATTGTTGTTGTTATTGATTATGCATGTGGTTTTGTTTGTTTTGTTTTGTTTTGAATTTTTTTTTATCTGTTTGCTGACACCAGTTTGTTTAGTATTATACAATAAATTGAATTGAACTGAACTGAATTGAATTGGATAGACGCCGGAATAGCTCCGATGGTGAACGTCATAGCTGAGTTAAATGTGCTGTTAGTCTCGTCCACATGTCAAATAATATTTTATTTGTTTGTAGTGTGTAGATAGATTATTGCTAGTCTTGTCAAGTTTGAAGAACCAAACACTTATACATAAATATATAATTATAAAAGAAAACATATGCATTTTAAAATATACGTAACCCAGTCCAGTGGTACAGCGTTCGCTCGATGCGTGGTCGGTATAGGATCGACCCCGTCGGTGGACCCATTGGGCTATTTCAAGTTCCAGCCAGTGCTCCACAACTAGTATAACAAAGTCCGTGGTATGTACTATCCTGTCTGTAGGATGGTGCATAGAAAAGATCCCTTGCTGCTAATCGAAAAGAGTAGCCCATGAAGTGGCGACAACGGGTTTCCTCTCTCAATATCTGTGTGGTCCTTAACCATATGCCTGACACCTAGTGCTAAATGTAGTTGCATTATGATGAACTATTACTTCTCATAAAAAGGAAGCATAATAAACATCAAATGGTTCCATTTTATAGATAATAATTTTTATTTCATTTAAAACAAAACCTACCATATAAACACAGAAAAATTTGAAACAAACTGTATGAAATCGATTGCAACAGACAGCTTTTTTTTATTTTTTTTCATTTCAACTTACTTTCGTGCTTATATCCAGTTAAGTTTCAAGCACGCTGTCCTGGGCACACACCATAGCTATCTGGGCTGTCTGTCCAGGACGATGGGTTAGCTGTTAATTTTTAGTGGTTAGTGAGAGAGACCTACCCATCGAGGTACCAGCCTTATGTCCGATGGCTTAACAACAACGCCACCGAGGCCGGTAATAATGTAATAGATTTCTCTCATATGACGTCGCAGAAAGCGAGTTAAGCCTGGACGGTTATCGAACAAGCTTGGTTTGGAGACATATGTGCATTGTCTGGTGATAATGGCAAAATTACAGAAGGAAGAAAGGAAATTGTTTATTTAACGACGCACTCAACACAGTTTATTACGGTTATATGGCGTCGGACATATGGTTAAGGACCACACAGGTATAGAGATAGGAAACCCGCTGTCGCCATTTCATGGGCTACTCTTTTCGATTAGACGCATTAGATATTTCATATGCACCATCCCATAGACAGGATAGCACATACCACGGCCTTTGGTGTACCAATCGTGGTGCACTGACTGGAGCGAGTACAATTACAGAGGATGTCCCCAATTAATTGACAAATCTGTTAAAGAGCACACAGATTTTCAACTAAAGAAATAGCTAAGTGTCATTGGTTGAACTGTACAAAAAAAAAAAGACCACATATTTAGAACCGAATTCAGCATAACAATAAGTTGTGGATGTGATGCATACACATTTTTTTTCTCAGTATTAAGCACAACAGTAGCTCTCGTGTCCTCTAGATTCCAATGGACCAAATCAATTCCTATTGCCGATAATGTTAACGTTTTCTAATAAAGAAAAATAAAATAATAAAAACAGCCAGGCGGTACACGAATAAAAAGTGTGGCACCTCAAATTTAATTTACGAGCAAGAAAATTGCGGGTGGGGGTGGGTGTTCACATACCAGTTAAAATATTTAATTAATGTCTTTATTAGCAACCCTAATTTTTACTGAAAATCGCAGTTCCATTTAGGGGGCTCTGGTTTCGACCTCTGGTGTATACTGCATAACAACAGTATAACAAATGAAAGTGTATTAATGTATCGTTACTGCAGGGCCGTAGCTAGCGGGGGGAGGGGGGGGGGAGCATTATAGAAACTTAAAGAAAATTCTCTTCTTAACTGTTTAAGGAGTTTTAGACTATTAACTACTCAGTTTCACCCCGAAACAAAAAATCCTAGCTACGGCCCTGTACTGGATACTAGTATTTATACAAATAATCAATGTCACATAATATTACTACAAATCAGAGCCCAATTTTACAAAACATCGTAAGCCTAGTTGCGCACGTAAATGTAAATCTACGACTAAACCACAATTCTTATTACTATTATAGTACAACAAATATAGTTAGAAATACACATATTTCATTTTCTTTTGTCCTTAATATGCTCATTTCATTTAATGTAATTTTCTTCGTGAAATAGATGCCAAACACTTGAAAATATATACCCGGTTATGGTATAACGGCTAGTCGCACATGTAAACTTACGATGTTTTAGAAATTGTCCCCTGAGCCGCAGCTGTACTTATTCCGTACATATTAGTGCCCCTCGAACTTTGACATGGAACTTTCGTATTTGGTGCAATGCAACCTCTAGCGCTGGTCTGTTATATATGTTATATCTGCGCCAGAGGAAACCGACTCTAAGCTGGTCTAAGATAGAAACAAACCAGCGCTAGAGGACACTCAAACTAGGTTGTTGCAGTCACACCTGACCATGTATTGAACTGATATAAGGGCTACAGTTTCTATCTTAGGTTCTGTTAATATTATATTTTTAAAAAATAAAACGTTTTCGTCGGTAAGAGACAACTTCTTGATGTTTTAATTAATATACGTGATTGTATGTTGTAACAGGTCATCATAAAGCTAATTCAGTTTACAAGTTTTTATTCCCTCGAATCGTGTACACGTAATAAGCCCCCCCCCCCCCCCCCCCCCCCCCCCCCCAAAAAAAACCCCCACAATAACAAAAAAAACACAAAAAAAACAACACAACAACAACAAACACAAAAAACAACAAACAAACAAACAAACAAAAACAAAAACACACGAAAAAAAACAACAAACAAAAAGAGGAAATTTTTGTTAGCACCTCATGGTGTAGCTTCACAAATAAACCAGTGTTGACGGAGACATCGATTGTCCAGCCATTTTAAATTAAATTCATGCTTTAAAATGACACATCTTCGACCGCCGAGTTTAGGGTATCCAGCCTGCCAGTCATCGTCGTAGTCGACTAGTGTGCCATCCTCCCAAACAAACCAGGCGTCACTACTGGACCACCGACCACCTATGTAGTAACTGTGAATCTTCAGAACTGTGAGAAAAGAAAAAACATCAGAACAGTAAAACAAAGAGAACATTATTAAAGTATCTGAAAGTAATTTCACACATATTAATATTATTTCAGTTCATACATATTGTGTATTCTCGGACGTTAACAACAAAATAGTTTTCATTTATGGCGAGCAATTATCCAGAAACGTTCCCGATAAGTATTTGTTAGATCAATAGAATGTTCGCATCCCGTATTGTTAGAATAGCAATATTAATCAGACAATAACCGTATTATCTATACTATCCATGAGCGCTGAAGTATCAAATGTGCTAAAAGTTTATTTTGTTTCACGAAACAAATTTGTCAATGACCCTCAACGATTTCTGTTACGTAGTCTACATCAGTTCGCCGTTAGTGACTACCAGTTGCCACAGAATTCGCACATGCACAGTAGGAATGCGAAATAGGTCTATTGTGATGATAAAGTTGAGATTGATTGCAAGACATCCGAGTTGACGAAGGCTCAGTTCCTTGACTGTCACCAACAGTGAGAATGAATAATACTTACGTCGATACTTACGTCATTTCACAATACAGTGATAACGATGATGACGATGATGATGATGGTGATGATAATGGTGATGATGGTAGGTGCTCTACCACTGAACCATAAGGGTACGAGATGGGGGTGAGGCAGGCAGGGAGGGGACAACTGCCCCCTAGTGCTGGAGCAAAACCTCAAATATGGGCAAAAATTATACAGATATTCGGGGAAAATGTGCTAACCTGAGACCTTCTTATCATGTATTAAACTATTTCCATCAATCTACCCTCTACTGTCAAAATGCGTAGTGATTTGTTTGAAACCCTATATAGCTGTTTGGTAGCAATGCTAATATGAATTAACGTTGTTATCCAAATTCGGGCATTTTCCTTTAATTTTGGTCAAATAACAACCAGCCCCCCTACAAAAATGGGAGCCCGTACGCCTATGAATTGAGCTACATCCTGCGCCCTATAGCATGGTTACCTGCATCACTTTGCAGAAACGTCTTGATTGCTGTGTTAGTAGAGTGGTTCTCAATCTGCAGAAGTCTGGCCCCCTCAGCCTTGCAAGTCGAGTGTGCAGTGTCCCCACCAACCTCCCTATTGTGCAACTTAATGCAAGTTCCACCTACTCTGATGTAGCCATTCGCTTCACATGGTACTGATAGCGCTTCTGAAATAAGACAGCCAATGTTAAATTCTGCAGGAATGTTAGCAGGGTGGATCTAGACCGTAACCAGCGAAGTTTATAAAGGGGGGATTGAGTCACGTTTTTCCCGGAAAATATATTGAAACAAAAAGACGAAAATATGCATGACCTGGGAGGGGTTTCGACCCCCAAAACTGACCTCCTGAACACGCGCCTGGGCCGAAAATACGTTTAAGTATCCCTTTTCGCTTAAAAATGCTCTTTAAAGACTTATGTCTAGATAGAGAAGACTATATTACTGACATTGTGCTCTACGTTTTACTTCTCCCCTTCCACTGATTTTAGACCTAGTATGGCCATTCAAAGCTACGTATCAAATGTTTCTTAATTAAACACTAAAATATCTGCTCAGCCATAACCACTATCACAATCACTCAACATTGTCTCACTAAACTGTTCAGACTTGTTCATATCCTTCAGAGTTCATGTGGCGAACACTGCATTGGTACGTGACTATGATCATATACCAATCAATAAATCAATTATACGAAACATGAAAAATACATAACTATACACCCTGTTAAACATCAAAAATAGAATCGAATAACGTTTGTCACTCAGTTAAATTTTAAATAGAAATAGGTGATTTATTGCAAATGTTTCAATTTTGAAGCTTTATTTAAAAAATCTATTAAGAATAAAACGTCATATAAATTTACCCATAGACACGCCACAGACATCCACTTCACAGAGAGTCAAGGGTTCTGTGCTTGCCTTGGTGATGTTAACGTAGCGACCAATGAGGTTCTGTGGACAGACAAACGTCTCTGTTAAGTTCGTGCCGAACGTTTCTGCTTCACTGCATACTGTGTCCGCGTCCAGAGCTTGTGAAGCTGTCTGCTGCACGTGCATGGTCAAGTTAGAAAGCAAATGTCCTGTAAAAAAGCGAAAACTGTGTTGTCAAAGTGAAAGGACACATGGAAGCACTCATTAAAAAGTTAACGACACCACTAGAGCACACTGATTTATTAATCATCGGCCATTGGACGTCAAACATTTGGTATTTCTGACATGTAGTCTTAGAGAAGAAACCCACTTAATATTTCCATTAGTAGCAAGGGATCTTTTATATGCGCCATCCCATAGTCAGGATAGCACATACCACGACCTTTGATATACCACATACTAAAGGATAAACTGTTAATAGTTCTATGGGCGTTAGTCACACATACATGTAGCTTAGCTGAGATTTCAGAACCGGTATAACGAGTTAATCTAAGCTTCTGTTTCTTCGGCTGCGTTTGCAGATCCGTTTACGTCTGTGGTGTGTTTACGGTTAGCGTGATCCTATCAGCGCGGTGGGGTATGCCTTTACCAGTCTATATATATTTCGAGAAATTCTGAATAAACCTTCTCTGATTTCATTTCAAAGACTGTGGTGCTAAACTAAAATGGACTTCAGTCCTAAATGAACTAATAGTAATAATCACCCACGTCCTCTTTCCCAATTATCCTGGGTAAGGTGTACCAAATAATAGGTACTTTCTACACATCTTTGTATTCAGCACTCCTGAGAGCGTATATGCATGGGTTCTCTTTCACCAACTCTGCATAAGTTTTTCAGTATCAACCAAAACGCATTGCGAGTTTAAACGGATCATCAAAGGCAGTCGGACAAATGAAGTCTTAGCTTTAAGGCCTGATTTCACTTAAAAATGAAAATACACAGAACGCCGTCGTCGAGTGACATGCGAGCGGCAGATTTCTAGCATGTAATTTAATGAAAGAAAACACAACTACATTGGGTTGTTTACTTTATTGTCACGGGGATCCTATAATACCCATAACTGAATGAAACACGATTATCCAAATATCTCTCCTAACTGTATATCTATTAGATCTCTCTGTAACGGGCAGTTCAAAAACCCGTGTGGCTCATCTAGGTATGATCAGAGATAAGATCTTATATAAAGTATATATTATTATAGCACGTTTAGTTCACTAGAAAACACGACAAAACACAATAAGCTTTGGAATCTGTATTAATACTATGCTGACAAATGTAATGCCACAGTAGTTAATTAACAACAACAAATAATAACAACCCAGAACTGATCACTTAATTAGTTAATCTCTAGGTGTCTAGTTTACACAATATTGACACAATACCCACACGTGTGATAATTGAGAAACGCTTCGAGGGGAACTTAATCAATAAAGGAATTACAACTCTATTCCTAACTGGTTAATTTTTAATTAACCCTTAACTACTCATTCAGTAACCTTGTAATATAGAATTAATATTGGTACCTATCACAATAAAGACAATAACCTACAGTTTACCTAGGTCCTCTAGGATGACTGGTTAAGCTTTATATATATTAGAACAGTGAGCCTACAGTTTACTGCGTCAGATTACCGGCAGCACCATCTAAATAATATTGGTATAATACAGTATTAAAATATTTAAAGTCACATCAATCACATCAAGGTTATACACAGAGCAGAAATAAAATATTTACCAGTCCAGACGGACAACGATCCCCTGGAACCTTCCTTTTGTTTCTCCCTGATATCTCTAAAACCCTAGCTATTTATCATAAAAGCCGAATATCGCCTGGGGATACATCGCGGCACCGAATACCTACAAGTGATATTTCCACAGCGACCAAGCCGGAATATTTTTCTTAGATGGCCAGACTCAGTCGCCTCGGGGGTTGTCCTCCAATCGGAGGTGCCGCTGGCTTCCGAGAAGTCCGGGGGCACTGTTCGTGCGAGGAAGGGCGGTAGACGTAAGAACGCTTCCTCTTCTCAATGCCATTCGGATGGCGTTGCTTGTGGTTCAGTGACGCCGGCCGGCGCCACTGGTTCACTACAGTTCTCTGTTTCAGCTGAAAAGCTGCTCCGACGGAGGCACCTGTATCTCCGACGGCGGAGGTAGCGTCAACACGGGTTGTGCGCAAGGAGGTTGGGGTGGTTTCTGCCACCGCGGTTCCCCTTTTCCCCCATCCTGTGGATGGAAACTGACTGGAGCAGCTCTGTGTCAGCCTCGGTCGGTTTGGTTTTTTTACGGAATCCGACGTTCCGCCCGTTGCAGGGTGAAGCCGTGGGGATGCTGTCGGGGGCGGAGGATCCTCACGTTGCACACTGGGTGCAGGACTCGTTGAGTCCTCCCTATGTGTATGTTTACCCGGAGGGGCCAGTTCCTCCGGCTCCGGATGTGCGGGAGACGGCAGCTTTTTTAGGCGCTACTTTGCCTACCTCGTCGGACCGAGGTAGATGTTCACGGCGGTACCCTTCGCAGAGGTGGCAGGAGCCTTTGGTACCTGTAGATTCTCAGGGTCGGCCCGGAAGTTTTCAAGAAAGTTTGTTTGAAAACTTTCTCTTGTGGCTCCGTGCTACACCGCAGGTGGGACTTGTGTCTCAGCCTTCAACTCCAGCCGTGTCGGCTGTTCCGCCGCCACCTGGTTTTCCAGCGCGGTCGGTGCCCGTTTCCACCCATGATCATTTCGGCGATGCGGGGGTGACGCATGGACGGAGGTTTGTTCCCGTCCCTTCCCTTCAGGGTCAGCCGCGGTCTTCAGTGCTGCCGGTTTTGAGGGAGGTCTATTCCGAGGAAGATTTGCCTTCCGGTTCCGGTTTGGAATCGGAAGATGTTTCGGACAGTCCGGATTGCCGAACGGCGGGACTCAATGCCTCTGTCCCACCTGCAGAAGATTTCGATTATGCAACGGTTCTGCAATTCGTAAGTAACGTGTACGTGTTCACGCTGTTCCCACTAGTCAGGGTGTTTCTTTTTGAAATCGATCGCTGGTGGTGAAGGCTCCGCGGCCGGAGATTGGTTTTCCGCTTGCCCAGGAGGCACACGAATCCTTACTGGAGATTAATAATTTGATCGCTGGCACCGATCGTATTATGGGAGAGGTGGTGGAAGAGTTTCCGGCGGCTTTAGCCATCGGGAAACTCTTACCCAGTATGAAGCTGGTGGCCCCCACTTCGTACCAAACGTTGGGCGCATCTTTCCTGAACCATGCTGCGGTTGTTTCTGCTCGGGTGAAGATTGATTGTCGTCCGGCGTCTTTCGTACGTGTCGCCATCAGAGACCTAGAGATGATGGAGAAGTTATCGAAACTTCTCTTTCAGGTGAACAACTATCTAGGTACCATCCTTTTTGGGTTGGATAAGGCTGTGGAGAGTTTTCCCCCGATGCCTCGAGGTTGTTTGGCGGCGGCCGCGAAGGCGTCACATCACATTGCCCAGATGTATGGGCGTTTGTGGGCAGACAATCTCTTGTTGCGACGCGATCATTACTTGTCTGGGCTACGGGCTACCGGTGTTGTGAAGACGTATTTCGCAGCCGGTCGGTGAGGGAGACCTTGCTGTTTGGGTCGGACTTCAGCCTTATCATGGATAAGGAGTCTGTGAAGTTCGTTCCCCTGCCCCAGCCTGGTAACGCTCGTAAGCGCCGTTCCGGTGCTGCTGCGTTTCGCCCGCCTTCCTCCAAGAAACCAGCTTTTCTTGAGGGGGTTCAGAATCCTAAGGTTTCTGCTCCTACTTGGCAAACTGGGACGGTGCCACCCCCCCATCAAACAGAATCATGCTCGTCTGAGGGCAGCACGTTTTTGGGCTACCGCTAAGGGCATGGCACCTGTGGTAAGCCGCTGGGGTGAGGGTGTTGCGACGACCGGCAACTGTTAACGGATGTGCCGTTAGCAGACGTTCCCGTGGGCAGCAGGTTACATCATTTTCTGCCACAATGGCATCTCCTGCCAGACCTGGACCCATGGGTTCTGTCGGTCGTCAAGGAGGCATATCGGATTCCCTTTTCTTCGGCTCCCCCTCTCATTTCTTCTCCCCAGATGCCTCCGATGCCGTCGTCCGACAGGCGGGTTCTGGTGGAAACGATGATTGCCGAGTTTCTCGTCAAGGGTGCCATCCACCAGGTGGATTTGGACTCCCGGTGGTTTTACTCCCATTTGTTCCTTGCCCAATAAAAATGGCGAGTGGAGACCGATTCTCAACCTCAAGCCGCTGAATGCATTCGTGGTCGTTCCTTCCATGAAAATGGAGACGGTGCAGTCTGTCCGGGCTTTACTCTAAGTTGGGGAGTGGGCGGCGTCAATCGACCTGAAAGACGCCTACCTGCATGTTCTGATGCATCGGGATTTTTGGAAGTTCCTGCGCTTCCTATTCGACGGCAAAGCTTACGAGTTTCGAGTGCTGCCGTTCGGATTGGCCACGAGTGCTCATGCCTTTACTCGTGTAGTCAAGGCTGTGGTACATTTGTTGGGCATTCGCATGCACAACTACCTAGATGACTGGTTGATTCCAGCTTCGTCTCAGCAGGCATGTCTGACGGGCGTGAGTCTGGTCATCGACATGATACTTCGCTTGGGATTTATTCCCAATTGGGTGAAGTCGGAGCTGGTGCCAGTTCAGGTTTTCATGTATCTCGGAGTTGTCTTCAACCTTGCATCCGTTCGACCTCCACAATTTCATGGTGCTGGCTCAGCGTCTTTTTCGGGAGCAGCGCATTTCGGTGCGCATGCTGCACGGGTTGTTGGGACATCTCAAGTCGTTGGCTGCATTGAATGTGCGGTTCCGACGATTCAAGAGACCTCTCCAGTGGCATCTTTCACGTGTGTGGGACGGCCGCTGTTGGGATACGTTGATTCCGGTGGGGCCTTGGTTCGTGCATACGATCCATGAGTGTCTGGTCGACAAGTCCTTGTCCCAGGTCATTCCCTTACACCCTCTTGCTCCGGAGTTGGTCCTGTTTACCGATGCTTCCCTAGAGGGGTACGGTGCGCATCTGTCAGGTGTGTGGAGTGCCTTCGAAAGGAGCCTCCATATCAATCTGCTGGAGATGGAAGCTGTTTGCCAGGCTTGCCTCCAGTTTCGCAGCATTATTCGACATCGTAGAATTTTTTTTAGGTGCGACAACACGGCAGTCATCGCATACCTCAATCGTTGGGGTGGCACCAAGTCCGAGTCACTGAGTCGCAGGGCCTTGGAGATCCAGGAATTGTGCGATCAGTGGGGATTGTGTTGACAGCAAAACACATTCCCTCTTCAGTCAACGTCTTGGTGGACGCCTTGAGTCGTCGTTCACCTGTCCAAACAGAGTGGATGTTGCACAAGGTGGTTGCGGGCAGGATTCTGCATTTGTGGGGGAGTCTACAAGTGGATATGTTCGCGACCAGGCTGAACCACCAGTTACCGGTGTTTGTGTCACCGGTTCCCGATACTCTGGCTCTGGAGTACGATGCGTTGAGCATGGACTGGACGGGGTTGGATCTGTATGCCTTCCCGCCCCCAGTCTTACTCAGCAAGGTTCTGGCCAAGGTCGGAATGCAATCGTGTCGAGTGACGCTCGTGGTGCCGGGTTGGGCAGCCCAACCATAGTTTCCTCAGCTTCTGTCACTGTTAGTGCAGGAGCCGGTGCGCTTGCCACCCCTTCCAGATCTGATCAGCCAGCGCCTGCAGCAGCCGGTGTGGCACCCGAAGCCGGAGGTGTTCCGGCTTCACGCGTGGAGGTTGTCGAGTTTTCCCTGCGAGGCAGAAGCTTTTCGGAACGAATTGCTGAACTCGTCTCCTCTTCGAAGCGCCGACCAACTGAGCGAGTTTACCAATGCCACTGGAGTGCTTGGGTTCGTTGGGCAGGTGAACGGGATTTCGATCCCTTATCACCTACTGTCAATGACTTAGCTGAATACTTTCTGGCCTTGGTCCAGGAAAGGAAGCTTAAAGTTCAGACAGTCAAAAGTCATCGTTCTTCCATCTTCACTACTCTCAGGCAGTGTGGTCGGACAGACTTTTCCATGAATTTCGTATTGCATGATTTACTCAAATCTTTGCAATCCACGGTTGAGAGGCCTTCCATTTTGCCAAAATGGGACGTCTTTCTGGTTCTTCATGCACTCAAGGGTCTGCCTTATGAGCCATTGCGGTTTGCCACTCTTCGACTTTTGACTTGGAAGACGCTTTTCCTGGTCTCTCTAGCGGTTTGTCGCCGTATTAGTGAGATTGATGCTTTCTTGCATGATTTGGTCGATTATAACTCTGATGAATCGGTTACGATGCGGACTGATCCCATCTTTGTGGCTAAGAACCAGGCGCCAGGAGAGGAGTTTCCTCCGGCAATCATTCAAAGTTTGTCTCGTACATTGCCTTCTGATAATTCTGACCGTCTCCTTTGTCCGGTCAGGGCATTAAAGTATTATCTGCATCGTACTACACTTCTTCGTGGTGGGAAGAAGAGGCTGTTTATTTCTTACACTAAACAGCCGGGAGATATTACTAAGAATGCATTGTCTCGATGGATTGCTGCAACCATCAAGCTGGCGTATGAGATGGCAGGAGAGCATGTTCTGCAGAACTTCTCAGTTCGGCCTCATAAGATTCGAGCGATCTCAGCATCCCTGAATTTTCGCGATTCCTTGGATATTATTAAGGTGATGAATGCAGGAGTGTGGAAGGGTCGACATACGTTCGACCGCTTCTATTTTCGGGACATGGCAGTTGGTCCCGATGGTACCAGACGTATCCAGTCATTGATTGCTGGTCAGCAGGTTGTTTCTGTACGACGAGCCACGAGACAAGGGAGACCTTTATTCCGGTAGGCAGCTCGTACAGGTCGTTTCGGGAGATAGTTGAGCCACCTTTTGGGGAAAGGGTGTGCTTGCTATCTGGGGCAGTCTAGTGGTTTCCTTTCACTTGTGAGATGGTTTTGCCTCACGCGGAGGGGGGGGGGGGGGGGAGTTGTTTATCAATTCGGGTATTGATAATTAATAGTCACTTAGACTTTTATACCTCGTATGTCTTGGTTGTCTTACACCTTGTCATTACTTGAGACGATTCACGTTGGTTGAATGGGTAAGTCCTCATGTTTTCTTACCTCCTCCCATTAATGTTGAATTCACGTGCTCTAACGGTGTTAAATCACGTCCATTATAGCATAGTTGTTGTGCTAGTACAGTAAGTTGAATAAGACTATTAGAAAATTTGTTTCTAATTTTCATTATTATTCATACTTACCTAGTACTAGCACAACAACGGTAACCTCCCACCCGCCCCTAGGAGGTCTTCCCTGGATTCGGTCATTACGGACTTTGAATCGAGGACGATGGTCTGCCCATGTGCGGATATGGATATACATCCGGCAAGGGAAGACAATTCTGCAGTGGAGGAGATGACTCAGGTTGTATAGCATAGTACTAGGTAAGTATGAATAATAATGAAAATTAGAAAAGAAAATTCTAAATGTATATATATATATATATATGGCGAGACTAGTGACCTGAGCTAGTCTATAAAATTGTCTAGCTTGGATGTCGACATGACAAGATAGCAAATATTATCACTTATAGACGTCGGAAACGGGGGGGGGGGGGGGCACTCCCCGCCCCAACTCTGAAGGTAATGCATTGCGCACTCTCCAATGAGAGGTGAATTAATTACCACCCACCTCCCGTTTGCTTTCATCTTCCGACGCCTGTCATATCATTTTGTAACCAAACATGTACGAACTCACCATAGCAGTCCTCTCCATTTTCGATAGAAATGCTGGTAACGTAGGTAGTTTGCCTCATATCAACAGACCACCACTGGTTTGAACCAGCAGCTGTGAGGCCACATGTCTGCAGCCGAAACTCAACGGACTCTGACACATTAACCGTTGCCGGCGCGAATACATGCACTGGACTTTGTGCTGCTAGTCCGCTCAACGCCAAATCGCACTGTTCTGAAGAAAAAAAAAAAATAATAATAATAAAACCCCACCTACATACATATGGGAGCTATGTATGTATGTATGTATGTATGTATGCATGCATGCATCTTTGTATTTAAGAATTAATGACCGCACGTTCAGGAATGTTTTTAAACTAAAAAAAAAAATATTTTCTAATTTTGCCCCAGGGATTCGAAATTGATTTTAAATTGACCGTTGTGCTATTCATAATATTACTATTTTTCGGTCATTCTTGTTTGCTCGTTTGTCTGTCTCCCCTGCGCGTGCTGTAACCTCACCGTGGTGCAGGGGTGTAACATTCTCTTTGAGAATGGCCAATACAGCACAAATTGAAGTTTAGAGTAAAATTCGGTGTCCGTAAAATTCTGTGATATTTGTATTTGTATTTTTGCACAGTTCTTTACACTGTTTTTGTTTAAACCTTGAATTTTTATATTGATGTTGATCATCACTTTATTTATTTGCATTACCATAGTTTGACACCCAATAGCCGATGTATTTTTCATGCTGGGGTGTCGTTAAACATTCATTCATTCATTCATTCATTCATTCGTTTGTCTGTCTAGTACTGTGTTGCGTTTATTAGCTGAATACGATGTAGACGGTTGTTAGGAAAAGGGATAACAATCACTTGGAGAAATTATAGCCAGATGGTTGATATCAACTGCTGCACAGTTCTGAAAGTTCTATTTTGTTTCGCACCCATCAGTAATGTCTCTGAAAGCCTGACTACTTGGACGTTTTAGTATTTTATGGAACATTGTGGCACAGGCAGTTCCACACACGTCATGTACGCAGACGCCGACTGTGGATCTGAATATTTCAAACAAATTACAAATGTTTCTGTATTCCATTGTTGTAACCAAGAATTAGACGGCAACTGAACGTTGTCCACCCATTTCAACCAATCGCAGACTTTTATTTTGTCTGTCTTAATCATGAAGAACGATCGAAAAGTCGTTTTAATTCGTAGTGCTGCATGCTCCGCCCATCTGAGATAATGAACCGTCTAAATAGGTTAGAAGGCATTAAAATTTTCGTCAGAAATAAGAATGAGCTACGCTTGGCTCCGCCCATTCTCATTTCTGAATAAACGTCTTAATGCCATCTAACTTATTTATAGACAGCCACTGCAGCTCGGTGTTCTGTAGTCACAGCTTCTCTCACAGCTTCATTTTCAGCATTCCAAAAAAAGTTTGTTTTTCTTAATGACACCACTAGAGCACAATGATTAATTAATCATCGGCTATTGTTATGTCAAACATTTCGTAATTCTGACACCTAGTCATCAGAGGAAACCCGCTACATTTTTCCTAAAGCAGCAAGGGATCTTTTATATGCACTTTCCCACAGATATGAAAGTACATACTACGGCCTTTGAAAAATTGTGGTGCACTGGTTGGAACGAGAACCATTTCAGCATTCAGATGATATAATTTTTAAAGTTTACTCATGAAATACACTAATATCCCTATGCATATAAATCGTACATATATTTGCCCCATACCCTCGGTGGTATTAATACCCTGGTGGGCAGTAAAGCAGCCGGCGATAAGCGAATGCATATAAACATGGCTTAAGATAACCTTGAGACTTAAGATTTATTCTGTAGGCAATAACCGGACGTGCTGTAATGGGGTTTGCAGATTTAAACATTCCCCATTCACAATTTTACCAATATCAACGCTACGTCGATTGTAAATTATTGAAAAGACAAATTTATCTCTTTTTAGGGCTTTACCAGATTCCATGTTGATTCCAAATGGCTTTTTTGTCTGTACTGTACGAATCCAGAAGGCCACTCGTTCAAGTCTCAATAGGTCTGTTTTCTCTTTTGAACCAAGTATCGTGGGTTGTTCAATTGAAATTATTTCTAAATTTTTATCAAATGAATGGTCAGGTAGATTGATGTGATTAGCGACCGGGGTGTCGACTTCATGCCGAATACTAGTATCAAACTTGTGACAAATGTTCTAATTCTCAGTTGATTTTGCGTTTGTCCTGTATACTGTGGGGGTTTTTTGTCACATAAATTACAGCTGATAGATATACTACATTATTTTAATCACAGTTCAAGTTTGTCCGAATTTGATATTCAATTTTGGTCTGCTGACTTTTTAAAGTCGACTACGTTTTAAGTAAGTTGTGAAGTCTACACCTGGTTTTGTTACAAGTAGCAGAAGAGCCAGTGTTTATTTGGGGTGGTTCTTTATGCTGACGTGTATATGATTTATAGTCTTCAGTTGCCCAAAGGGGATTTTCTAATTCTCGAACAATTTCAGATTTAATTGTTCTTAAAAACCGTTTTGAATATCTTCTAGGTTTTAAAACACTAAATAAAAGAGAACAAGCCTCATTGGAATTATGTTACTCGAATTTCAGTGAAATCTAATAATCTGAGATTTAAACGATGTCTTTAAAGGTATAGCGTGGGTGAAAAGACATGCAGTTAAGTAGGTGTGTGTCTGTGGATTTAAAAAAAACTTTATGTTCTAGGTAACCTGATGTTTCAAACTGTGTACCTTTATAAATTGATAAATCCAAAAAGTCAACTGATTTATCTGACACACACTACAGGAAGAAACCCGATGACAACCCCTTTCAATAATGTCCCGGTTAAATACGTAGGTGCTGGCGGGTTTCTTCCTGTAGTGTGTGTATTAGTGGTTACTATGTGCAATAAAAATTTGTCATCGGCGAACTCGAAAATGATCAATTTAGCGTCAAACTTACAATTTTGTTTTTATATTAGAGCAGGAATCTTTGTCCACCGTGTGGTAGTCAGCCTTTTTGCGTTTTAGCCATAGAATAACCTCTGACTGAGAGAGCTATCATAACCGTACAAATGTACGTCTAGCTCTCGAACGGCAGAATACTCGGACTGTGCTATCATAACTGTACAAATGTACGTCTAGCTCTCGAACGGCAGAATACTCGGACTGTGTTACTATTGTATCCTATTCTTCTCGTTCCAGGACTGGAGGGGGTGGGGGTCATAAGATCTAATCTTTATTTACATGAGTGTTTTAGGAAATGTGGTTCTTATATTTAAGATTTATTTGTATTGTATTGTATTGTATTGTATTGTATTGATTTTGTAATTGTATTGATTGTACATAAATGTAATGTAATGTGTGTGTGTGTGTGTGTGTGTGTGTGTGCGTGTATGTGCGTGTGCGTGCGTTTGTGTGTGCATGTAAGTATGTCCGTATTTATATACGTAAGTACGTACGTACCTAGCCGAAACGTAATCGACTCCAAGTCATTAACTGGTGAAGATGTCGCGAACACATACTTTGAACTGTGATCCGTTCGTCTGTTTAACGCCAAGCCGCAGTGTGCTGGAAAAAACCAACAATGTACATATATGTACATATCATGCATGGCGGAAGCTACTATACTTTGGTGGGAGGGCAGACTGAGATAGAGAGCGCAAAGCAAAGTTTCTCCAGTGCCCCCCCCCCCCCGTACCGCCGTGCTTTCGTGTAAGTATGCATGTATTTTTGTATGTATGTACCTCTCTACCTACCTACTTACCTACCAACATAATACCAACACACGCAAAATAATATATACATACACACAGACGCGCGTGCGCAGATATACATAAATTACTACATACATGCATGTATACACACTCACACGCACACACACATACACATAAACGACACACACATCCACATACATACACATACATACAAACATACATCGTTGCGGGCGATTCGGTGCCATAGGTTCGAGTCCCAGCAACGGTATGGGACAATTTGTGAGGCCAGTGCGATAATATCTATGTATGTAACGGTCAACCTCGACATACATACAATATATAGATATTCATACACCAATACATGCATACATGAATTAAAATGAATAACGAAAAATCCACATTTAAAACTACTCACTGTTCGACCCACACACATCAACTTCACACAGGACTAATGCTGGATACACATTGTCAGCTGTTATTCTCAAGTACCGACCGTGTAACGGGCTGACACAAGCCACACGCTCTGTGACACCGGCTCCAGTAGAACCCGGGTAATTGGCGCACAAGGTCGAGGCCGTATCCTCCTTCGTGACGTCATACAGCACGTGGATACTGATATTGGTTAGGCAGTTGGCTGTATGGCGAAAAGAAAGGGATGTTTGATAATAATCAGTTATTCGGTATTGTGGATTTGATCGCTGTGACCATTTGTCGAAAGAGTGAGATAAGAATGTCTGCAATTACTGATTAGCAGCATCGGGTCTTTTACAGAGAAGAAAGGAAGGTAGCAGTAAAAGACTAAAAAGAACAAAGAGGAGGAGGAATACAGAAGGAGGAAAAGGAAAACAGAATACAAAGAAAGCGAAGAATGAATGAATGAATGTTTGTTTAACGACACACCAGCACAAAAATACATATCGGCTATTGGGTGTCACAAATGGTAAGTATATGGAAATATTATCAATACATATTCATGTAAAACCACAGTGTAAGGAGCTGTGGGGGGGGGGGGAGTATAATATAATACATAATACATAAAATCAAGGTGAAAGTGAAGAAGAAAAAAAAGAACAATAGGGATAACGAAAGGAAGAAAAGGCAGAAGTAGAAGAACATAAGACAATTATGAAGACGACAATAATAGGAACTGTAGAAGAGAACGCAAGAGTACCTGTGAGGTGCGAGATATCCCGACAGCAGTTTGATAGAGAAGCACATACATTAGTGAACGCGTGGCGTGTACGACTGGACTAATAGTAAGTTTGGGGTGGGTTAACAGTTTGTTTTAGACCAACTACTAATGATACGGAACCCACTGGAAAAGGTACTATCTTATAGCCTCTGTTAGAAACATACTTATCTGCCCTCGAGTTGCATAGCGTTGAGCGCCCCCAATCAAAAACTTCTGCATTTGATGTCATAGCTTTTCTCTGATGACGCACAATAGCTATTTAAAGATAGTGTGCCAAAATACATACTTCGCCATAATACATACCGAGACGATATTATATGGGTGATCTTACAATAGAAGGTGTAATTTCAAGAACCATGAAAAGTAGGCCATTTTTACGTGCCACCGCCATCCCAAGTTGTTTTCGCTTTGCAAGGTGTGATGATCTTATATGAATTAATAAGGAAGATATGGCCAGGACAAGGACTTGCTTTAATGTGAAGTAATCCGTAAAAGGTAGGTCGTGGAGACTTAGTTATGATGCGCTACATACCGTCATCCCATACTTATTGCACGAACAACATCTTTTCACAACTCAACCCGTCAAAGTCGAGCGTGTATCAAAGAAAACGAAGAAGACAATAAGAAAAATAATTTATAAGACAACGAAGATGTTTACCGCAAATGTCGTCGCTGTTGGTAAGAAACACACTGGTGACCACGTGCACGGTCTGTAGGTCAACAAACCACCATTTAGTGTCCACGCCAAACGACGTTGATGAGCAGGACCCGGCAGCAACGTTTGTGTTTGTGTCCCCATCAACTGCTCTTGCTGCGTCTCTCCCGGTAGAACTCTGAGTTGCCGGTTTGTTCAGAGCAAGGCCACATTTGTCCACTTTTAAAAGATAGAACGTCAAATATAATTGTTTGAGACCACTAGTCCATGAGCCAGAGGGGTCGGTCTGTACCATCTGGTCGGGCGAATGCTCATAGTGGTATTTGTCAAGGCCTACATCCCTAGGGATTGAAAACGTATGATAGCATTGCAGGACTGACAGCGTTCTGTGTGTATCTACCCGGTGTGTGACCCTACACCCATTTCCATGACATTTATATTTTTACAGAATTGCTAAAGGTGACTATATTAAAAGTATTGTAAAATATTTGTCAGGGCATTTAAGAATATAAACTTGGAGTATTGGGAATTAATGGATTGGAGAATTCAGATATGTTACCAATACTGAAATCCTTTGAGAATTAGAGTCTCATATAACACTTTTTCTGTAAGGTTATAAATTATAATTCACACAGTTATAGTTTTCAGTAGAAATTTGACATAAAGGTTAGGCTCAGCACCTCAGATATTACCCTTAAAGTTTCTAATTACAACAGAAGCTCATTTGGACATCTCGTTATTATTTACATCTGATAAATAAAGTTTTCATGCAGGATTTCACATACATTTGTATTATATCCCTACTCCTATTTCCTAACAACAATATATCATGGGACTTTCACTAAGATCAGTGAAAGATCATTATTTAAAGAAGATTCTTAACAAGGGCAACCGAGTATCATAGCATCATATATTATATTGTAAAACAGTTGAGAACCTCGTGGAGTCGGGTCACCAATGAAACCAATTTAATTACTTTCCTAGTCACATAATGAAGGCAGTATACACAAATATACTCTAAGGCAAAGTGTTTTAATAACAGCTATCAAAATAATATCCACGACTGTATACTATCCAGTGTTTACAAGTGGAAGTTGACTGATGCATTTTATTGCATGCAATACATGCTGTAATTAAGGGATGCAAGTAAGTTACCTTCAGCTCAAATACTATATGTTGTACTTGACATGCCATGAGAACCTTGTAGTCCCATTGTTCTCACCAATGTGGTCCTAAATCTGGCATCGTATCGTTGAAATTGTATTGACGATGAAAATGCTTGTAGAGCTACTACATACGCTTGGGGTTATACTGCCAATGCACCCAGGCATTGGAACTGAGTGTCCAATTCGAAGCCTTTCCGAATGAATGCGGAACATGACGATACATTACGAATGTTCTCTTCGCCCATTTTTATCACACTTCTTCCCTTTCTTCTTGAAAGGAAGAAGTCCCTTCTCCCACTTTTTCAGTTCTGGATTAGAGACTGCCAGGATATGGTTATGTTTTGACTCGAAAGACACCAAGTGAAACTATGAAGGGGTATTTGATATTTGATTAAATATACGCAACATACTATTAACCAGACTGTAATGTAAAGTATACCCAGTGACACCAAGTGCCGTCGACATAATCTGGAAATAGAACCAGAAGAAGACTCTATATAGCACCCTGTAGACTTATAATGTTCGTATTTGAAGAGTGTTACAATCATGTAAATGAAGACTGTGATAGAAATGTAGCACAGAATTTTGATATCTGCAAATTGTGCATCCATCTTTATCATAGTTTTTTTTATATATATATATCAAGGGAATGTATGCTTTTCCAGATGATTTATTGTTTCGACACAGTCTTGTATAACGGTGTGATTTTAAACAATAATCTTTATTACCACCAGGTCCTGTGGGTAACAATAAATATGTCATCAAAGTGTATTTCAAGTTGACAAAGAACTTTACTAGGTTCATATTAGAAAATAATAAAAATGTGAATTCAAATATTTAAAAAAAAACATGTGAACGCTCATGTTAATAACTTCATCAGCAAATAGCTTCACAAATACTTTATATGTGGAAAATATAAATAATGCGTGGGAGTCCAACAAACATTCAGGTACAATACAGACCCGTAAAAGGTGTAAACCTAAACTTCAACTACAATTACTGTTGTAAAATGGCAAAAATGGCATTACCTAACGTCAAAACCAGTATTATGCGAGACCCTAACCGTCAAATGATGACACTATTGCTTCTATTTCTCAGATTTATATCCCGTCAGCTTCATCTATCCTTAGTTTTGCTATGAACATCTTAATAAGTATTTTATAATGTTTTTATTTAGTTATCCTGTTAACAATTCCTTTGAAATATTGATTTTGAGGAAAAGGGTGAGGGTTATTAAAAAGGTCGTTACGCAGAAACATTTCCAAGAAAACTTCACATATATGATGTAAATATTAGCTGGTGCAATAAAATCCTTCAAAAAGAATATTTGTGGTTGTTTATGTGAAATGTCTGCTGAAAAATAAAATTGTGCAAATTGTGTCTTGTAACGTTACAGAAAAAGTGTTACGTGAGACCCTAACACTCAATATTGTTAACATATATGAATTATCAAATCTGTTAACTCCCTATCTGCCACGTTTTGTCACCCTAACTGGTTTAATAAATATTTCACAATGTTATTTGTATGATCACCCCTTAAGCACTTCGATAGAACTATATAGCTGTCGTGGAAATGGGGGTAGGGCAACAAAACTGACTCATGGGCTACACTTGATTTACACACGCGATGTCTGTTTTGGTACAAACAGAAATATATTATGTATTATATTTTAATATAAAATGTCAAAGTTAAAAGTTTGAGAAACAAACCATGCACTGTTTGTGAATAAAAAAAACATCTACATTAATATTTGTATCTTTGTCATCAACAAAAACATTTGTTGATTGACCTGTGTGGGTTTTTTTTTGCTAGAATTCGATTACTATAGTTCTGTTCATTTATGTGTTCTAAGTTGTTTTAAAAATATATATACATTTATATAGTTATATATATATATACTCTTCAAACAAAGTAGGAGAACCTGAAATATTAAAACATACGTTTTGACCACAGACATCCTGGTAAAGAACGTTCAGATCTGTTTATCAACACACCGAAACACATTCCATAGTCTGCACATGCAACACGCAGTTGCCCCGTACACGTGCGTGGGGTGTCATTCTCCATTTTGACAATTTCCAGGAAGGTCCATTAATTACTGTGGAACATTATTTCTGTGAATCTTTTTCATTCTGTTGATCATACAGTTGTTATTGTTTTGTTTTTAGTAATATTTATTGGTTGAATTTGCGACTTTTAAAATTCACTTCTGACCCCAATCGTCCTTCAAGCTTTTTGGTGGTCATAAAACCTACTGTAATACTGAACTACCAGTTGTAATGTTTGCCCAATTAATTCACTATTATCATATAACCATTCCCCACAACTAATATACCTTACAATTTTGGCAATTGTAAATTCTTATTAGAGTTCCCCTACTCTTTTTTTAAGAATATATATATATTGTTTATTTTGCGCTTCAGTTACATGCGTGTTTGTAGTAGTTGTAGCAGGTGAAGGGGGCGGGGCGGTGCTAGACTGTGGCAAGCGATATTCATAAGGGGAACGAGACATGCTCCATCCAGAAAATGTATTAAAAAAGAAAAGTTATTTGATGAGGGAGAGGTTTCGACCCCCAAAAAAACACCCTATGCTTGTGTTCTGTCAAAGAACTATCACACACCTTTGTTCTTCTTTTTAAAAATAATATGATTGCAATGCTACTTATACACTGTATAATTTATCCATGTCATAATCCCATGTGATAATGTTTGTGTTAACCCGGTTAATAAATGGTATGCAAATTTGCAAGGTCTCTAGGTAATGTGTTGCTGTGGATGGGTCATTTGCTTACAAGCCAACAAGACCTGTGTACCAGAGCGCAACGTTTTCAAAGATTTAGTTAAAATGCGTGACGTCAAACTAATTTGTGCTAATCGTGATGACGTCATATTACCGATGGTGGCGACTTTAGTACTGTGATTTACTAAACATTTAATTGAAATGCTATTTAAGAAGTGTTATAGGATAAATAGAATTCGCTACTCGAGTTTTTTAATATATAAAATATCAACCTCGTCTAGTTAATAGGTATTTGTCGAGGCTTGGTTGATATTTTCCCATATTAAAAAATACTTGTGACAAATCCTCTAAATATTACTCATATCATAACAATTACTCAATATCGAACTAGGGTAATATTGGCACGCGCAGACTGGCGCCTTATTTTTTTTTAATTTGAATGACGCCACTTTGCATCTCCCTGTAATAAAATAAACTGGGTGCATGACGCGTCCTTTTTATGACCTCAAGAAAACATTAAGTGCAAAATTGCTGTTGAAGATTATTAACGTATCTTACCGTTTTTGTACAAAATAGCGTGATTTAAAAGTGTACCATTACAAAATATGGCCATGAATCAAAATTGCGATAAGACGAAGCCGAAACGATGTTGCGGCAAGTGTTTGTCGTCAAACTCCTACTCTTTTTACGACCATATGTACAAATTGTCGGGTCACACCTGGTCAATCCCATTCACTCAGCTCAATCTTTGCTGATCCGATCAACAATTCAGTAATTATTTTGAATTTAAACACCTCATTAACTGACAATTAATGCAAGTTTCGCGCGAAAATCTAAAATGTACATTGCTGACGCCTCGTTGCTCACTCTTTAAACTACATGACGCCATTGTGTGTGTTTGCCAATTCGTAGAAAAATTGCGTGCAGTAGGTCTCGACATCTGCTTACTTCTGCGTTGCAGCTTGTTTGCAGTTGGTTTGTAATAAATAAAATACTAAACTACCTTGCCTGTCATACCATTTTATGAAACTTGTGAACAGTGTTGGTATCTGACGAGCAAAAGCTTGTCATATACCAAAAGTATTCACTCATTTCATAAAAATGGTATGACAGGCAAGCTCGTTTGGTATTATATATATACTCATAACGGGGAAAATAAAAATAATAATTTCTCATGCATTGGTCTGACGAAAAATACTATTGGATGATTTGAGGCTTACAAACCAATGACCTTGTCGGTACTAAATATGACGTCATCACGATTTGGCAAACACACGTCATGTAGTTTAAAGAGTTGGCGTTTACGGCTGTCTGTTTTTGGTGTTAAATTTATAACAAAATGTAATTTTTATGCAATTCATTATAGATTTTGTACCAGAATAAAGAGCTTTTGTTTTTGAAAATTATCTATGAACGAGATTAAATTACAAAGTTATAGCAATACTCAGAACAGTGAGTAAAGTGGTTTATATTATTTCTATACATGTACGTGCATATGTGTGTCGAAAATAAAGGCTTTCAGAGAAAACATTGCTCAGGTAAGAAATAGAATAACAAATTCGGCACCAGTTATTATCAAATGTATGTCCCTCGTGAAATAATTTTCATTTGCCACTTGCTAAAGCTCGTGACAACTGAAAATTATTTCACTCAGGACATAAATTTGATAATAACTAGTAACTCGTTTATTATCCTCCGTTTATATATATATATACCTTTCATACAGACACCAGCACTCCACGTGCCGTCCTCAGAGCATACGACCTGACCGCTGAAGAGGTCGACGTAACCAGGGTTACATGTGTAATTTCTCGTCACTCCAACGTGGCAGTTTCCTCCGCCGTGTACTACGCCATTCTCGACAGACGGGGGTTCCAGGCAGGCAGATATATCTAAAATAATATAGGCCTACTGCTCTTATTAGGCGCGGATCTTGGGGTTTGTAAAAGGAGGGGGTGGAGATGTTTCAACAGGATTTTATTTTTATTATAATTTTGTTTTAACTGACTGTTTAAAGCAGGTGTTTAAGCATTGCAAATATAATGCACTGGCGTGGGAAACACTTTTCAGATATTTTGCTTTATATTTGCTTTATAATAGTGTAAAAGTGTGTAAATATAAAAGTGTGCCCCTCCCTCTCCTCCTTTTGGCACCTTCCTACGCCACTGTAATGTTGTGAGCTACACAGATGTAAGGCAAAAACAGACTTTATAAAGTTGATCCTTTATTTTCGCCCCCCGCCCCCCCCCCCCCCCCCCCCCCCGTTAACAAAGATGCTGTCGGCTTTGGTCTCCCCGAACCGCCCCTATCGGTACTCAATCCTTCCTCCATGGGGGTAGACAAAACAGAAGGGGCCGCCCCCAGTAGTGAATCCACATTGCACCTCCCTGTCCGCCAGCAGTAGAGCTGAAGGTTTTGCTCCACTCCCATCGAACCGACCCTGATGGCGCAGGAGCTCTCCTCGAAGTGGACAGCGATGTGGAAAGGACCCTGTCGGTACTGAACCCTTCGAGGATGAGGTGCAGCAAAGCAGAAGGGGCCACCCCTGGCAGTGGAGCCGCCAGCTGTGACTCCCCCTCCCCCGTCGGCAGTGCAGCTGTCGTTTTTTAACCCCCAAAACCGCCCTTGACAGCGCTGGAGTTCTCTTAGAACTGCAGGTCGTTAAACAAAACAAAGTTTAAATTTAACTCTCTCATTTACCACGAACAACTAACCATCAACGAGATTGTCCGGAGTTTGCTGCTATTGTAAGATATTTCCTATTAATAAAATAGTTTAACGACTACTATATTGAATATAGTTTCTTGTTTAAAATATCAGACGGTGTCTGTATATTCAATGTACTTCTAATCATCTTAATATTTTTAAGTGGCCACAACTGGATTTGGTGACCCACTAATTCAGTACATACGAACAAAACCCACATAGATTAGTGAATATAAATGAAGCTTGGCCTAATATAAACATTAGGACCTTCAGAAATAGACAATACTACATGAGTGGCCGTTAGATACTATTTATCTTACAACGAGTTGTTACAACGTATCTAACGAGCGAAAGCGAGTTACGGACACGAATGTTATATTCTATTTCTTACATATCCTCAAAAACTAGGTTTTAAACACATTTAATATACAACCACTGATATTTTATGGCGAAAAATGCTTTTAATGTGAAATTGTAGTCATCTCTCAACCTCTACAGCTGTCCGGTTGCTAGTTTTGGCGCTCTTACAACTAGTTTCGTCGTATACTTCTACTTCTTTATCTGAGCGCACCCGTCATAAGTTGGGAGAGGGAAATTACGACACAACTGTTGAGTTGGCCAACTCCGTCGTGACAGTTGATAGCATGACCATAGCATTAGTTGGCAATATCACTAATCCACTGCCCCGACAGCCCAGATACCTGATGACGGCGTGCTTGAACCATCAATTGAAGATAAGTACGAAAATAAATTGAAATGAAATCAGTTCTTAACCCGTAAGCAACTGTTAGGTCACTTTCAGTTTTACCGCCACTGGTAAGCTGTTCACAAGGACCATAATATGAGTTTCAATATAAATTTCTACACATATTTCTCGCTACTAAGACTTTTCTATATACAATACATTATATATATTAATTGAAATAAATGTACTTTTTGTGATCGTATGCCAGAGATAATTGAACAAATGTTTGACTCCCAATAGCCGATTGTGAATAAATCAATGTGTTCTTGTGGTGTCGTTAAACAAAACAAACTTAAACTTTAGGTATTTTGCCTATTGAATCCAGATTTTGAAATACACTGTACGTTAACAGTATGGAAATGCCGTGGACACGGGGGTTTTCCGCACTGTCATTTTTTAATTGCTGGGTTTGAAGTTATAACGCAAATGCATTTTAAAACGAAACTACCAAAGAAATATGGATGTTTTACATGTTTTAAGTGAAACAATGCTATGGGACAAGGAAGGATACATATGGCAAGGACACGGCTGCAAACCAGGTATGGCACAACATGGGCGGATCCAAGGGGGGGGGGGGACCAGGGGGACGCGTCCCCCCCAAAAATTGTTCAAGTGCCCTCAAAATGTCCAAGTGCCCTTTTTGTTTGTAGATTTTTTTTTTTTTTAAGTAAACAATAATTATATTGTAGATAAATGAAATCAAGATTTTCGTGTACATGCGCAAGCTTGCAGATATGTGTCTGTGTTATTGAGTCTCAATGGGGCCCCATTGAGGTTCTAACGCGAGTGACGCCAATTTACTTCATTATTGCTAGTATATTATGACGTAGAACTGTAGGAATTCATATTAATTGTAAATATCAAAACTTGTAGTAAGGTGCCCTTTTGACGAGTCAATGTGCCCTTCTTTTTTGGTCCCCCCCTAAAAATATTTCCTGGATCCGCCCATGCACAATGGCTTTTGTCTTGCTGTCGACAGCGTCCGGTTTTCGGCCACATTTTGATGTCGGTGCCTTGGTAAAATATTTCTATATTCTTGGTTATGCTATCTGTTGTGCACGCCAGAGAATATTCATGATATTGGGGTTTTGTACTACTGGGCTATTTCTCGTTCCAGCCAGTGCACCATGCATGATATATTAAAGGCCGTAGTATGTGATATGTCAGTGGGATGGTGCATATAAAAGATCCCTAAGTAGCACTAATGAACACAATATAGCATGTTTTCTGTTGACATCCAATAGCCGATGATTAACAAATCAATGTTCTCTAGTGGTGTAGCTAAACAACACAAAACTTTTCCATCTAAGACTATGTTTCAGATTTACCAAATGTTTGACATCCAATAGCCGATGAATGTACTCTAGTGGTGTCGTTAAACAAAAAACAAACTTTATCTTTTTGGTTTCCTCACTAAGACTATGTTAAAATGACCAAATGTTTGACATCCAATTGCCGGTGATGAATAAATCAATGTGCTCTAGTGATGTCGTGTTCATCCTAATGTGTACAAAACCTTCAGTGTAAGTTTCACGAACCAGAATGATCATAATTCAGATGTTTTGAAAGTAATTGTTAGAAAGCCATCCCAGTGAACTGTCAGGAGATTTGACTATTCACAACACTTCAACACACACATTTACTCGTTTGCAAACTAGATTTGAAAATGTTGAGTTTGTAGAACTTATTTCGGATATAAATTTCACATTATTAGATGAAAATAAATTTATAATTCAAGCAAGAAACTAAATTGTGGAGAGGGGGGATACAATGTTATCATGCACTCTTGAAGTGACAGACCCTAGCTTTTAAACACTACGGCGTTTTTTACAATTGAAATCAGTCATTAAATTGGATTGTTTATATTAACTATTTCTCACATCCGAGGTGTGTCTGGTCATCCTGGTATATACCATGGCATGATTTGGCATAATGCATAATGCTGTTTCACTTTATTCCTTAGTCTCATTATCATCTTGTTTCAGGTACTCGGGTCCGGGTCGAGTTTGACCCTTGAGTACCCCAGTCCAATATTTGGGAATCGTGGAGACCCTACTACTCACCAACGACACAAAATGGCGTCCCGGTCCGCGGGTTCACTTCACAGTGACGACAGACTGAGCACGTGGACATGTCACACGAGCAGGATAGCACAGTGCACGGGTCGGTGACCTGGTCAAACAGAGTGACAACGATCAAGCAACAACAAGAAAAATACATGTACCGTATTTCCTCTAATAAGCGCCGGGTATCGAATAAGCTCCGGCCCCAATAAGCGCCGGTGTGTAACACTACAAAAAAATAATAAGCGGCAGACCTCCAATAAACGCCAGATAGGACACCCGAAAACTGATTACTCCCTGGCATAATTTTTAAAAAATACAAAAAACTTATTAAAAGTGGCGGTTCCCTTTTTATTATTTCCTGTCTTAAAACGTTAAAGTTTAAAGTTTTGTTACAGTTCGAAATTAAAGTTTAAAAATAAATAAAATTGTAAGTTTGTAGTTTTTAGCTTTGATTTCATAAAATTTGTTGAAAAAATAAAGGCCGGGTCTCCAATAAGCGAAAGGGTCTGCGACCTTTTTGAAATAAATTGGCGCCCGGGCGCTTATTAAAGGAAATACGGTATATAGAAACTAAAACTCAGATATATGTTAATTAAATAAAATATTTACAGGAGCAATTTAGGTAGAACAGTGTACCATTTGTTAAACTGAACTGTAATTAGTATTCACTATTTCTTTCAATGTAAAACATAAGAGCAACAGATGCAAGTTCTTTGTAACTCGTTACATATACAACCAATAAATTTACATTTGCTTTTATATGGACGAAATACCTTAAGTGATCTCTATAATAAAAAATAATAATAATAAAAAAGAATGTGTCCAAACAATTATTAAACAAACACATCGTTTTGATTAAAAAGAGTCTAATGGTTTGGCTGCACGTGTACTTCTTTGCTTCTTTCCGTGTATCTCTGGTTTCTTTCAAAATTATGTTGTATATAATACCCATAGGCTCCCATTTTTTAGGGGGCAGGCTTATTTTTGTCCGAATTCATCAAAAGTGTCCGAATCTGAATTACAATGTTTACAATGTTTATTCATATTAGCATTATAATAGAATGATGCACATAAATGGTGAAAACTGTTCTGGCCAGCTCATTTTGCTGCAATTTCGCTATTGATTTTTCCCGAATTTGAGAGCCCCCCCCCTCCCCCCCCCCCCGCCCTTCGTCTAGTACGCTTATGATAATACATTCTTTTCTTCAATTTGAAATAAATTTGTATATAAATTTTATATGTACATATATGTATATGTATATATTACTATTATATTGTAATTATGTAATTGTCGCCATATTGTAGGTATATAGGAGAGGGTCTATTAAATTGGCAAACTTATACCCAATCCTTTTGTTGTTTATGCAATAAAATATGTTTTCAATCAAAACCTGAACTGCACTCTACCAGTATTGATCATGATGTCTCCCACTTAATTACACGTGTCACCCTACCGGTATGTGTTGAATAGACATAAGCGTCCGGACTTGACTGCAACTGGGAGGAGGGGAGGGGGAAATGCATATCTTGAGAGTTGGGGTCAGTGTCAAAACCGATTCAGCCTTTAATCGAAGTACGTGTTCCAATGAGTGAAAATGTGTTGTACGGAAAGTAACGTCTATTTGACAACACTTCAGCATACTATATATAGTATTTTAAACTCCGGCTTTTGATGTCTAACAGACAATTTAATTGCGATACTTTAAGTGAGATAAGAAATCCGTTGTTGTCGTATACCTAGAGTTGGGAATTGTGGAATTCAATCATCAATTATTGGTTATAATCGGTTTGCACCAATCGATCAACCTTCGATTACACCCAAATCGGTTAGAATTATAGAGACGTAAGAAGGATGTGCACATATTGCCATGTTGACCAGCATAAATCCTACAAATCGCTACTTTTACCGTTAATAATTATTTAATATAGTTTGTCTTCGTGTACACATGAAAACAAACCCCAACCCCAACATAGTTACATTAATTGCATCATATAAACTAAAGGAACAATTACGGTTATCAGTTCCCCACACAATATATTAGGGTTATCATTTCACCACACAATCGATTACGGTTATCATTTCACCACACAATCGATTACGGTTATCATTTCACTGCAGAATCGATTACGGTTATCATTTCCCAACACGATCGATTACGGTTATCATTTCCCCACATAATCGATTACAGTTATCATTTCCAAACACGATCGTTTACGGTTATTATTTCCCAAAACAATCGATTACGGTTATCATTTCCAAACACGATCGTTTACGGTTATAATTTTCCCACACAGTCGATTACGGTTATCATTTCCAAACACGATCGATTACGGTTATCATTTCCCCACATAATCGATTACAGTTATCATTTCCAAACACGATCGTTTACGGTTATTATTTCCCAAAACAATCAATTACGGTTATCATTTCCAAACACGATCGTTTACGGTTATCATTTTCCCACACAATCGATTACGGTTATCATTTCCAAACACGATCGATTACGGTTATCATTTCCCCACATAATCGATTACAGTTATCATTTCCAAACACGATCGTTTACGGTTATTATTTCCCAAAACAATCGATTACGGTTATCATTTCCAAACACAATCGTTTACGGTTATCATTTCCCCACACAATCGATTACGGTTATCATTTCCCACACAATCGATTACGGTTATCATTTCCCAACACGATCGTTTACGGTTATCATTTCCCACACAATCGATTACGGTTATCATTTCCAAACACGATCGATTACGGTTATCATTTCCCAACACGATCGATTACGGTTATCATTTCCCACACAATCGATTACGGTTATCATTTCCCAACACGATCGTTTACGGTTATCATTTCCCCACACAATCGATTACGGTTATCATTTCCCAACACAATCGATTACGATTATCATGTTCGATTATAATTGATCATTGGAATATCAGTACACCTATTGAATAGGAGGATGACGTACTAAAATGTTTTAATAGTAAAAACCGGCCTCGGTGGTGTCGTGGTTAAGCCGTCGGACATAAGACTGGTAGGTACAGGGTTCGCAGCCCGGTACCGGCTCTCACCCAGAGCGAGTTAACGACTCATTGGGTAGGTGTAAGGCCGGTATACCCTCTTCTCTCCCCCTAATAACTAACAACTGACATTTAACCATCTGTCCTGGACAGTCAGCCCATATAGCTGAGGTATGTGTGCCCATGACAGCGTGCTTGGACCGTAATTGTATATAAGCACGAAAATAAGGTCAATATCTGACTGAAGTGAAATCGTATACGTGAACTGTATATCTCCTTGATAGTATGATCTAAAACCAGCATACCACAGTACGTGCCCTAATTTGAAACGTTAAAGTTTGTTTTGTTTAACGACACCACTTGAGCACATTGATTTATAGGTAATTTTGACATATAGTCTCAGATAGGAAACACGCTACATTATTCCATTAGTAGCAAGGGATCTTTTATATGTACCACCCCGCAAAGATAGGAGAGCACATACCACGGCTTTTGATATACCAGGCATGGTGCACTGGCTGGAATGAGAAATAACCCAATGGTCCAACCGATCTCAGACCGAACGCGCATCAAGCAAGCTCTTCACCATAGGGCTACGTCCCGCTTCTAGTCCTATTTTAAAATGCAGTCACACACACACACACACACACACTCTCTCTCTCTCTCTCTCTCTCTCTCTCTCTCTCTCTCTCTCTCTCTCTCAGACACACACACACACACCACACACACTCACTCTCTCTCTCTCTCTCAGACACACACACACACACACACACACACTCTCAGACACACACACACACCACACACACACTCACTCTCTCTCTCTCTCTCTCTCTCTCTCTCTCTCTCTCTCTCTCTCTCTCTGACACACACACACACACACACACACACACACACACACCACACACATCACATCACATACATACACGCAAACCTCGACTTACCAATATGACATCATGATCTGTGTGTTACAAAATATAGAAGTCTCACCTCATTATTCTGAGTAGGTTTACGGGAAATGATTCCTGGAACAATGACCGCCTCGTTTTGCGCTGACTGGACGTCATTCAGGTGACACTGAAGGTTGCGCAGGTTGAAGGTGAACGATTCACATCGATGATCGTGTCTGCAGGCGGCTGAACACGCCGTCAACGAGGAATGTGGAAGTCGTCGATACCCGCCATCAGACATAGCACAGCACACGCTAGTGAGCCACAACACTGACGCCGCTAACACTGTTAACAAATGCATCTCGAAAACCACCCGTTCTTGCGTGGTCACCATCAGGTGACAGATGCAGGCTTGAAGCTGGAGAGAGCTGGAAATGCAATCCCAAAATCGTATTCGGTAGAATTTAGAAACATGTCGATATTAAATGGTCTAAGATGTGGTACATGTCAGGGCTTCGTTCAGTATGTAGCCCTGGAATCGTTCAGCCAGTGCGCCACGACTGGTATATCAAAGGCCGTGGAATGTCCTATCCTGTCTGTGGGATTGTGCATATAAAAGATTCCTTGCTACTAACAGAAAAATGCAGCGGATTTACTATATGACACTATATATATCAAAATGACCAAATGTTTGACATCCAATAGCCGATGATTAATAAATCAATGTGCTCTAGTAGTGTCGTTAAACAAAACTTTGATCCTGGAAACGCTTGTAACGATCTTGTAGTTGTTTAAAAATGAGATTCTTAGTTAAACTCGTGAATACTGCATCGAACTGGTTAACTTTCCATTTCTTTGTCTCAACGTCTACTGGCTATAGACGACAGTTATTTACGCTATATACATGGGCGTACATAGGATTTTGAAAAGGGGGGTTCCAATACATTGGATTTTGAAAAGGGGGGTTCCAAAATAGATTGCAGAGATATTGGGCATATATTTCTATGTTGAGTAAATATAATAATGTCAGATATATTAAATTATAAAAAAAGCGATTTCAGGGGGGGGTTCGGTCGAACCCATCGACCACCCCCTCCCCCCTATGTACGCCAATGATATAATATGTTTCTATATAGCGTTAGTTGCTATAGCATTTTTTATTAATATAGTAGACCCATTTGCACAAAACAAGCTACATTTGCATGGGCTTGAATGACCACAAAAAAGTGTTCTATGTTAACTATTGCTGCACGCTGTAAAACTGACGACTGATCCGTGCGCTGTACTATTGGCAAACTCTAAACCAAATAGTCACATTGGAAACCAATCAAATACTTCGAAAACGTTAGCGAAACGTTTTCTGGCTGAAATTGGGGCTGGTTTACTGCTTAGTCTGTTGCGCCTGCGCAGATGGGACAGGGTTTTTTTTTTCTCCATGAGTAAGTTTAGCCAGCGGCAATCTAATTAAAATTAGCTCTACTAGTACATGTGGATCTAACAGCAGCCAGTTGGAGCTCATGTCCACCAATCAAAACCTTACTTGCAGAATCATGCCAGTGATTTGAAAATAATTTGAAAACATTCCGAATTATCCTGAGGGTATACGACATGTTTCATGTGAATTACGAATGCCTTATTTAGACCAGTAGAACTAATTTTAATCAGATTGCTAACAACACTGCGTAGTCTCCAATGTCCAAGTAACATTTCGTCTGTAAATAATAATTTAAATATAGACCAATCACACTTCGCCTTTTATAACGTTATTTGGGAGCATACAAATTCTAAAAATATCGGGCGAGTCTGTTTTAGTGGCCGCAATACAGCGAACCATACCAATACGTACGGGATGGGTTATCAGTCTTCAATTTTACATTACAAATTATTTATTTATTAAAAAAACTAAAAACTAAATCAGTCTTCAGTTTTACATTACAAATTATTTATTTTATAAAATAAAACATGTTTTAAGGCATTCGTAATTCACACGAAACATGTCGTATACCCTCAGGATAATTCGGAATGTTATGAAATTATTTTTAAATCACTAGCATGATTCTGCAAGTAAGGTCTTGATTGGTGGACATGAGCTCCAACTGGCTGCTGTTAGATCCACATGTAATAGTGGAGCTAATTTTAATTAGATTGAGCCAGCGGTTTGTCGCTAACGCTCGTCTTGGAAGACAGATTTTTACGCTACACATTGAACCGAATGACCATTTCGGGAACCACCAGTCAAAATATGTTTGCAAACGTTTAGCACAAAACGGCTGAACATTGCAACGTTACTTTATCTCCGCTGTCATGCGCATACTTCAATTTGCAGACGTTAGACCGTCAAAGAGATGATAAAATAAATGTTTACGTTTTGTGAACCCTAAGCCCCGTTGAATACAGCAGTGCACTTAATTGTTGGACAATCATGCTTTATGTAGTTATTATAACTGTAGCCTTTGCTCCTGATGTGATTTTTCGCTACTAATATGTAGGCTCACTATGATTTAATGAAAAATAGCGACACATGTCGACGCCAGTCAATTTTCGGACCCTTTAATTTGTCACAACTTGTGTTAGTTCACTTGTTAATTACATGTTGCAGTCTGAAACGGAAATGAAACGGAATTTACAAAAACATGAAACGGAAAATAGCTCTTTTTTTTAAAACGAAAAACCACTGAGTCATACTTGCTCTATTCTTGGGCCAACAATTTCACCAACTATATGCATTACAAGTGGACTACATTGCACATTTCAACTGTGACTTCTGTGGTAACAGACTCCGGCCCATAGAGCCCCCACCTCGCATGCCTCCATTACTGAGTGTCTGTAGCTCTCGATAAACCCCCAACTCCTACTCTATCAGTTCCAACGCCTTTTAGTACTTTGTTTTGCAACCGCTGTTAACAAATTACATATGTTGCAAATTATATGCTCCCCCTGTCATCATCAGTCTAATGGTTGCCATTTAAAAGCTGTCTGTCATGAAATAATCACGCTCAAACAGCAGACTACTTGCGCGGACATATTTCCGGAGTTCAACCAAATGGGAAGACAACTGCGATATGTGGCCTACTGACAATTACAGATGTACGAATAGCTGTCGAATTACCTTTCCTTGATTAGAAAATGACTGGCATTGTTCGGGGTTTATATTTGATGATACTGATTAAGAATAACACCCCCCCCCCCCCCCCGCCCCCATAAAAAAGATTAACGAAATTTATTAAACCCACTTTTTAACAAAGTGTTTAAAAAAAAATCCTACTACAACAAATAAACTGACTCCCTAAGTTTTCTATAATAAACCTATTATCCCCCCCTCCCCCACACACACTAACACACACACAGAGAGAGAGAGAGAGAGAGAGAGGAGAGAGAGAGAGAGAGAGAGAGAGAGAGAGAGAGGGAGACAGAGAGAAAACGCGAGACAAAGAGAGAGAGAGACACACACACACACACACAGAGATACAGAGAAAGAGACACACAGAGAGAGAGAGAGAGAGAGAGAGAGAGAGAGACACACACAGAGAGAGAGAGAAAGAGAGAGAGAGAAAGAGAGACAAAGAGAGACACAGAGAGAGAGAGAGAGAGAGAGAGAGAGAGAGAGAGAGAGAGAGAGAGAGAGAGAGAGAGAGAGAGAGAGAGAGAGAGAATAATAATAATTTAAACCCACTATTGTAAGTAATGTCTAAAAACCTAAAAGTAAAACAACTTGTAAACGCTGGAAGTAAATTACATATAGTACATGCCTAATAATTACAGGCGCGTGTGCAAAAAACTGTGCCGCGCAAGGTTTTTAGGGGGTGTCGGGTTATACATTGAAAACCCCAACTATTTATTGGAGAAGGGGGGTTAGACCCAGTGGCGTAGTGATTTTTTGTAACTTTTAAATTTTACAAAATCATACATATATACATACATACATACATACATACATACATACATACATTCATATATACATATACATACGTAGTGTGGTTTGCCCCCTCCCATTCCCACAAAATCCTGGCTACGTCAGTGATTGGATCCCCCTCCCCTCTGCACACGCACCTGAGTGGTTGGCTACGTCAGTGATTGGATCCCCCTCCCCTCTTCACACGCACCTGAGTGGTTGGCTACGTCAGTGATTGGATCCCCCTCCCCTCTGCACACGCACCTGAGTGGTTGGCTACGTCAGTGATTGGATCCCCCTCCCCTCTGCACACGCACCTGAGTGGTTGGCTACGTCAGTGACTGGATCCCCCTACCCTCTGCACACGCACCTGAGTGGTTGGCTACGTCAGTGATTGGATCCCCCTCCCCTCTGCACACGCACCTGAGTGGTTGGCTACGTCAGTGATTGGATCCCCCTCCCCTCTGCACACGCACCTGAGTGGTTGGCTACGTCAGTGATTGGAACCCCCTCCCCTCTGCACACGCACCTGAGTGGTTGGCTACGTAAGTGATTGGATCCCCCTCCCCTCTGCACACGCACCTGAGTGCTTGTAAGACTGTTTAGTGAACACCGATCCAGACTAACGTGTTGTAACTAAAGTAACAAACTTACCAGCTGCTTCTGGCTGAATCACAACAGTTACTGACGATACCAACTTACAGAGGCTGTGTCAGTGATGCATTCGTTACTAAGTTGTTCAGTCAACAAAATCGATCTTAGCATCTCACATAAGGCCTAAACAAAATTGTGTTTCCTGGAATATGTAGGTATTTTTATATAGTCATTCTTACAGGTCATGCCTCCCCCCCCCCCCCCCCCCCCAATCATACCACCTTTTATATCTGACTGTAGCCACATAACACGACTTATAGACAGTGTTGGTGCCCCCCAACCCCAAGGTGCCCCCCCCCCCCCCCACCCCAATATATTATCAGATCCAAATAAAATGCTACGCATTCTTTTCGATTATTGGTACATATTAATTTATTTTAAACAATAAACAAAAAAAAACCCAAAATAAAATAGATTTGGCCTTTTTTTCTAGGTAAGGTCGGGTTCCCGGAAACACAAAATTGTTTTTAGGCCTAAGATTGTACACAAAGACAACGCAAACTAGTATTTTATTAATGGTGCCTTTTGAAAAAAAGCGTTACAGGCCACTTGCCATATAAAATACACCTTTGTATGCCAAAAGTAAATAATATATTGACTTGACTAGGTTTAAGCATATGCCATGTATTTGAAAGAAATAAAGTGGTCTATTTGCCAAACATGAAATCTAAAATGGCCACCATCAAACATCATAGGTACAATTTTTAACTCCTTTCACTAAAGATTAATTTATTGCAAGTGTAAAGTGATATAGTTAGGATGTATTTCACATTATATATAATATTAACACAAACGTAAACTGTTATTTTATTTTTTGTTTTCACTAAGCACTGTTTAAACATTAATTGTGCTACTTATGCTACACGCACGCCCGTGCACCTTCTCTGAAAACGACTAGAGTGTTTTGTGTAATATACTAAAACGAGGAGAATTGTGGTTAGAACGTCTATAAAGTCTGGAGTTCCTGCAAAGAAATTATATCACAGGCGCTCAAATATGTTTATGTCCAAATTTGAGATAAGCATGTAAACGTTGGGGACCCACTTCTACCTTTAATCAGGGGGCCGCATTGAGCTCTCGTGAAAAAGGTTTTTTGCATGTCATCAAAAAATATACTTGTTTAAACCCAAAATATCATTAGTGCCATCTTTGGTAAGCTTAAAAACCAAAGATACTTTTACCTTAAAATATTACATTATATTATATAGTGGAGGGGTAATACAAAAATGTCTTGAACCGAGAACTCCGAGCGATCCGTGATACAAAGTCTGGTTTTATACAATAATTATGGGGAAGTAAAATAATTTGCAATACAGTAGTATATGTAATTATGTATATATATTGAAGTAGAAATATGCTTGTTTTAATTACTCTTCTTTTCTCTTGAAATATTAGGTCAAATAAATAGCAAGTGAAATCGTTTGTATTATTTGATTTTTCATTTTCATTTTCTTTTCTTTTTTTCTTTTTGGGGTGGTTTCTTTTGTTTAAGTATTTATTTTATTTTATTTATTTATTTATTTATTTATTTATTACTATCTTTATTTTTTTGCATACTTCATAAGCAGCAAAATTGCATCGACACACCAAATTGGATCATCTGTATCGGAAAGTCGGAAAGGTTTTACACAAATAGGTGCAATTTCAGGTGTAATATGTCTGCTATTCGGTATAGTTTAAAGATTTGCTCTGGGAAGGTTCGGTACATATGTGTATAGTGTCATGCTAAGTAACTGAGTTAGATATTACTAGAGTGAATCTGATACTTGTCAGTAGGCGCTGCTCATTGACTAACAAAACATCGGTGGCAGTCAATGATGGATACACATTTTCTCTTTTAAAATCATATGGGGGCGGGGGTGTTCTTTGGTGCTAAATCGTGTGGCACCCCAAATGGTTATCTTCTGTACTGTCGATATCCGTCTCAAACTGTGTGGTCCAGGTAAAAACTCGGCAGGAATTCATGGGCGTACATAGGATTTTGAAAAGGGGGGTTCCAAAATAGATTGCAGAGATATTGGGCATATATTTCTATGTTGAGTAAATATAATAATGTCAGATATCATGAATGAATGAATGAATGAATGTTTAACGACACCCCAGCACGAAAAATACATCGGCTATTGGGTGTCAGACTATGGTAATGCAAATAAATAAAGTGATGATCAACATCAATATAAAAATTCAAGGTTTAAACAAAAACAGTGTAAAGAACTGTGTAAAAATACAAATACAAATATCACAGAATTTTACGGACACCGAATTTTACTCTAAACTTCAATTTGTGCTGTATTAGCCATTCTCAAAGAGAATGTTACACCCCTGCACCACGGTGAGGTTACAGCACGCGCAGGGGTCAGATATCAATGTCAGATATATTAAATTATTAAAAAAAGCGATTTCAGGGGGGGGGGGGGTTCGGTCGAACCCATCTCCCCCCCCCCCCCCCCCCCCATGTACGCCCATGGAATTCCAGTATCTCTCCGACATTCAGACTATCCAACTAATGACCGTATCGAATTTGTGTTAATTATCTACATCTCTGGGATTTTGAAAAATGGGAATTGTGTTACGATTGTAAGTCATACGATACTGTATATGCTCTGTCCACAGACGTTTCATTGAGACTTGAAGTTTGGGTAGTCTATTTGGTTGTAACGGGACCTGATAAATACCGCCTCTGACAGTAGTGTTCTGCGTTAATGCAGTATAATTAGAAACTTTCCGAATTTATACGATTTACTGTATTCTGATTGGCTGACTTCACTGAAAAACCAAGCGTTATCCTTCCATAAACCTCATAAAAATATGTCATCACGGAAGACCAAGATCGAAATTACCGCACAACACCAACAGTCACTACACGTAAACAAAAGTTAATATCAAAGTCACTTTGCGATAGAAAAACACAAGACAAATCTGCACATGAAATTGTTTCATTTTTTAAAAAGAAGTTATAATAAAGATATATACACTGTTTTTGTTGATTCAATACTTATTTTTTATTTTTAGCGGACAATTTCCAATAGTATGTATACATGTATTCCTACGCTTATTTACAGACCATGGTTGACGGTAAGAACGAAAGAAATTATTTTTGAGTGTTTTAAGGTACACTTCTTGTACTGTTTGTAATTATAAGAATTGTTTCTAATTTTTTAGGAATTTATCGATGTATAAAAATCACAAAATATGTAGTATAAAATCGCTTCGGTACGCTACGCGATTTTATACCATTTGTGACTTTTATACCATGTGACTTTTATACATCGATAAATTCCTAAAAAATGAGAAACAATTCTTATATCAATCATTTTTATTTCACTATAACTCCTACATAATACCATATCATGCTTAAATATTTGGATGAGTTGTTTTGATCAACAGACGTCATGTATTGTTTGTACGATGCAGACAGGTATTGGACCCTTCTTCTGTCCCATGCAAACCAAAGTATAAACAGTCTTCAATCTATATAGTCTTCAATGTATATCTATTGGCTGTCAAACCAAAGTATAAACAGTTTATCAATGTATTATTACACATTATACCATACGACGTGTTTCAATACTCATAGAGAATATCTGTGAATTGGTTCTGTACCTTGGGTATGTAAAACAAATTTTGTCTTCAAAGTGGTATCCGGTAGTTGCTTATTTCATATCCTTCCAAAGATTAATTCACAAAACGGAGTATTTTATCAAGATGAAGCTCAGCTAACAATACCATGAATACGTCTTGTATCGTCGTCATATTCACCATTAACGTAATTAACATTTTGCCCTGCATTCCTTTGGCATTGTAAAATGTTTATTTCATGCAATTCTTGTGGCTCACAGTATCACAGTAAAAACATATTCTTTTGTTTTATAAGTGGAGCATCTAGTCTGAACCTCATCTAAATTAACTTTTATTGTATGAAAAAACAACAACAACAACACATTTTGTTTACATGTATAAAGAGCACAATGCTGGTAGGTACATGGTTCGCAGCCCGGTACCGGCTCCCACTCAGAGCGAGTTTTAACGACTCAATGGGTAGGTGTAAGACCAATATACCCTCTTCTTTCTCACGAACCACTAACAATTAACAACTAACCCACTGTCCTGGACAGACTGCCCAGATAGCTGAGGTGTGTGCCCAGGACAGCGTGCTTGAACCTTAATTGGATATAATCACGAAAATAAGTTAAACTGAAACGTGTCCGCTGGACCGGCCTCAATGGTGTTGCGGTTAAGCCATCGAACATAAGGCTGATAGGTACAGGGTTCGCAGCCCGGTACCGGCTCCCACCCAGAGCGAGTTTTAACGACTAGGTGAGTAGGTGTACGACCACTACACCCTCTTTTCTCTCACTAACTAGTAATAATTAACACATAACCCACTGTTCTGGACAGATAGCCCGGATAGCTGAGGTGTGTGCCCAGGACAACGTGCTTGAACCTTAATTGGATATAAGCACGAACATAAGTTGAAATGAAAAATGTAATGACTGAGAAAATGACTCATTTTCTAAATACCATGATGTTGAAACAACACCCATATCTCGTATAAAATTGTGTTGTTGTTTTTTAAACAAATACTTTCACATGTTTCACTATACTGACAGGACTGTACCAAGTATTAACTGTGGGTTAGGTGTTAATAGTTAGTGGTTAGTCAGAGAGAAGAGTGTGTAGTGGCCTCACACCTACCCATCGAGCCGTTAAACTCACTCTGGGTGGGAGCCTGTACCGGGACTGCAAACCCTGTACCTACCAGCCTTATGCCGTATGCCTAACCACGCACCACCGAGGCCGGTTCAGTTCAAACATATTTATGGATCATAATGTGGTCCATATATTGCAAATACTAGTTTATCCACGGATGTTAACATGGAAGTAGTATATGACAGTCTAATTAGTACAGTGCAACCTTTAACAGTTTGCTAATGTTATAGATATCGATATTGAGATGGAACCTGAAGAATGATCAAATATAAAGAGTTACGTGATTCTTCTATCAGTCATCATATTCATTTCAGTTGTATGTTTCTGGCCTCTGTGGTGTCGTGGTTAAACCATCGGACATAAGGCTGGTAGGTACAGGGTTCGCAGTCCGGTACCGGCTCCCATCCAGAGCGAGTTTTAACGACTCAATGGGTATGTATAAGACCACTACACCATCTTCTCTCTGACTAACCATTAACAAGTAATTCATTGTCCTGGACAGACAACCCAGACAGCTGAGGTGTGTGCCCAGGAAAGCGTGCCTGAACCTTAATTAGATATAAGCACCAAAATATGTTGAAATGAATGTATGTTTCTGTAAAAATGACCGCCATCTTGAATTAAAAATGGCTTACTTACCCACGTGATACAGAGTGCATGATCAAACTTTTTTTTCCATTAGTGGAGCATGGCGAACCAATGTCCAAAGCCAAACTGAGTGCGCATAAAAGAACAAACAGGCGGTAGTTCAGCTTCTAGAGTATTGTGCTAAAACACGTTATTTCAAAATGTTCTGTCCATATTTCTTTAAAATTGAAATCCATACATAAATACAAAATCCTTGTAATATATTTTACAGAGTATTACATATAGGAAATATAAAACAAATTCCATTTAAATTGGCTTAGTATATATATATATATATATATATATATATATATATATATATATATATATATATATATATATATATATATATATATATATATATATGTGTGTGTGTGTGTTGGGTTTTTTACCTACACTTTCCCTCCATTTTCCTATCCCAAAATGACGTTATTTCAACAAATTAATTTCTTAGTTCTTTTAATATTTGGTTTAGCTACTTTTATAAAACATTTGAGCTGTCATTTGTTTTGTGTCTAATGTTTTATTATCTCCATTCACTGAATTATGCGTTCTTGCACTCAAATTTAACTCAACTGCACTTGAGGGTTGGGTCACAATTTGATCTGTAGCATCCAAAAGCAAGAGTTGACGTCGGTATCATTACTTTTTATAAACTAGACATGTTCTCGGTTCAGAATATATATCACATAAAAGTAAATCTTTCCGTGCACTTTTGTTTTTCATTTTCATTGGGTCTGGCCCCTTGACTGTGTCAAGATAACTTGATGTATAAGCGTACGAGACAGGGGGCGGGGGTGGGGAGCAACTGCCTCCTAGTGCTGGAGCAAAACCTCAAATTCGGGCAAACATTATACAGATGTTAGGGAAAAATTTCCTAACCCAAGACCTTTTTACCATGTATTTCCATCATTCTAACCTCAAAATTAGTGTAATCCATATACAAATGCACAGTGAATCGTTTGCAATGAATAAATGCCGTTAAGCAGATTCTGGCATTTTCGTTTAATTCTACCGGCCTCTGTGGCGTCGTGGTTATCGGTCTACAGGCTGGTAGGTACTGGGTTCGGATCCTGGTCGATTTGTAATCCAGATACCGACACCAAACCCCGAGTGAGTGCTCCGCAAGGCTCAATGGGTAGGTGTAAACCACTTGCACCGACCAATGATCCATAACTGGTTCAACAAAGGCCATGGTTTGTGCTATCCTGCCTGTGGGAAGCGCAAATAAAAGATCCCTTGCTGCCTGTCGTAAAAGAGTAGCCTATGTGGCGACAGCGGGTTTCCTCTAAAAAAACAGTGTCAGAATGACCATATGTTTGACGTCCAATAGCCGATGATAAGATAAAAAATCAATGTGCTCTAGTGGCGTCGTTAAATAAAACAAACTTTACTTTCGTTTAATTCTGGAAAATCCCAGCCTTCGACCACCATCCCCCACCCTCCCTACAAAAATGGGAGCCCGTACGCCTATACATTTGAGAAATCGGGAGTTTGACATAGTGATATGTTATTCGTATTGGCATTTAAATAGAAAGAAAGAAAGAAATGTTTTATTTAACGACGCACTCAACACATTTTTTATTTACGGTTATATGGCGTCAGACATATGGTTAAGGACCACACAGATTTTGAGAGGAAACCCGCTGTCGCCACTGCATGGGCTACTCTTCCGATTAGCAGTAGGGGATCTTTTATTTGCGCTTCCCACAGGCAGGATAGCACAAACCATGGCCTTTGTTGAACCAGTTATGGATCACTGGTCGGTGCAAGTGGTTTACACCTACCCATTTACACCTACCCATTGAGCCTTGCGGAGCACTCACTCAGGGTTTGGAGTCGGTATCTGGATTAAAATTCCCATGCCTCGACTGGGATCCGAACCCAGTACCTACCAGCCTGTAGACCGATGGACTGTTTAATCTGTAACATGGTTATTTCGACACTTCGAGGGGGGGGGGGGGGGGGGGCAAAAGAGAAGGGAGGGAGAGGGGAGGCACCGCTACTGCCACACAGGCTACTACTTTCAAAAGCAAGCTATTTTTTATGCGCTTTCTCATATATAGGACAGTACATACCACAACCTTTGACAGATCAGTCGTGGGGCACTAATGGCGAACACCCAGAAATTATCTCCCCCTTAGAGGTCGCGTCGTCACTATACACCCTAGAGTCTCGCTTTAAACAGCTGTTCGGTAGTGTGATTTGAAGCCACTGGTCGTATAAAATTACTTGTCCACCTCTGTACGAACAGAAAAAGTGGTAATATTTCTTTCAGACGATGATGCATTGCACAAAGAATGTCTGGACTGCATAACGGATCTAGTATATGACAAAATACAACAACAACAAAAAACAAAACAAACAGTGAATCGCTGAAAAACGAGGCGTTTGTATGTCACTGCCTATCCATTCTCGGTGTGTGGATTTAAAACAAAATTAATTATTTATATATTATTTGAATAAAATCTAGTTGAAATATTATATTTTCTTCCATTTATGTATGCTATGTGGACATTTGTTTATTTGTGTGTTTTGTTCACTGCTTTTTGGTGAGGGGGAGGGTTTAGGTCACCTGGTGAGTTCGTCCTACCCCCCATGGCATTGATCATGTTTGTTGTCGATTATTTAATTAATTAATTAATTTGTTTTTAATCAATAATTTCACAGACTAAAAGAAAAAATGTTTTAGAAACAACACTTTTTTTTATTTATGTACAGGGCCAGCGGAGTGTATTTGAAAGTGGGGATGGGGTGGGAGTACTTATAGTGTGCTGTTTGTTAAAAGGTTGTGAGAGAGAGAGAGAGAGAGAGAGAGAGAGAGAGAGAGAGAGAGAGAGAGAGAGAGAGAGAGAGAGAGAGAGAGAGAGAGAGAGAGAGTGTGTGTGTGTGTGTGTGTGTGTGTGTGTGTGTGTGTGTTTGAGGGCCCGAACCTGTTGGTGGGGGTTCGAAGGCATGCTCGCCCAGAATAAGTTTAAATATCAGATGTTAACATAGGGCCCATGACATCTCCAGACTTTTGAGAACAATAACAGGAAAAAAGAGGAGACCATGGCCCTATCGGCCCTCACCTCTTCTACAGCCCCTAATACACAATTTGAAGAAGAAGAAAATAATAGTTTGAGACGTGCAAATAGCATACATACAATATAAACAGAATAGTGAGATGTGGAGTGCCCATTGAGGTGTAAAAACAATTGTTTCTTGAAACCGACCCTACCTAAAAAAAAAAAAAGGCTTACCCTGATTATTTTTCCCCATTTTTTTGTAAGTTAAAAAGAGTACAGATGTAGTTTTTGGTTGTTGTTTTTTAAAGTTTAGACTGGCCCTACCTAATATTTTTTAGTCATGTTCCCACAATTTTTTTTAGGTGCAAGGCAGAATAAAATTTTCTTTTCTTCATTTGTTAAACTGTACATTTGATTATTCCTTTGTTAATCTATCTATAGGGGGCCTATTAGTTGGGTATCTCTTTTGTAAGTTGTAATATGTATGTAGGATGCATTTTCTTTTTATACTAAGCATATCTGAAATTACTGACAAAAACACTATCAAAGGATGCTGTGATGGTGGTGTAAACAAATAACTCCACTGAAAGTGAAAATGCTGAAATTAAAGTAATTGGTAGGAGTAGCCTGTGTGGTGGCCATGGGTTTACCTTCTTAGTGAGTCAGTACCTATGCCAAGTGTCAAAACCATGGGTCAAAATTATGAAGGCTGTTTTTTTTAAACACAGATGTTTAACACCAAATTTAAAATGTGCTGAGATGTTGTAAAAAAAATATTAATTTCTTTTCATTACTGGTTATTCTAAAGAGACTGCAGAGCTTGTTTTGCAATGTGAGATTTGATTAAATACTTGAGGCATAACAGAACAAACTTTTGTTTTTGCTACTGACCCAAAAACAAACTAACCATAACAAAATACTTTCCAAATTATAATCTAGAATTTATTTACATAAATATCCTGAAACTGGAAATTTTAATATTCAATAAAATAAATTTCTTTTTTTTCTTTCTTTTTTTTTTGAGAGGGGGGGTGGGGTCTCTTTTTATTCTTTGTCTTTTTTTTATTATTGCCTAACTGGACTATTTTGGACAAATGTAGCAAAATCCCAACATTTTATTCTCCAGCGACTGTTTAAGCCTATAACAGTTTATAATACTTTTACTTTTCGAGGTAGTATGTTGACTACATTGTGATAAATTCTAGCATGGCATTGAAAAAACCCACACTGTTGGACTGAAAATATAAATACCAGATAGGTATTGTTTATGTACAGTTTATCAAATACATGTACATGCTAAGCAAGTAACTCATCATACATTGAACTCATGTGTGAATACTGCATGTTATGCATCTCTTGAAATGAATGTAATTAGTGTTAATTGGTGTTGTACCTATATTCACTTTAAACTATTAGTAAACCATAAGTGTACTTTTATATATAGTCATAATTATTTATTGCTGCATCTGGTTTTAGAAATCCACATTTGTAAAATAGCAGTATTTTGTTTCTTTAATTTATAATTTATTACTCTTGCAGCCTTTGGAGAGAAAAAATAGTATAATGTCTAAAGCAGTTTTCAATTGCTGTTAATTTCATTATCAGTGCAAATCATGGAAAGTCATGAATTTTCTTGGTAAATAAGTGTATGAACCATGATAAAGATTATTTACATTGGACTTTTCTTAATATAAGTACTGAAAAGTATAAAATTTAGATACCGGTAGGTCAAATAAATGTATGTTAAAACAGGCTCAGTGAAATCAGAATTCCTATCAGATTATGTCATTTTGTACACACAAATTAAATTATTTACATTAACAAATTATAAATATTGAAAAACAATACCACTGTCATTTCTAATTTCATGTAAATGTGTATGAAAAAGCATTGTTATATTTCTACTTACATGTGAAAAAAAAAAAAAAAATTAAGAACAAAAAAACTATATATTTAATATTTTAAATTTCCTATTTATTTTTCATCATTTGAACATTTAATATTTATTTCTGTAATTATATATGTATGTTATTTTTTTTTAATTTATTACATGTATACATATAAACATTTAAAAAAATTTTTATTTTACATTGAATATATTTATTTATTTATTTATTTTATTTATTTATTTTGTTTCGGTTGGGTTGGGTTTGGGTTTTTTTTTTTTTTTTCATTGAAATAATTTATTAAAAATAATTATTGACAAATTTGGTTGAATTTACTCTACTCTGCAAACGAATAATTTGTGGTTTTAAACACGTATATCTTCATATTAAATCGCGATAACAAACATTGAATAGTAAATGAATGAATGAATGTTTAACGACACCCCAGCACGAAAAATACATCGGCTACTGGGTGTCAAACTATGGTAAACAAATAACATTGAATAGAACCCGGAAGTAAACAGCGAAGAATGGAGCGTGGCGTTTTACAAATTAAACCTTTATTAAATGCTGTTACCGGTTTTTTTTATTGCAAACACTCCAGTATTATCAGTCAAATATGTACACATTTAATGGTTTTGGCATTGTGGATATATGATAGAAAGTTGTAAGAACGGTAGGGAGTAGCCTACGTGGTTGTGGAAAACCCACGATTTAGCTGGACATTATTTTGTTCTTTTTTATTCTTCCATTATTTTTTTTTACTACCAACTGCGGAATTTCGTAGATTTTTATTATTTACTTTAATTTTTAGCCGTTCTACGCTTTAGTCACATACATGCTCAAAATTAGGTCGGGAATAATAGAGTGGATATACCGATCGGTGCTTTACGACAATACAAATTTACAGTGTATAGTGCACGAGCGCCACCTGTCGGAAAGTCTCTGATTGTTCGCCATTGCATCGAGATCGATCGATTCTACGTCGACCCATTGCACCTCATGCTAGCGTTCTACCACTGGACTGCATCCACCTGTCTGTTGTCAGTACGTGTTGCAGTCCCCTTGTCTAAGTGTATGAGTCTTTCGTATTACAGTCGCGTTCCGGACCAGCCTCGGTGGCGCAGTGGTTTAGCCATCGCACTACAGGCTGGTAGGTACAGGGTTCGCAGCTCGGTACCGGCTCCAACCCAGAGCAAGTTCTTAAGGGCTCAATGGGTAGGTGTACGGCCACTACACCCTCTTCTCTCTCACTAACCACTAACAACTAACCCACTGTCCTGGATAGACAGCCCGGATAGCTGAGATTATACCACTGGTGGGTGTGGGGGCAACCCACTATGTATGTATGTATGATTTTATAAAATTTAATACAGTCAAAAAAAAAGGTAGTGAACTGTTTGATGCAATTTCGTCATGCCACGCCTCATTGAAATGACAGATGGCGAGTCGTGGGGATGCTTGAATCTGGGACCTCGCAGTGTGACTTCGAACGCCAATTCATTGTCCACAGAAACACCATATGGCACTAATAGTAACGATATCAACAAAACAACCAGGTCATGGACCGTCCCCGTAGCGGCCGACCACCCATGACAACCCCTCGCCAAGACACATGGCTGATCCTTCCTCAGATCTAGAATGGTATTTCCAGGAACTTTCTCCAGCGTTTAGTGGCCTCAATGAGACGACGATGCCAGGCCTGTATCAATGCTCAAGGTGGACACACTCGCTACTGACTTTGTGAATTTCGCTCTGGACCCCCTCTAGTGATGTGGCTCATTTGCATATGGCAGGTGCGCCCTTTTCATGGACTATTGCTCATTTCCATACCTTTGGACATTTTTCTTTCCATGTTATAACGTTTCATACACGGCAGTAAAAACGTATCATCAATTATCTTTGTCTTTTGTGTGTCACAATAACTTTTGCCTTTTAGTATATATTTGAACGTGAGTTTAGTATCGGTGTTTCTGCTGATGCATTGTTATTTCCATACCGCACTGTATCTCGGGTCATTCAGTTTTATTGTTGTGGTTGTTGCTGATGTGACAGTTGGTAGTTACGTTAACGTCAGAGACTCGTGAACAACGCGAACCTGTGCAGTAAGTTGGAAATGCGCCAAATGAATAATACACTCTTTGTTTCTAGTATTACTGTTGTCTTTTCACTCTGTACAAGTACTTGGTCAACCAGATACTTACTCATACAATATTCACAGATACATTTACACTTCGCTGGTTTTGTTCAAATGAAAATATCGAATATAAGAATTACATTTTTTACTAAAGTAGCCTGAGATACTATGGGTCGCAGGATCGACCACCAACATGTGAACTCAGGTTGTTGTTGTGTTTCTATCCCAACGAGTGTTTTACGAGTGGTACATCAACGACCGTGGTATTAAATAGTGATGTGCGGTATTACCGGTATTCCAGTAAATCATGATTCAAAGTGTAAATAATACGCATTATCATACAGCCGACCTGTACGGATACATTCAGTAGTTTCCGTATTTGAGGTTCGTTGTTAGTCGGAAACCCTAATCATTTAGATTCGACTGTTTTTCTTAACTGTGTTCATAGATGTGAAAAACGTAAGGGTCTGACATTATTAAATAAGCTTTAATACATGGAGTGATCCCTATGTTTCATGTTTTAAATAATGAACGACAACTTGTTAAACGTTTTCTTTAAAATTGGTCGAATCTAAATGATATGATATGTGTTCTCATAATACCGATCCCTCTATTTCTCGTTATATCTAGTATTATATAGGAATGTACATGTAACAGACTCCTTGTAATGGTAGCCTATATGACGGCAACAGGTTTACTCCCTTTCTCTGTTATCAACAAAAAGTCATTTTATCTTGAAACTTGTTTTACATGCCTGTGCCCACTAGGGTTCATTGTATCGATCACCTGCACGTTTAAGAGGCAGAGCACTTGCGAACTTTCGCTAAACTGGTTTTGGCGCAAAACGTTAATTGCATGTGAAATGGAAAATCACAAGATGGAAACCAGTCGAATTGTTCGCGAACGCTCTTGCTCCTGAACACGCCACTGGTAGCAGCTAGAGCAGTTAAACAGCACGCTAGCTGTCAAATCCATTGTAGATCGGTGCAGAAGATTCAATTCATACCAAATGGCACTCTGTATATTGAAAAGACTTTCCAGCATAATTCTCGTTGAATTTGCTTTGCATGAATAAGAATGATTTCTTAAACACTAAATGATATTATCTAGACCGTTTTGTTTGTTTGTTTTGTTTTATTGTTTTTGTTTGTTTGTTTGGTTTGTTATTTGTTCTTTTTTTGTTCTTTTTTTTCCTGGGGGGGGTTTTCGGGGGGGGGGGGGTCTTTGAAGAAAATATGTATAGCCTACATGCAATAATATTACAGCTTTGACTTGTCAATTAATTAAAATTGATTGTAATTTTATTATGTTTTATCATTGTTTGATTAGTTTTATAATTGTCTCTGAATCCATCGTATGCCATATATCGTTACATGTCCGTGCTACTTTCCAAATCCGCACCCTGGCTCCGTGCAGCTGACCGGACATAGCCCGCAGTACTTGATGCAGTACCGTTTAGCCGTGCTCGGCGTCTTGCAGATACGCAGACTGGCGGCCAGGACGGGGCAGTTCACCCCAGGGCTATCCTCACAGGGGGCTTGAGTCGTCACAGGGCCCTGGGTCGGTCGCACCACTGTATCAAGTACTGAGAGATTCTCTGAAATGTATATCAGGGTTCATAGCCTTAAAGACCAAACACATTCAAAGACTTTCAAAGACTTTAACCTACCATTTACAAAGACTTCAAAGACTTTTACACAGCGGTCAAAGACAATAGAATGTGATAAAAAATACCAAATTAGTTTGTTTACGCTGCTGTCTATAGCAAGAAATTGGACTTTTTTACATGCATCATGACAGGTTAAACCTTGTAACTGGAAAATATCAAGTGCATGCAGCTGTAAAAGTATTGTGTTATGATGTAGCTGCGTACGCCAGCAGAAAGGTCAGAGTATTGATGTTGATTGAGAAAAATGAACAATAAAATAAAATAATGAACACAATACGAGAATTTAAAGACTTTTAAAGACTTTTATTACAATTCAAAGACTTTCAAATACCTAAAAATCTTCGCTTTTTTTCAAATTCAAAGACTTTGAAGGAATTTAAAGACTGCTACGAACCCTGTATATTATATTTAATGCATGTGTTTTACAATGTCATTGCAGAGACGCAAAATACAAGACAATGGATAGTGCGAGGTTGTCCGATCCTGCTACGCAAGCACCTCAAGCGAGCACTCAACCGACTGAACTAACTCCCGCTCCCACAGTGAACAATGCAGGATATGGATAATACAGAATACGGAAAATACAAAAGATACGAATTACAGGACAATGGAAAACACAGGACATGGGATAATGCAGGACATCTACAATGCGGGACATGGCCAATGCAGGACATACACAATGTAGGATAATAGATGATGCAGGATAATGGATAATGTAGACATGGCTAACGCAGGGCATAGACAATGTAGGATAATAGATGATGCAGGATAATGTAGACATGGCTAACGCAGGGCATACACAATGTTGGATAATAGATGATGCAGGATAATGTAGACATGGCTAACGCAGGGCATAAACGACGAAGAGCAACTGATGATGCAGCACAATACAGAACACAGACAATACGGGCCATGAATAATGCATGACAACGGACATTGAACGGCATAGTTAATGCAGGACGATGGACAATGCAGTGCATGGAAAATGCAGGGCATAGGCACTATAGGTTAGTGGACAACGCAGGATAATTTTACTAATAATAGATTAAGATGGAGAATCCACTCGAAAGTGAGAATTCATGAAAATAATTAACTTGTGAATTATTTGGTGCTTTTTAATCAACACTTCCTCGTACATTCTCCATTACGTATTTTAGCAACATACGTTTGAGATCGTCACATACTGGGATTTTTATTTGGTTTAGTACAACCTAAAAACACTACGTCTAGATTACATATACCTGAAGGAAACTTGTTAAAGTGATATCCCGCCAAATACCCATACGATCCGGTGCCGTCGTAGCCGTACACTGTGGCGAAGAAAGGATGTTCGCAGGAGAGTTTATGTGTTCCCTGTGTGACAGGAACAGTTGCAATGGAGTAGCCAAGGTCTCTGACCGCTTGCCAAGAACTGTTACTAATGGTGGCGCCATCTGTTGATAAAGAGAGAGGGAAGGCATGATCAGTTCTTTGACACACCCATTAAATGTTATTACACATTATGGTTATCGCCGTTATGGTATTTGATCATGTAACATCTACTATTCGAGAGAAAATGTATTTTACCATGCATCAGATTTAGGAATGCACACATATTTTATTAATTTATTCTAGAAGAAGAGTGGGATTGGAAAATTATTCATAATTTCAGGCATCTGTCAAGCAATATATAATAACTAAACTTTTCTCGTTTGTTCTATATATTATCCTTCCTACTTCAAATGTAGGACTGCCACTTCGCAGTATGATATATCCTTCTTACTTCTACTACAGGACTGTCACTTCACAGGACGATATATCCTTCCTACTTCTACTACAGGAGTGTCACTTCACAGGACGATATATCCTTCCTACTTCAACAGAAGGACTGTCGTTTCACAAGAAGATATATCCTTCCTACTTCAACTGTAGGATAACTGTCACTTCGCAGTATGATATAGCCTTCCTACTTCTACTACAGGACTGTCACTTCACAGGACGATATATCCTTCCTACCTCAACTGTAGGACTGTCACTTCACAGGACGAGATACCCTTCCTACTTCAACAGAAGGACTGTCGTTTCACAAGAAGATATATCCTTCCTACTTCAACTGTAGAATAACTGTCACTTCGCAGTATGATATAGCCTTCCTACTTCTACTACAGGAGTGTCACTTCACAGGACGATATATCCTTCCTACTTCAACAGAAGGACTGTCGTTTCACAAGAAGATATATCCTTCCTACTTCAACTGTAGGATAACTGTCACTTCGCAGTATGATATAGCCTTCCTACTTCTACTACAGGAGTGTCACTTCACAGGACGATATATCCTTCCTACTTCAACAGAAGGACTCATTTCACAGGATGATATATCCTTCCTACTTCAACTGTAGGGCTGTCACTTAACAGGACGACATATCCTTCCTACTTCAACTGTATGACTGTCACTTAACATGATGTTATATCCTTCCTACTTCAACTGCAGGACTGTCGCTTAACACAATGATATATCCTTCCTACTTCAACTGTAGGACTGTCATTTCAAAGGACGATATATCCTTCCTACTTCAATTGTAGGATTGTCACTTAACATGACGATATATCCTTCCTACTTCAACTGTAGGACTAATTTCAAAGGACGATATATCCTTCCTACTTCAACTGTAGGACTGTCATTTCAAAGGACGATATATCCTTCCTACTTCAACTGTAGGACTGTCACTTAACATGATGACATATCCTTCCTAATTCAACTGTAGGACTGTAACTTAACAGGAAGATATATCCTTCCTACTTCAATTATAGGAGAACTACTACTTCATAGGACGAAATATCCTTCTGTGAACTGTAGGACGATCACTATTAAGACAAGCCAGAGCTCTCTAGAACATGAAACAAATGTGTTGACATTCACTCACGAAAAACCGTTGAAAAGTAGAACTTACCAAGTATAAACGTATGTATTGATGAACTTACCAAGTATAAACGTATGTATTGATGAACTTACCAAGTAAGAACGTATTGTATTGATGAAGTTATTAAGTGTGTTTTAATGACCACGTTGACAAAGATGTTGAACTTACTAAGTACAAACTTACGTATTGATGAACTTACCAGGTAAAAACGTATGTAGGCCTATTGATGAACTTACCAAGTAAAAATGTATTTATTGATGAACTTACCAAGTAAAAACGTATGTATTTATGAACTTACTAAGTAAAAACGTATATATTGATGAACTTACCAAATAAAAACGTATGTATTGATGAACTTACTAAATAAAAACGTATGTGTTGAGTGTGTTTTAATGACCACGTTGACAAAGATGTTGAACTTACCAAGTAAAAACGTATGTATAATTGATTAACTTACCAAGTAAAAACTTATGTAGCCTACTGATGGATTTACCAAGTAAAAACGCATGTATTGATGAACTTACCAAGTATAAACGTATGTATCGACTGTGTTTTCACGACCACGTTGACAAAGCTGATGAAGTTGTGAGATGTTGGGTTGTCCATCGTGGTGATGGTGGTGTTCCAGGCGTACTGGTCGACGGAGGGTATTGGTATGATGAAGGGCGCGCTGGCTGTCGAGTACTGAGTCACCATGATGTCGTGATTGGCGAATATCTCTACCAGAGTGCCGTCCGGGATCTGGTAGTCCACGGGAACACCCCGTTCTATCTCCCTGTTCACAGTGTGCGTCGTGCCGTCGCGTTCGTGCTCCACCACGGAAACGTACGAACTCTGCGTGCTGAGGATGCGCACTTCCCATGGGTCCACATCGAAAATGTCCGGAACGATAAATCGTCTGCCCCACAGCTCGACCGGAATGACTTGCTGCATGAGATGGTCGCATCCTTTGCCAAGCTCTGCGCAGGACGACCCGGAAAACACGGCCACGGGTTTGTCGGCGATCACCTCCGTGCCCCCCATGTCGCAGTTGCTGCCGGTCTGGTACACGGCGTACAGCTGGAAGACGTCGGCGTGGTCGAGGGTGACGTTGATGGTGGAGCCGTGGGACAGAACGTCCAGCTTGTAGGAGATGTCACAGTTCGTCTTCACGCGAACCTCCACATGGGTGTTGGGCAGCAAGGCAACGACTCCCATCAGTGGATTGCTCCACACGGTGGGCACGAGGTAGTCACGTGACAGGGACTTGACAGGAAGGACGAGAAACGCGTCTTCCGACGTGCCCTGTAGATCCTCGTTGATGGCTGATACGACAACATCAACGTTGGAGAAAACAAAGATGCCCTTCTTTTCGACGCCACTCGCAGGGGACATCTCAGAATGGTCTGACAAAACAATGGTTTGAGCCACATCCGCCGTCAGACTGTAGTTTTGAATATGGGCATGACTTTCTCCTGGAACATATTGCTCAAGGGCAACCCAGCCGTCTTGTTCTGACGTCACAAATATAAAATTGTGTTCCTCTTTACTTTGGACATCTTGGTGATTGTAAAGAAACGTCAGCATAAATTCCTTTCCCTTGCTATAACCACCAGCTGAAAAGAGAATGATTCAAATCATTTTGGGGGGAAGACAAGCTATTTTCTGTTTTAAGACGAGTCTGATGCCTGTGTACCTTTCAGTTACACGTACCTTTCTTATGTGTTTACTGTCCCCCACACTCTAGTTATTTTAGGCTAGGTAAGATTATGCGGTAGACGCAGTTACATTTAATTAGGTGGGTTTTTTTATTTTTTTAATAGCCATATCTCACTATGTGAGTTAGAATCGTGAATAAGGTGTCTATTCCCATTACACAGAAGATGCCTAATTTTGTAATTTGAAGGCATCTTGACGTTGAAGTCTAAGATGGCAGTAGTTCACCATATTAAAAATTTGAAAATGTTAGAGCTCTTGAAATATTTGGGTTAAATCATAAGTGAATTGTGCTTTTATACCGAAAAGTGGATGCACTTAAGATTATTTTCGGAATTTGAGACCATCGTGATCTTCAAATCCAAGATGGTCGTTGTTCATGATATTAAAAATGGGAACATGCTATAGCTCTTAAACTAATTGAGATAGAATAATACATGGGGTATCTATTTCCACTAGACAGGACATTTACAGTCATTTTATTGGTCGTATTTACAATCTGATGCTATACTGACCATTAAGTCTAATATGGAGGGCGTTGTAGCTATATTGATGTACTATGGGTCATAACTGAAACCTAGTCTATCTCACAAAACTGATCAACAGATCAGATACTGATACTGAACTGTTAACACATGTTACTGTCTATGTACTGGGTGTTCATCTGAGTACTAGAAAAGTTTAGCGAACGGTGCAGCATTTAAAGATTTTACACTGGACAAGCTCCAGCCAGGATCAACAAAAGAGGGGTATGTGTGAAAGGAATGGCAGAGCTAGATGAAGGCGAGGTAACTGGTGCTTATTCAGTGTTACTCGAAAGAATCACTGTCTGATGGGAGCTTCACGGTTTCTTTTTTATTCTTTTAGTGACACTTTTATTCCAGGTTTATGAAAGGTTTGAGCTACTCGTATCACCACACACAACATTCATGACAAAGGTATTAAGGGCATTCATGGTTTCAGTGGAGATAGAAAGTGATGATCAAAGAGAGCTCGAGCTGTTTTGTTTCATAGTACATATCTCATATATACCGGTAGGCCTTTTACCATGACCATAGATACGACAGTTACTATTAGATCCAATCATGACACGTACCATAGTGTCATGGCTGTAACATGGGTCATTATTTTGTTACAAAGTGACCTCCATATATAATGTTCAACATAAGTAGGGGATATTCAAATATAACACAATATAACAGAGATGTACTCATGTGACAAGGGAATGGCATTAAAGATTATAGTCAGGATAGTGATGTAGGTCCGGGGAAGACACATATAGGAAACAGGGTTGGTGCTTGTCAATTTGACGTTTTCAATATTTGCACTAGTAAGGGGTAAAACCACTGCGGTTCGCGAATCCGACGTGGACTGCCCCTGCGTGTGCTGTAACCTCACCGTGGTGCAGGGGTGTAACATTCTCTTTGAGAATGGCCAATACAGCACAAATTGAAGTTTAGAGTAAAATTCGGTGTCCGTAAAATTCTGTGATATTTGTATTTGTATTTTTGCACAGTTCTTTACACTGTTTTTGTTTAAACCTTGAATTTTTATATTGATGTTGATCATCACTTTATTTATTTGCATTACCATAGTTTGACACCCAATAGCCGATGTATTTTTCGTGCTGGGGTGTCGTTAAACATTCATTCATTCATTCATTCATTCCGACGTGGACTGCTCCCGATTAAACGGCTAAATTTTGTCTAAAGGTTCCAAAGACTTGAAAACCACCCTCAAACTTTGACTCCTAAAAAATGGCCATGGGGAAGTCATATGTAACGCCACTATTAGCACTAGTGTTGAAGTGCAATTAGCTAATTAACTAAACGCCAAAAGAATCTTCACTAAGGTAAAAATGTGTATAACTTGGTCCACATACCTAGAAACAAGACATGGCAATACAATGTTCTAGAGGTGTTTCAATACAAATATGTTTTCTCTTTCGAAATTAAAGTATTTAATTCACTCTTTCTTTCCTTCTTTCTTCCTTACCTTCTCTTTTCTCCCTTTACCATATCCTTCAAATCTTTCCTCTACCTCTATCTTCACTGTTAACCCCACATATTAGTGAACTCCATGTTTTCATGTATTCATGCTTATTAATATTATTATATTGATTCTAATTACACTATATTATATATATATAAATAATGTTCATATGTACTTATAACATGGATGTAAGGTAGTGAAATCAGGGCCCCCAACCCTGACACTGCCATACTTGTATCTGGGGTCAATAAAAATTTTTTTTTACAAAAAATGTGTATAACATTATTTCGGTTTAGATTGTACGTAACCTAATTTCTTTGCTTTTGCATTAAGTGACACGAAGAAAAATGTCGACTATATATATATATATATATATATATATATATATATATATATATATATATATATATATATATATATATATTCAAACGATGGGTCAGATTGAGGTTAGAATAGCACAAACGTTGTTGCTAGTAATTTTGGTGTTCATCAGAACGCTATGCAGTGTCTGCGGAGATGTTCTCGACAGTTTAGGTACACTAGGGATCTTCCATGTTTAGGGAGTCGACATCTAACGTCACGTTAAAAAATCGTCAATATCAAGCGGGTACACATATGGAATCATTTGAAAATAACAAGTTCAACATCCCAATGTATCCCTGAGTTAAGGTCAATCAGTGGAAAAACTGTACGCAACCGATTAGGTGATTACAAAGTACGACCATGACAGTGTACATCAATACGTTGTTCTGTTTCATCGTCACCGACGGCGCACCAAGCATTGTGTAGACAGTACTTCAGGTTCAGAAGACAGGAGAGGATCACTATACTTTTAACAGATAAATAGTACATCTATGTAAACACAATATTTTTAAAATTAAAAAATTTAAGTCTCACTGAAATTTTAATGATGCACACGAACCTTTTCCCGTGAGTATATACTTGGACATATAATAACATGAAGAGTGCATTAATTGTATTTATTTATGAAAATGAGGTTTCCTAATTATTATTACTTTAAAATATTTAACGAAATGCTAATGTATAATTGTATTTTGATGTAGATACAGCAGTTATGACAGCAATATCTTATTTATGACTAAATTGATTATTATAAATATTGAAAGTGCTACGAAACTATTAAGAAAGACATGTTTTATTTAACGACGCACTCAACACATTTTATTTACGGTTATATGGCATATTATGGTCAAGGACCACACAGATATTGAGAGAGGAAACCCCACTTCAGGGGCTACTCTTACCGATTAGCTGCAAGGGATCTTTTATATGCATCATCCCACAGACAGAGTAGTACATACCACGGCCTTTGATATACCAGTCGTGGTGCACTGGCTGGAACGAGAACTAGCCAATGGGCCCATCGACGGGGATTGATCCCACACCGACTGCGCATCGAGCGAACGCTGTACCACTGGGCTACGTCCCGCCCTTACCGAACTATTACAACATGGATACGGAATTTTGTCGATTTAGAATGTAGAGTTACAGACTTTTTGGAATTTTGTCTCGTGGTTTTGGGGTTGTTTGTTTCAGAATTAGAAAACGATGCAAATATGTAGATGTTATTGTATAAGCTGGAGTGTCATATACAATTTATGGAACGAATTTGGGAATGATTTTATTTGTCGAGCGTGAACGAGGGGTATAAAACAATCCCCAAAGTAGTTCTATAAATTTTGTGGCACTTAGCCAAATGTGATTATTTATTTATTGCCTATAAACTGTAATGTATAACAAAAGGAAGGAAGGAAATGGTTTATTTAACGACGCAATCAACACATTTTATTTACGGTTATATGGCGTCGGACATATGGTTAAGGACCAAACAGATATTGAGGAAGGAAACCCGCTGTCGCCACTTCAAGGGCTACTCTTTTCGATTAGCAGTAAGGGATCTTTTATATGCACAGGATAGCACATGCCACGGCCTTTGATGTACCAGTCGTGGTGCACTGGCTGGAGCGAGAAATAGCCCAATGGGCCCTCCAACGAGGATCGATCCCAAACCGACCGCGCACCAAGAGAGCACTTTACCACTGGGCTACGTCTCGCCCGTTGTACAACACAAGTCAAGTAGATTATTGTAACGGCTACAGAACTGGCGTTATCAGCCAGATTATGAAAACCCTCATTTACACGCATAGTAAAGAGTCCCATCTATATGAATAAAACAACTTAAATATAGGTACTATTCATTTATTTGTTCATTGAAGTGAAGTTTTATATTTTCGTGGATGCAAGTCAGTGTCAAAGATACATTGATGATTTCAATTTCACTAAATGCAACTGCCGCAAACTTGCAGCTGCTATACAGAATAGCTACCTCAGAAGTGTACTATATCGATACTGTCTTGTAAAATAAAGTGAAAATAATAAATATTATTTGAGAACTGTGATTTAAAATCATCCAAAAGCAACAGAAAATTAGCTACAAAACCACTGAAGGGGTGTCAATATATGACAATATTTTGGGGTGGGGGTGGTGAGCAGCCACACCACCGTCATGGCCTTTGTACCTTCGGCACTCGCCCCCACCCACCTCCCGCCCGCCGCCCGATGCCCCCTTAAAATACATGGAACTACATAGGCCTACAATTCGCTTATCTTGCCGTGCAAACAAGACCTGTTTTGAGGGTGTATTTGACAACCCCGTAAAAGTGGAAGATAACAGAATCACAGACAGCTTGGTTGGCCCCGTTAGTTATAAAATCCTGGTTACGTATACACCAGTGCCTATGCCATAACGACAGTATGAAATAATACAATAATTATTAAACCGTTTATTATAAACTGGACACACACGGGACCAAGGGGTGGGAGTAGCCCAGTGGTAAAGCGCACGCCTGATGTGCGGTCGGTCTAGGATCGATCCCCGTCGGTGGCCACATTGGGCTATTTCTCGTTTCAACCTGTGCACCACGACTGGTATATCAAATGCCGTGGTATGTGTTATCCTGTCTGTGAGATGATGCATATAAAAGATCCTTTGCTACTAATGGAAAAATGTAGCGGGTTTCCTTTCTGTCACTGTCAAAATGACCATATATTTTGTATCCAATAACCGATGATTAATAAATCAATGTGCTCTAGTGGTGTCGTTAAACAAGTAAAAATGTATGTATGTAGGCCTATGTATGTGTGTGCGTGCGTGCACAGGTCCGTAGGAACGATACCTGGAGGTGGGCACAATGTCTAGCAAAAGGGGCACGGTTTCTATTGTGGGGAGAGGGGGGCACAAGCCACATTTTTTATCTTTATATACATAGACTAGGAAAAACCCGTACATTTTCGTACGGATCTAATGCTTGCGTATATGGGTATGTCTCAAGAAAGATAACAGAGGATTCTTCTTCAAACGACAGTTCATCATCGTTTTAGACAAGTCATCTGAAATGCCCTAACAATAGGCGTAAAACGCTGTAACTTGTGAATGTAAATCGTCCCAAACTTTGCAGTCAGAAAACAATCGCGCTTTACATATTTTTACACAGCCGCGTATGTAGGCATTTATTCAGGGAGGATCTAGACTGGCTAGCGAAGTTTCTAGGAGAGTCGAGACATGTTCCGTGGAAAATATATGTTTAAAAATATTTGCTTAAGCAGGGGAGTTTTCAACTCCCGAATATCCATCCAAACCTACACCTTTGTACACGCGTCTGTTATATGTCATGAATTCCTTATCACAAATGTCAATATATCTAGCCTGGTCATTTCATATATGAGCTGAACGGAAAGAGGTTCGTAGTAACCATTTATTTACCAAAATTGTTAATAATCATAAATTATCCTCCTGGGTCTGTGATCATGACGGGGCAAACGGCACGTAGGTTCATAGTACTAAATCTTCTATCGAATATACAGAGGAGTGGCTTTTGTATTCGCTGCACTAGTACGTACATTCACTGCATTTGGAGCGAGTACAAGTCTCAAAGGCACATTATTATAGTTGTAAAGCCATCTTGCCTCCATTTCCCAACCCCCGTTAAAAATATATATTTACTTATTTATTTATGTATTTTTAAATTTATAAACTAATAGTTCCAGTGCATAATATTTAAGTAATATACTCGAACATATTAAAATTGTTACGTTTTAAAACTTGCCATTCGGTCTAAACAATGGCTTTTCTAAGGATTCCATTCAGTCGTCTCTTTGAAGAAAAAAGTATAGATAGATAACTGTGGGACAAACAGATATGCGCGATAATCAGAATTCATTTCTTTCATCTAATAAATAAAATTAGTTGCTTGTAATTATTGCAGTGGTAAGACGCTCGCTCGATGCGCGGTCGGCGTGGGATCAGACCCCGTCGGTGGACCCATTGGGCTGTTTCTCGTTCCAGCCAGTGCACCACAACTGGTATATCAAAGGCCGTGGTATGTACTACCCTATCTGTGGGATGGTGCATATAAAAGATCCCTTGCTGCTAATCGAAAAGAGTAGCCCCTGAAGTGGCAACAGCGGGTTTCCTCTCTCATAACCATATGTCTGACGCCATATAACCGTAAATAAAATATGTTGAGTCGTTAAATAAAACATTTCTTTGTTTATTTTAGAAGCTTGTAGTTAATCTTTAAATAAGCTTTACATTTCAAAACAAAAACTAATCAAATATGGAAATAGCTAAAAGTGATCCATTAATAAGAAAAATACAAAACACTAACGTAACAAATTTATATACAATATCTATATTACACGTATTCAATGCTCTTTAGAAAACATTTGTCACAAATGGTCCCAAAAACGCAACACAACAATCACCGAAACCATGTTATCACAATGCTTTGAACTTGTACAAAAAACCACCATCGACACTATAGACGCAAAATTTCCAGTTCAAACTTATACATCGTATATTAACCACGAATACTTACTTAGTACATCAGTAGGAGATTGCGAATGTGACATACAAGCAGATAATCTATGTACATTTTGTTCTAATAAAGGGGAATCGTTAGAACATTGATTCTTCACTTGTTATCACACAAGACAATTTTGGGTAAACTTTAAAAACTGGTTTGAGATCAAAACAGGTACTACCTTGAATTTAGATACATACGTATGTGCTATACTACTTGGAGGTCCACACTTAAGTATTTTATTAAATCATCTATTTTTAATGGTGAAACGGTACACTTATAGTTGTAAATATACAAATCATTCTCTAAATTTTATTGAAGTTGTAAATATAATAAAGTATCACAGAAATATTGAAAAATTCATAGTCAGAAAAAGAAGACCAGTTCATAGGTATATGGGTACAACTTTAGTCATTTAAAGGCGCTATTTCTCTATTTCTCTTGTTTTGTTTTCAAACCAATTATACTTACAAATAACACAAGTACTAGTATACATATCTTACACCTTTGAAACACCCATCATTCTTTTGTCCTTATTCTTCCTCTCCATTTTCCTAACACCTGTCATAATTCTTAATTATAATTTTTTCCTCTTCCTCTTCTTCTTCAAAACACGTGTTGTCCTTATTACATTATACACCCGCTTAAAACAGTTAATAAAAACCCTCAAGAACACATTTGGGTGTTGACAGACAAACCTTTCCTTTTTTCCCCTTCCCTTCGTTCCCTTTTTAAAAAATTTCTCCAATGTAAGCTCATTTCACCTATCCTCCTTGACCCTCAGATCATTTCAATATATATATGAATATGGTTGTGCAATGTATAACAACAAATGTAATGAATATAACACCTATACATAATATGAAATATAAAACCTTTACCTTACCGTTATACATGTACACATAATCATATTATACTTTTATTATTGTATATTGTAAGACGGTAATTCAAGGCACCCCAACCTTCACGTTGCCAGTGATCTGGGGGTAATAAAGGTATATTATTTTTTTTAAAGGAACAAAAAGAGGTAAGTATGCAATTCGTGGACATTGTGCACTGCCTGGGTCCGTTATTTTTGTTTACCAAATGCGCCGTGTATATTTACATATTGCCGCTTCACATAGCACAACTCATAGACAGTGTGGTTGTCATCTCCAATCCCGACTACATGTATGTGGGTGATTCACAATTTAAACAATCCTTGCTTTGCAAGTATGAGCATGAGTGGTAAATTTTTAAAAGCGACTGGGAATGCCAACAAAACAGGAGAAACTTTCGCTGCACATTAATTCTGCGTGTACATACATATATAACATTGTTGACCCACCAAACTTTGTGACACGACACGCTGTCATTTCGTTTAATAGTGACAGCCCTACTGTTAGGTACACGGTGTGTATTAATAGTGTAATAATATTAGATTTCTCTATACCGGACGAACATGAATTCTATATAGAGAAAATACTACACATATAGCAATATGTTGTTTACTAATTATATTGACCTTTATATTCTTTTAGTTACATAATATTTTGTGTTCTTATTGGGTATATAAAATACTGTTTTTCAAACAACAAAACAAAACAAAACGACAACAAAAACAAAAATGACCAAAAAATAATAATAATAGGAACCCACAAACAAACAAAAACAAAAACAAAATAAATAAAAACAAATTGGCATTATTAATACATGTATAGACGTTTACATTGTGAAGTTAGACCTATGCACTCTCCTTTTTATTTGGTATCTATGAATCACAAAAGTAAACTACAAGTAAATCTACATTAATTTAGTTAACTTTGAGAGAGAGTATTTTTACATACCCCTGTACCACTAAGGTTTCGGGCAGAAAACTTTGAAGGAGGGATGGAATGTTTTATTTAATGACGGACTTAACACAATTTAAATACGGTTGTATGGCGTCGGACATACGGTTAAGGACCAAACATATGAGAGAGAAAACCCGCAGTCGTTATGCGAAGGGTTACCTTTTCCGATTAGCAGCAAGGGATCTTTTATGTTTTAATAAATTAATGGATGTTTAACAACACCCCAGTACAAAACAAAATACAGATTGGCTATAAGTATCACCCAACAGATTCAATAATACATACCACGGCCTTTGTTACACTGGCTGGAACGAGAATTAGCCTAATGGGCACACCGACGGGAATTGATCCTAGGCCGACCGCGCATGAGGTGAACGTTTAAAAACTGGGCTACATCCCACCCCTAGTTAACTTTCAATACACATGCATATGTCAGGTAAATATTTTCGTGGATCGCCCTATATGGGACATGCATTGTACAGGTAGGCATGTTTACAGTGGATGGGGAATGGGAGAAGAGTGTTAAAAATACATTTTAAGCGAATGGATCTACTTAATAATATTTTTTGTTTACTTATTTTGCCGATGTTTGGTTCAGGAATTAATTTGTATAGTATTGCAATTTCATTTTCCAAATTTCTTCTTTTTTCGTTTTAGAAAGACAACATTTCAGTAGTGATTTTTGTCAGTACCGTAACGGAGGTCAGTACCGTAACATGTAAGTCGGTACCGTAACAGGGAATAAAACCATTCATGTGTGCTCCAAATTTTATTTTATTTCATAAAGTATTGATGCAACACCTCGATTCAAACGAAATACTTTAATCAACGGTGACAATTTTCTACTGCATCGAAACTACCTCAAGGTTTTTCTTTTAAAAGTATTCATTTTGCACGTTGTTTAAAAAAAAGTGTCAATTTAAATTCATTATTTATTATTTAAAGCCATTCGAAAAACAAACAAGAAGCTCAGCTTGTATAAAACCTTTCATATTTAGTTAGGGATAAAAAGTTTTGATGATGTATGCTTTTTATTGATTTGTGATTAATTTACAATCATGTTACGGTACTGACAAAATGAGCGGGTGACCTTGTTTTGATAAAGTCATTTATTAGGCCTACTTTTGAAAAAGAAAAGTGCGCTGCTAACACTGACATATGAATATGATCCCCTGGTGTTTATTTTATTAAGTCACCCAATAATTTAAACAAAAATAGTGACTTATTATTTTTGAAAATACAAACTTGAATTTGGGACTTTATCTGATAATAACCCATATGGTAGCCTACTTAGTTAGTAGGCCTACACATAATGTATATAGCCTACTTAGTTAGTAGGCCTACACATAATGTATATAGCCTACTTAGTTAGTAGGCCTACACATAATGTATATAGCCTACTTAGTTAGTAGGCCTACACATAATGTATATAGCCATATGTCACGGGGATTCTATAATTCCCGTAACTGAATAAAACACGATTATCAAAATGTCTCTCCTACTTGTATATCTATTAGATCTCTCTGTAACAGGCTGTTAACCCTAGTATGGCTCGTCTCTAGGTATGATCAGAGATACGATCTTATATAAAGTATATATTATTATAGCACGTTAGTTCTCTAGAAAACACAACAAAAACACAATACACTTTGGAATCTGTATTATCCTACGCTGACAAATGTACAGCCGTAGTAGTTAATTAATAACAACAATAATAACAACCCAGAACTGATCACTTAATTAGTTAATCTCTAGGTGTCTAGTTACACAATATGCGAATCACTTCACCGTTACACCACACCCACACGTGTGATAATTGAGAAACGCTTACAGGAGAAGTTAATTAATAAAGGAATTACAACACCATTCCTAACTGGTTAATTTTTAATTAACCCTTACTACTCGTTCAGTAACGTGTGATAATTTAGAAACGCTTCTTGGGGAACTTAATTAATAAAGGAATTAAAGCTCTATTCCTAACGGGTTAATTTTTAATTAACCCTTAACTACTCTTTCAGTAATCTGTAACACAAAATTAATACTGGTACCTATCACAATAAAGACAATAACCTACAGTTTACCTAGGGTCTTCTAGGATGACTGGCTAAGCTTTATATTACCAAATACTCATATAATGTTAGAACAAAAAGTCTACGATTTACTTCGTCAGATGACCGAAGACACTGTCTAAAGAATATTGGTATATACAGTATTAAAATATTTAAAGTCACATCAATCACATCAAGGTTATACACAGAGCAGAAATGATATTTACCAAGTCCTAACGGACTACGTTCGTGATCCCCTGGAGCCGTCCTAATTCGTTCTCCTAGATATCTCTAAATCCTAGCTATTTATTATAAATTCAGAATTGGCCTGGGAGTACAAGGCGGTACCTCACGTATCATCTCATAGTCTGACTCTACTAGAGTCGGTATTATTTCTCTCTGATCGTCAGACTTACTGACGCCATCGTCGCCAAAATCACGGTTGTAAAACCGCACTCGCAGAGGTATTACGTAACTACTCGCCACATGGCCTCCACAGCGGGACTAAGTGCATATTGGAATGTCCGATCGTGCGAAGTATTACGTAACAAGTTGCCCATCTGGGCTACGGGCAATAAACTGCACACGGCCCTCTAACACAATTAAAATCGCCACAGGCGAAACAAATTTAAGAGCATGTACCGTGACACCATATGTAGCCTACTTAGTAGGCCTACATATAATGTATATAGCCATATGTAGCCTACTTAGTAGGCCTACACATAATGTATATAGCCATATGTAGCCTACTTAGTTAGTAGGCCTACACATAATGTATATAGATTTAGAATGTTAAACAGGTTGTATTATTATGTCTGTTATTGTATTGTGCGGATATCATGCACGACAACAAATGAATAAATAATAATTAAAGACAAAGATTTATACATGATGTTATATAAACCTAAAAATGCTCATACCTCCATGTGAAGAATCAATTTGCATCAGAAATATGATAACGAATAGTCTAGTCACCACCATCGTGTTCTCATAAGCTAGGACCTGAACGAGGTGTTCCATGCGACTTTATATAACCCCAGCATGGCAGTACAAGTATTAGTTCTGATGTGTGTACTTGTAAATGATAAGAATTAAGAGCATGCGCGTCAAACTGATTTGTATCCACTTGAATTGCGCTTTGTCGCACCCGGTTCTGCGATGCGGGTGGTTTAAAATTGTTAGCTCTCTGCTAGCCGGTACCACGCACATAAATTAATTGCTTTTCAATCTGTCTTCCCCACCCACACAATAAATTAATAATGTACTGAAAATTATACAAGACATACATAATTTTTTTTTAAACTTGAATAAGAGAAAGCATTTCTACAAGTGCGAGACCTAGCACTGCTTCTTCTTTTTCTTCTTATTTTTTTAAAGCATCTATAAGAAATGAAATAAGCAAACAAACCAGATATAGGAACTGCACACAAGGCCAAATGTACTAGTTAATGATCCAGCCAGTGCACCACGACCGGTATATCAAAGGCCGAGGTATGTGTTATCTAGTCTGTGGGATGGTGCATATAAAAGATACCTTGCTACTAATAAAAAAAAATGTAGTGGGTTTCATAAGCTCAGTTTCTATGACTACTCAGTTGTAGCATATCGATCCAAATCAAACTACCACAATTAAAATTTACAGGTAAAGCTTTTTCCAAAACAAAAAAGGGTCTCTGTAATATGTGGTGGAGAGTTTTCAAAGAAGATTAAAAATGGAGGGAAAATATGATCATTCGCAGAAAACGAAAATGAAAGAAAGCGGACCCGTTTTATTGAATGACGACTTAATTTAGTAAAACTGTCATCATCGAGATGTTGTAGATATCGTTTTGTAAGTGTCAGAATTAATGGATGAGTGTTAATTTTAATATATAAACCTATGGCTTACATACTTGTGACTGATCTGTGATCAATAAATTCGCACATCCGGACCAACAGCAGGGTTTAGTGATCGAGAGTGGGGCACAATTGCCTTGGTGGTTTAGATTACAACTAATGTTCGTTTATTAACTTTGATGTATTAAGCGATTACTATACAATAGACGGTATTCCCATGGTGAACTAGTATTCACAGAAATCTGGTGTAAAATTTGATGAGTCATGACCATGAATGCCTGATGATGATGTGATGATGACGGACACATGATGTTCACTTTTAAGTGGGACATATTTATTTTCACAGATCTTGTTCACAGGAAAGACTTCCGTATTTTCACCCCTACTGGGGTATTGAATTAACCATATCAACTACGTTAAACACTACAAACGACGTAGTGCTAGGCCTGGATTCGAACTCCAGACCATCTGGACTGTAGACTGTAGTCGAGTACTCCAACCATTCGACCATGCAGTGGATCAACAAGTGAAACTGCATTTTAATACTTATAAATCTCATAGGGCAGGTCTGGCCATATCCTAAAATTTTCAATTGCCCACCGGGTAAGTAACTCAAATTTCACTTGCCACAAAAAAATTAACTCGTCCCAAAACATAAGCAGTTTAAATAAAAATTAAACTGTATGTTTCAAACAATTTCACATCAAACAAAGCACTTGTAAGCCCTGTATTACTAAATATGTTTATTTCCTTTAATTTGTGAATGTAAAAAAACAAAACAAAATTGCTATGGGCATGAAGTAAAACTGAAAATGAGATTATGATTTTTTAAAAACATAAAAAATCATCATCGAAAATTTGCTACTTTGGTTAATGATTTCAGTCAATAAAATTATTATTATTTTTGTTTTTTTGTTGTTTTTTTGTTTATTGGTTGTTGTTTTTTTGGGGGGTGGGGTTCTGAGTTGTTTTTTTTGAGAAGGGAGTTCATAACGGACAAGTTTAAATATTAAAAAAGTATTGATCCCATTACAAAATTTCATGTACGCACACCTACTCACTGTTTCTTAACATTTAGTCAATTAAATGTTAATTGCTTGTATATTTAATACATCAATTTAATTGGGAAACAAATGTTTAATGTGAAAACTTGCAGATGGACAACCTAATTTCATAATACGAAACGCTACTACATTAGTGAAAAACCGACCGTGCTGTGGGAATTCCCTGACCTCGTTTTACATCACCAGCGGTTGCAAAGCAAAGTACTGGTAGGCATTAGAACTGACAGAGTAGGAGTTGGGGGTTTATCGAGAGCTAGACATTCAGTAATGGAGGCATGCGGGGTTGGGGCTCTATGGGCCGGAGTCTGTTACCACAGAAGTCACAGTTGAAGTGTGCAATGTAGTCCACTTGTAATGCATATAGTTGGTGAAATTGTTGGCCCAAGAATAGAACAAGTATGACTCAGTGGTTTTTTTCGTTAAATTTTTTTTTTCTTCCGTTTTATGTTTTTGTAAATTCCGTTTCAGACTACAACATGTAATTAACAATTGAACTAACACAAGTTGTGACAAATTATAGGGTCAAAAAATTGACTGGTGTCGCTATATGTCATTAAATCAAAGTAAGCCAACATATTAGTAACGAAAAATCACATCAGGAGCAAAGGCTACAGTTATAATAACTACATAAAGCATGATTGTCCATTTAAGTGCACTGCATTATTCAATGGGGCTTAGGGTTCACAAAATGTAAACATTTATTTTATAATCTCTTTGACAGTCTAACGTCTGCAAATTGAAGTATGCACATAACAGCGGAGATAAAGTAACATTGCAACGTTCAGCTGTTTTGTGCTAAACGTTTGCAAACATATTTTGACTGGTGGTTCCCGAAATGGTCATTCGGTTTAATGTGTAGTGTAAAAATCTGTCTTCCAAGACAAGTGTTAGCGACAAACCGCTGGCTAAACTTACTCATGGAAAGAAAAACAAAACCCTGTCCCATCTGCACAGGCGCAACAGACTAAGCAGTAAACCAGCCCCAATTTCAGCCAGCAAACATTTCGCCAACGTTTGCGAAGTGTTTGATTGGTTTCCAATGTGACCATTTGGTTTAGAGCTTGCCAATGGTACTGCGCATGGGTCAATCGTTAGTTTTACAGCGTGTTGCAATAGTATTAATTTTTTCAACTTCGCGGAAAATCGTAATTCCGTTTCCAAATGTAAATTCCGTTTCACAATGGGAATTCCGTCCATTTTTCGCAATCGTGGAAAATCACTGGGTCTAGCACTGTGCTCATGAATCAAAACAAAAATTAATATATTTTTAAAACAAAGGCAATGAGCAGTAATGGACGCTGTATTCGTGGGAAACTTAAAGTTTTCCTGAAGAAATTAACCCATAGAAGCCGAGCTATACATTCAAACAAGCACCAAGAAAATATGAACTGGAGTCTGAGCAACTGTAGCGAAAATAGACGTCGGAAATGAGCGTAGTAAACGTTGCATGCGACACCTTGTTTTGCAACCACTGCATCACACGTGTGTTGCGCGAGCTCACATAGATAAAGCGAAAACTAACTTTACAGAGTCCACTTAAAGCAATTTTAGTAACGTAATGTTCTAAACAGGTTTTTTTCGATTCTTCAACGTTTTCAGCGATTTACTTCACGGACACCGACATAAAATACCATGATTTACGAATAAATGCCTAATTTCTTAAATGCCTTCAAAATAGGGGCGCTTATTCAAAGACATGGGCCTACTTCCGGTTAAATACGGTACTCAATATAATAATCAGACTTGCTGCAGACTACAGAATTACAAAAATTGCAAGTGTACAAAAGAGTTAAAACAGGCACTTTTTATTTGGAAATTTTGGTTGCCCAGTGGACGACTGAATTGTAAAGTTTGCTCGTCCAAGCAACTTTTTACTCGTCTAGAGCAAGCGGACGAGTACTTTTGGCCAGCCCTGTAGGGTGTATTTTGACAGAATGAGCCGAATGTTTACGGAATAAAACAATGATTTAGTCCCATAATGCCTCATTCTGTCTTCTGTGATATATTTCTTCCAAAAGCACCATTGTGGAGAAAATTTTACACAGAATAGTCAAAATGTCTAATTTTTCAAAGGCAAAACAGCGATATTGGATTACGAAATATAAACATTATGTTGGTTTTATAGAACAAATTGTTTTAAAAGGTATTGTACAGGCATCGAAATAAGCATTGTGTCTGGTAACCCATTTACAGGTTACCACAAAATATAGTCTGGTAACCTATAGGTTTCCACAACTATATGAAAGTTAGAATTGAATTCCTGTTACTACTACGCGGTTGTTCTGAAATTGTAACGGTGCACGCGAACCTCGGTACGAGAAACGAAATCCGGAAGTAAATTTATCTAGTGGGATAAACGCGGATTGCCAAAATTTGCTTTGCAATTGCACAAGTGCGCAAGAACATCGGTGCAATTTTGTACGAGAAAATAAAACGCGGACATAAATTCATCTAGTGGACACTGCTTAAACGCGGAGTGACTTGCGCGCAAACATCGATGCAATTCCTGACGAGAAATTAAAATGCAGAAGTCCTGCATGCATTGCCTGGTTTACATTCGGAAACGAAACTACCGTTCGTTGAAATTTTTGGTAACCTCCCGGTAACCTGAACGACCGTTCTCGACTTATTTCGATGCCTGATTGTATATGAGTATTGCTGACCCTAACCTAAAACTAATTCTAACAAATATTTCTTTAAAATTGTTAGGGGGAGGAATAAGGATGACTTGCCTGTTCACATTTAGAGTAAAATATCCATATCATTAATTAAATTTGGATTAAATTAGTATTAGCCTGAGTACTCTGACATTTGAGAGTTTAACGGACATTATGATCGCTCTCTCAGCCAGAGATAGCTCTGTAGAGAAAACATAGAATGTCTGCCTACGGTTAGCAAAGATTTCTGCTCTAATGTAACAATAATCCTATGTTTGACACTAAAATACCTTTACATTTATCATTTTCGAGTTCACTGATAACAATATTTCACATAGTAACCACTAATGCACACACTACATGAAGAAACCAGGGTTGAAAACCATGGTCACCAGCAGGGCCAGTTGAAGAGAAATCTTACTGGCCCTTCTCAAATTCAACTAGCTCTCTAATTATCACATTGAAATTTGACTGTTCGTATACATGTTAAACCCATACCAACTCAAATAAAAAAAAATTGATAAAAGAAATCCAGTATAAATAGAAATGTTTCTTTATTAATTACCATTAAATTATACAGATTAAATCTAATTTTTTTTACAGGGGTGAAGATGAAATGCTAGAACAGCCAAGTTATGTAGCTTGACTTGTATTGTCTCTGAAGTAAAACAATAATGCAGTACAAAGAGAATAAAAGTAGAACTGTGTGTGCTGTAGCAGACCTTGTCTTTTAAGGTGTGCAGGTGTGATTACGCTCGTACAGCCCACGTAATTTCAATCTGCCGAGTGTGAAAAATAACACGTGACACTTAACAAACGGCGCACATAAAATAATTTTGTATATTGTTTGCCACTATTTACCTTATGTAGCTGATAGAAAGATCTGTTTAATAATACGAGAACGGCAGCGTCTTTGCAAGATTTTAATATATGACTGGTACTTATCTTTGCTATACAAATTAAAAAACACTGGTTTAATAGACATCTTCAAAGACGTACCAATCCGATCAAAACTTCTTTGCCTTCTTTAATTTATTCTTAATTAGAAACAGGCCACTTTTGTACGGTCACAATGTAAGATCACAATTGTTATGTCTGATAAAGATAACTCAGTTATACTGTTCATATAGTTATGACAAAAAGAGAAAACAGATTGAACTAAATAGTGGCTTCTGTAGTCTACACAAATGAACACTTTACGAAAATCAGCGATGTCAGTAAAATTGTCTTGATTAGTTCATAACTGTTAGCCTACAAAGCTTACGTGAGGTCCCAAAAATGGCGATCGTGTAATTTTATACTTTGTTTTTTTTTAAAAAGAAATGCAATTTAGATGGAATAATAAAAAGAAGGAAAAGAAATGATAATAGGTATGTAGGAATAAGCCTAGGTATTTTATTTTTACGTCTATTATTTTTCTTTTTTATCTTTAAAAAAAAAATCAAATAAAACTTCATTTAAATATTTGTATTTCAGCCAGAGGTTAATGAATTTGCATGTTATTTATATATGTATATATTTACACCCTATAGTAACAGTAATCAATGATCATTGCCAGCTATTTAATTTTTGTGACTGGAACATGATTTGATGCACAGTATTCTGTGGCATATTGACCAATCGGGGTCAGATTATTTTTACTCTTGGAATTCTGCATGCGCTCACTCTGGTCTACTTGACAACTGGTGTCTAAAATTATGAGGGTTTTTTTTTATTATCTTTATTATGGCATCCCAAGTTTGAAATAAAATCCTTTGTAATCACAGATTTTGTCAGAGTTTGTATATTTTTATCAACAACATTGGGGCCATTCTAGATCAATGATGTAACACTGACTTGACAGATGTCAGAGCCGTTCGTAACTTGTAGTGGTAGGTCAAATGACGTGTGACAAAATGTTGAGGGAGGGAGACTGGTTGCATAATTGTGAAATTAAAAATGTCACTTAATTGTAGGCATATGTTTCACAAGTTATTTAAAAAATGTTTTAATAATATAAGTCAGTAGTGCACACCTGAGATGCTTGGGTCGTAGTTCATGAACCACCTCCTCGGAAACAGTGGGTTTTTCCAGTGTTCGAGATTAACAGTATTCCAATATCCCAGGGATACCAGAATTTAATTTTGGATACTAGACTTCAATAACCCAGTATCCCACCGGGATACCATATAATGTTGTTGGGTTTTTTAAATACACGTTTTTATTTTTCGCTGAAACAATGAAAGTCGTCATTTACTGGTGAAGTTAAGTAACAGTATTTTCGAGCTTGTACCCAGTCTAATGCTATGCCATAACAATACTACACTGGGGCAATAGCGGCATAGCTATAGACTGAATACTGCTACGTCGCTACTGTTTTTGTAGGATGTTTCCTCCCTTCAAATTTTACTTGAGATATTGATTCCACATCTGCAGAAAATTGATATAGGTAGGTTATCATTAGTAATGTCAGAAACACTTATAAATTACTGCTAAATATTAATTTATGTCAGTATTACTCAAAAATAGATGCAGCAAATATTTTTGCCGATTCTGTTTGATTGCGAATTTCACAAATTCCGCGATGGCAATTGCGGCTTTGCAATAGACTGGGAACGAGAACAGTGTCTTCCAAGTTTGTTAGATGTTATTTATGAATTTCCTTTAAGTGGGATATTAAATTCTCAGGTGGGATACCAGATTTTGAAATGTTAGTATCCACCTGGGATACTGCCCAAATTTTTAAATCTCGAACACTGTTTTCCCATCCCAACTATCCTAATCATGTTCATTGTACATAATAATGAAATTCAAGACAAGTTGATTCCTATATATGTTTAGCTGCACATTCATCAAACCTCCATCTAACACTGATAAGGTATGTATATATAATTGTGTGCATCAAATTATCTGAATAGTACATATTTTATTGTAATTAAAAAAACATTATCAGCATCAGTGTATGTCATAATTATATTTCTATAATACTACTCCTGAAAAAAGTCAGACTACACTAATGAACCAAACAACATAAAATTAGAAGAAAACATTGATTTATTGGTTCATTTTTGCACCAATTACTTCATAAATTAATGATGCTTGGTTTTCACTCGCCTTAGCATTTTGATGAGTGCGATTTTTCACTCGCCTTTGTTTTTCAAAAGCCAAGGACTGCTGTAGTATATAACCTAGTCTAGGGATGGCAGTCCTCTTTATGGTGGTGCAAGACAGATGAACTAAACTGGCGATGCAAGAGGGGTAAAATATCCAGTAAAGGATTTCCTCGGGAGTGGCTGTCCTATAGACGAAGCACGCACATGTGGGAGCTTAATTTGGATATTGTAAATGCTGCAGTAGTAGGCTACTAATCAAATAAATATCGAAAGAAAAATAAATCTCTTAAAAAAAATAACAAAAACATTTCACCAAAATATACGATGTACTTTGTTATTATACAAAGCTTCTAGAATTTTTTATAAAATCCACTAGACATGGTATCAGTGATTTAAAAAATGTACTAGCCACGATTAAAAATTCACTAGCCCTACTTTACTTTAATACATTTTAACTAAATATTAGTAATAATCAGATATGTTACCTAAAGAGGGATATAGAGCTTAAAAAAAATTAACATATGGGGGCTGGAGTGGGGACAGGATATTCATATTTACAAAATATGTAACATTTGATAAACAAAAATTCACTAGCCATCGGGCATAGCACTAGTAGTGATTATCTAGCCCAACATTGAGTATCACTAGCAATGTTGATTGATGTGGGAGTGGGGCTACCATAATCTAGAAGCTCTGTAATTATATTACAAAGCGTAAAAACTTATTTATTGTTTATTACAGTAATATTTGGACGGTTATGCCAACATGTAAATCTTGGTGTCACTGTAGATTAATCTGTTCTTATTTCATGCAAATCGCGTAAACTTAAAACAATACCAACAACGACAATCAGTTAACTGATCTTTGGAATAAGCCCTGTAGTAATGGACAATTTTATTGTTATTTTTTATATGTGTGCATGCACTCACATTACTGTGAGTTAAAACTACAAGATAGATTTTGATTTTTTTTCCAGAAGCTAATTAAATATGATTCCTTTTTACCATAACATTGAACAACAATTGTCAAATAGTAGCTTTACTAGATACTTATGACGTATCCAGTCCATTCCAATAAGCCGACGACTTCCAGATTTAAAAAATATATGCAGTGTCTTCAATACGTTTTGAGCACTATTTTCAGAAAGACCCAGCCCAAATCCACAGAAGACTAGCGTTGTAAAAATATAGATCATGTTCTATGTCTTCTGCTGCTAAATCTGTAGTTTGTGCCAACACAATTGTTTTTGTCAATGTGTTTTGTCACATTCGATTCAGTTTCAGTGTCTTTCTTTTTCAACTGGTACCTTACTCGCCAGACCCTAAAATCAATGGTCGCCCAACGGACTACCTTTATAAAATTATTAGTTGCCCTTAGCCAATAAAGGTTGCCATGGGCGATCCTGCAACTGCTAATATTCAACCCAGAGAAATGTGTCAGCACCTACATATTTAACTGGAACATTATTTGATATCTCTGGCTGAGTGAGCGATCATAATCGTTGAAATGTCTGTCTAGCTCTCGGACGGTAGATTACTTTGGCTAATTTAGTATGTGACATACAAGTATACACACAAAACTATGTACATGTAAGTAGATTATGTAATCAGTTCAGTTTTTGCAAATGTTCTAATTGCTCTTATTAAAGTGGCATATTCTAAAAAAAATATTTTATATTGTACCTTGCTTTACAAACTTCATAATCCATAAACTGTCCTTGCTCATTCAGTAAATATTGTATAAAAATTATGCCTTTTTCAATATAGTCTTTGTACAATATGGGTTTATCATCTTTAATTACCATATATGACTATTATGCAAAATATTTGTACTCAATATTTCATCATTATTTTCCCAAGTCTGTTTTTGTTGTATCTTTAACCAACTGTGTAATACATTTTTCCAAAACAGATTTTAAATTAGTTTTTGTTTTTTCTGAAGGAAATAATCTTTGCAATTCAACATAATTTCTGTCTTTAAAGGTAGCGTCAACTCAAACAAGAGCCTTATGTGTTGGAAAGATACATACCCGGACCACCAACACATACTGACACTTTAGCACATGAAAAACACGTAATTTTAGAGTTAATAAAAAACCATGATTATTCCTGCTAACTGGGGGCAGCCATTTTGTTTCGTTTTTGTGACGTCCGGTGGGATAGCTTGGGACGAAGTGACGTGAGCTCCTGACCATCTCCTGTATGTACAGTGTAAAGAAAAGCAGTAATTTTCGACAAGGCACTTCTCTTTGATCAACCTGACTTGTAAAACAGCATAAATGACGTAAATAATATAATAAACTATTTAACTAAATATATTTCAAGTTGCATTAACGGAACAAAATGGGGTTATAGTATTTTTCTCTGTTTAATAATCCAAAGGAAAAATGTACACTATTAGGCCTATTGATATGTACAGCAAAAACGAGCAAAAACGACAACCCACAATACCCAAGTGATAATTTTGTTTTCTTTGGGACTACGTAATTGGTCAGTTCTGTGGTTTTAGATGGAATAGTCTACTTAATCAATAGTTTTACAGAACTATTTACACTAATAAACCATGTCCATTACAATTTTAGGGGCGACAGGTAATATTCCACAATACCGGTATGTATTTTTGTGTCTAGACAGCATCAATTGGCTCGTCTGGTTACCAATCAAATACACACCTGCCAATCAGGAATCACAGGTAGAAGCAACTAACAGTATATACCAATTAACTAAGAAAACACTCCGTGTATCATTTCAGTACGTAGGTTAATGCATGGGCAAAACATTGTTAATTGTTTCGACTTGTTGTGTAGCCACTTTGACAATGGTATTTTAGTTTGTATTGAAAAATAATATATATAGTGCTGGATATACTTATTGCTGGCTTACTGGGATGTGTATTATTACAAAACATTGCAATGTATGACTATTTATCATCCCGCAAAAACCAGGTAGATTGTGTTTCTCTAGTTCTAAGGCTCATTCCTGATGTTACGCATTAAGTATTATGTAACCACCAGCTCGCCAGAGGGCGTACTCACTGAGATGGTATAAAATGGCTGCGCCTGTTATATATAATAGCCGTCACATTTAACCGTTTTATTAATTAACTGTACGATTATACGTGTTGATATTAAGCAATAATGTGCATTATATATCGTTGAATATGCATACCAGGCCAAATGCCTTAATTGTCCTCTCCTTTAATCCTGTTATTGTTGGAATAAAGTTTTCCATTTTGAATTTGAAGTAAAAAGTCTTTATCCAAGAGACATTTAATGAATCATAAAATGTGAAAAATGTAACATTTTAATGGATCCATTTTTATACTCTTGTTCCAATACTTCTCGTTTAATCCTTTCTGGTTTGTTCTGCCATATAAAAGTATACAACATTGTATTTATTTGTTTTGCTATTACTTCGGATGGATTTGGTAAGGAAATAAGTAAATCGATTATTTTTGGTACTATTAAAGTTTTAACAACAACAATTCAACCCAAAACGGTCAACTTTCTTGATGACCATTGTTTTATTAATTTTTTTCATTTAAAGTAGTTTTTGTTGAAAATTATTTGCACTAATTTGTTCAATATTAATAATAAATTGTACACCTAATAGATTAAAATTTGTATCACCTCAAGTTAGTTTCCATTTTGAATGATTAAATACAACGTATCTCTTTGGAAAACTTTCTGCTACCAATCCAAATAATTTTAGTTTTTGAATAGTTAATTTTCAAACCAGAAACATTAGCATACTGGTCTAATATTCTTAAAGAGGGGAAGAGATTTGGGAGATCCATCCAAAATGAAGGTGGTATCATCTGCAAACAGATATTATGTATTCTTCACCTACTGTATGTTAATACTAAATTTAATTTCTAGTATCGTAACACACATTATAAAATTATAGGGGGGAGAGTGATGATTTTTAAATTCTGTCATGTCAAACGTAATATTTTATTTCAACTTTATTTTCGTGCTTATATCCAATTGAGGTTCAAGCACGCTGTCCTAAACACACACCTCCGCTATCTGGGATGTCTGTCTAGGACAGTGGGTTAGTTGTTAGTGCTTAGTGAGAGAAAAGATGGTGTAGTGGTATTACACCTACCCATTGAATCGTTAAAACTCTCACTGGGTTGGTGCCAGTACCGGGCTTCGAACCCAGTACCTACCACCGAGGCCGGTAAACGTAATAATGGTGTGTAACCCAAGTCTTACAGAGTTACGTCCCTTTAATATCTCGTTAAACTGAAAGTAGAGCTACTTGGAAGTGAACCGGAACAGCTGTGTTGTCATTTTCTAAGAAGAAAAAAAGCCAATCAGCAGATAATGACATCAGATTTATACAGGTAGACATACAGTATTGAAATAACCACAACAGATAGGTAGGATGTTTGCAGTAAAATAACACAGTATTGTCAGTTGTAAAATAATTAGATGTGGGTGGGGAGGCGTTCTGTGAAAATATTACTTCCAGGTAGGGTGCATATTTATTACCAGTCTATACCAGATGTTTAGGTGTCATGAAATATTTAGAGAGGAGTGTTTGGGTATTAAAAGGGATACAGGATCTTAAGTGTCAAGTAAATTATAAAATTGAAACAAAAACATTTAAAAATATTTCAACATTTTGTTTGGAACATCAAAATGTGCATATATTTACACTGTAAGTTACAGCTAAATAACTAGTTATCAAGATAACTGTTTTGGGTGCACTATTTTTATTGTGATTCCCAATATATTGAGAATAACTAGTTAATGACGTAGGATATCGGCTTTATCCTGTGAAGGTGTAAATCAACTAACTTACAAGGCCTCCCGCAAATACAGATTTGAGACCTGGTACTTTTTACAAACGATGCTCATTATCTATTTAAAAATAGCATTCATAATGTGGGTGGTTTTTTTGTTTGTTTTTAAAGTAACTCCTCAATTCTCCACTCCACTAATTTTGTGATTTGTGTTTATTTTATTCAGCCATGTTGTTGAGTTCAGCTTCTTGTTAAAGACGTCAGGCTTCACATTTTATTACAACCGTTCCATTTTTGTTTGTATAAATTATAACAACAAATATTAAGCCCTGTTCTGGACACCATAGTTGAAATGTGTCCAGGACTGTATGCTTGAACCTTAATCAGATATAAACATGAAACAAAATTAAAATGAAATGAAATATGGGGTGATGATAGCTTGTTTTTCTTGTTTGTTCCATTTAGGTAAAGTCAGGCCGGTTATTGGCGTAAGCTAACATTGGCATTTCCCTTCAACATGGATCGTAAGTTTACTGTTTTATATACTTTTTCATGTTATCCTCTGCTTTTCATTTTGATCTTAACCTTCTGTTCCTGAATTGTCGTTTCCAGGGCTCACCCTGTCTATGGCCAAATTAACCAATTGCTAATTTTTATATACTGACATCCAAAAGAAAATATACCCCCCAAAAAGTATTTCAATTCCTTTATAATTTGGATTATGGAAATGAAATGGTGGTTAAAAATGTCGCCTAAGTACAGCCAAATGTATCCAATTACCTAAAGCCGGTGAAAGTGTCAGTTTTTATTTTAAAAAACATGCATATTGCTATAACGACATCTGCACCCATATAATGAAATGCATGTGCTAAACTGGTATAAAAATCTCTTGAAACTGCACGTTAGTAACACAGTACCCGAAAGCACACATGAAATGCCTCATTTGTCAGCAGCACAGAGAGAGAGAGAGCCATTGGTATGGCCCAGCTGGGAGCCACGCATGACCACATTGCAAGAACATTCGCTTGTACCCGTGCTACCATAACCAGGTTGATGGAACATTTTCAGCAGACAGGGCAGACAACTGACAGGGCTAGGAGTGGAAGACCGCATGTGACCACGCCCATTCAAGACCGTTACTTGCGCATTCTCCATCTCCAAAATCTCTTCTTCCCCGTGACTACATCGACATCAATGGCATCGTGTTAGTCGACAGAGTGTCAAGACGATTACGGGAACATGGTATTCGGGCCAGGAGGCATCGCTGTTGGCAAGTGCGAGACTGGCGACAAGTTGTATTCAGTGATGAGAGCAGATTTTGCCTGTTTAGAGCTGATGTCAACAGCGTGTATACATGGAAACAATTATCAAGTGAGCGCTTGACGTGAATTTTGACATTATTACTTATTACTATAATTACCTACTATAACTTTTCTTTTTAACATTCTTTCTTTCTAAACTTATATATTAAAAAAAAGAGGAGGAGAGAGGTAGAGAAGAGAAAAAAGAAAAAAGAAGAAAAAAAAAGAGGAAAATGTTGAGAAAAAAAAAGAGTAGAAAAAACAACAAAAACACAAAAACAAAAACAGTGTGTATACAGACATCAAGGAGAACGTGTAGTGCAGAACTGTGTCCAGGAAGTACAAGTGTTTGGAGGAGGTGGTGTCATGGTCTGGGAAGGAATCTGTGGGGACTTGAAAACGAGGCTTGTAACCTTAATGCACAGATGTATCGAGATGAAGTTTTGCGACCTGTTCTGTTGCCATTTATTCATCAGCAGCCACGCGGTATACTCTTCCAGCATGACAAAGCTAGACCCCATTCTGCAAGGATAACACAGGACTTCCTCAACAAAATGAACATTCATGTTTTGCCATGGCCTGCATGTTCTCCTGATATGAACCCCATCGAACATTTGTAGGATCATCTTGACAAACAAATCAGAAGACGACCAGTACTACCAGCCAGCCATCAGGACATGAAGAGAGCTTTAATTGACGAATGGCAACAGATTCCCACTGACGTCATCCGGCGCTTGACGTCATCAATGCAGCAATGTGTTGTGGCATGCACTGATGCACAAGGTGGACATACTCACTATTAATCCAATGTTTACTGACTTTGCAGACACTTGTAGATTTGCTGGTGTTATTGTTTGTTGACAGTAACACCCACAAATCTAAAAACTCCATATGCTTATCTCCTAAATGATATTTTCAGGAGATAAGCATATGGAGTTTTGTAGATTTGCTGGTGTTATTGTTTATTGACAGTAACACCCACAAATCTAAAAACTCCATATGCTTATCTCCTAAATGATATTTTCAGGAGATAAGCATATGGAGTTTTGTAGATTTGCTGGTGTTATTGTTTGTTGGCAGTAACACCCACAAATCTAAAAACTCCATATGCTTATCTCCTAAATGATATTTTCAGGAGATAAGCATATGGAGTTTTGTAGATTTGCTGGTGTTATTGTTTGTTGACAGTAACACCCACAAATCTAAAAAAACTCCATATGCTTATCTCCTAAATGATATTTTCAGGAGATAAGCATATGGAGTTTTGTAGATTTGCTGGTGTTATTGTTTGTTGACAGTAACACCCACAAATCTAAAAACTCCATATGCTTATCTCCTAAATGATATTTTCAGGAGATAAGCATATGGAGTTTTGTAGATTTGCTGGTGTTATTGTTTCTTGACAGTAACACCCACAAATCTAAAAACTCCATATGCTTATCTCCTAAATGATTTTCAAGGAAATACTCTAAATATTTGAATTGTCTAAAACACAGTTTGTTCCAGTGTGAACTCTGTCCATACTGGAATGACTTTCAGAACATTTGACTAAAGTGGTTATGTCATTTTGACCACATACCGGGTATAAATTAGCTACATGTAACATGTTCAACAAACATTTTAATACATAATCTATGATAATGTTGCTGGTATATATAATGTTCAGTTCTAACATTAAATAAACTTTAATTTAATTTTTTTGATTCGCAAAATGCTGATTTATTAAAAATAGTTTACCTATTAAAATTTATATTCTATTGGTAAATAGATTGTTTTTGTCATATTTGTTTTCGAATTTTAAATACAGTCAAACCTGTTTTAGCGGCCACCTGTAATCAGCGATCACCGTCCGTTAGAGACCACTTTATTCCTACTAAACACATTTCAATGTAAATACACTCATAATAAGTGGTCACTCTTCTAATGTGGCCAGCAGAACCTAAACTGGGTTCCAACTAACTAAAATATCTGTGTTAAGTGGCCACAGTAAATATCTACTGTTCTGTAACCAAATGAGCAATCTTTACACCGCCACAGATACTGGTACCCACTTGTGACATCTCCACCGTGCCACATCTTCCTTACCAATTCATGTACGATCATCACACAGGGGTGTAGAAATGAAAAATATTTCACTAGCCCGCCAGACCAGAACCAACTAAAATTTACTAGGCTGCCAGACTTTCTATTAGTCTGTCAGCCTATAGAATACTAGTACATTACTGCTTAACAATATAATATACTGTGACAAAAATATTAAGGACACTTGGTAAGTGATCAACATCATGTAGCAATTAAATTAGTCAGTAAGAAAAAGACAGATCGCCCGTCGGACTGGTAGTTGCATTTTTTAACTCGTCTGTCACAATTTTTACTCGAACTTGGCGACCGGGTGAGTACTTTCTGCAGCCCTGTCACATCTGGTACGCTTATTCTTGTTGCATGTACATGTATAAATACTGATGTTTGGGCAAGTGCCCAACTGTTAGTTAAATCAGTGGTGTTCTGCCACATCGTTTGACTTCTACCTGAGAGTGGGAGTGGTAGAGTGCTTACCTAATATGGGCCCATTGGACTATTTCTCGTTTCAGCCAGTGCACCACGACTGTAATATTAAAGGAAGTGATATGTTCTGTTCTGTCTGTGGGATGGTGCATATAAAATATCCCTTGCTACTAATGGGGAAAGTTTAGCTGGTTTCCTCTCCAAGACTATATGACAAAATTACTAATAAATCAATGTGCTCTAGTGGTGTTGTTAAACAAAACATACGTAAACTTTTTAACTTTCTACTAGCTGTTTTATGTCAGAATGTTACTGATTTTAAGATGTTCCTTTTTCAGCAATTGGATCCATGATGTTAACCCTTCAGGGTGCAAAGGCAGATGGAGAGAAGTTACTAAAACAGAACCGATATGAAGAAGCACTGGGTTGCTATAATGTGGCACTCCAGATTGCAATGCAGCTTGGAATACGGGAAGATGAGGTTGCCAAGATTTTCAGCAATCGTTCGTTGGTCTTTGCTAAACTTGGGTCAGCATTAAATGCTTTAAGTGATGCTGAACAGTGCATTGGTCTCAATCCTAAATGGTGGAAGGTTGGACATTTTTTATAAGATATAGTCCATTTGTGTCAAAAGAGGACCAATGGATGTAAATATATTCTGAATGATGCTTAAACTCATAATATAAAAACATATTATTAAGTTTTAAACCCATACCAACTTTCATAAAAAAAAATACAAAACATTTCTATGTAAATAAAAAAAACAATCTTAACAAATTACCATTTTACCAAATGTCTAATACAATGGGTGAAGACAAAATGCTAGGTCATCCAAGGTATGAAGCTTCACCTGCATTGTGACTGATGCAATCAATAATATGTCACTAAACTAAAGGTAGAACTGTGTATGCTTCACCTGCATTGTGACTGATGCAATCAATAATGTGTCACTAAACTAAAGGTAGAACTGTGTATGCTTCACCTGCATTGTGACTGATGCAATCAATAATATGTCACTGAACTAAAGGTAGAACTGTGTATGCTTCACCTGCATTGTGACTGATGCAGTCAATAATATGTCACTGAACTAAAGGTAGAACTGTGTATGCTTCACCTGCATTGTGACTGATGCAATCAATAATGTGTCACTGAACTAAAGGTAGAACTGTGTATGCTTCACCTGCATTGTGACTGATGCAATCAATAATGTGTCACTGAACTAAAGGTAGAACTGTGTATGCTTCACCTGCATTGTGACTGATGCAATCAATAATGTGTCACTGAACTAAAGGTAGAACTGTGTATGCTTCACCTGCATTGTGACTGATGCAGTCAATAATGTGTCACTGAACTAAAGGTAGAACTGTGTATGCTTCACCTGCATTGTGACTGATGCAGTCAATAATATGTCACTGAACTAAAGGTAGAACTGTGTATGCTTCACCTGCATTGTGACTGATGCAATCAATAATGTGTCACTGAACTAAAGGTAGAACTGTGTATGCTTCACCTGCATTGTGACTGATGTCAATAATGTGTCACTGAACTAAAGGTAGAACTGTGTATGCTTCACCTGCATTGTGACTGATGCAGTCAATAAATATGTCACTGAACTAAAGGTAGAACTGTGTATGCTTCACCTGCATTGTGACTGATGCAGTCAATAATATGTCACTGAACTAAAGGTAGAACTGTGTATGCTTCACCTGCATTGTGACTGATGCAGTCAATAATATGTCACTGAACTAAAGGTAGAACTGTGTATGCTTCACCTGCATTGTGACTGATGCAGTCAATAATATGTCACTGAACTAAAGGTAGAACTGTGTATGCTTCACCTGCATTGTGACTGATGCAATCAATAATGTGTCACTGAACTAAAGGTAGAACTGTGTATGCTTCACCTGCATTGTGACTGATGCAATCAATAATGTGTCACTGAACTAAAGGTAGAACTGTGTATGCTTCACCTGCATTGTGACTGATGCAATCAATAATGTGTCACTGAACTAAAGGTAGAACTGTGTATGCTTCACCTGCATTGTGACTGATGCAATCAATAATGTGTCACTGAACTAAAGGTAGAACTGTGTATGCTTCACCTGCATTGTGACTGATGCAGTCAATAATATGTCACTGAACTAAAGGTAGAACTGTGTATGCTTCACCTGCATTGTGACTGATGCAGTCAATAATGTGTCACTGAACTAAAGGTAGAACTGTGTATGCTTCACCTGCATTGTGACTGATGCAGTCAATAATGTGTCACTGAACTAAAGGTAGAACTGTGTATGCTTCACCTGCATTGTGACTGATGCAGTCAGTAATATGTCACTGAACTAAAGGTAGAACCGTGTATGCCGTACCTTGGTTGTTCATTCAGTTTTGTTCATACCATCAAATTATATACATGTAGGTGACCAGTATAAACAAAACTAACAAAAAACCCCACATTTAACCTATGCAATTTGATGATTATTTGCAAAGAAACGTTTTTATGTACGCTGAAAAGTTTTTCAACAAATATTTCAATAGATATTTATCATATAATATCTTACATTTTCAGTGCAATCAAAGTATGTGATATTTTTCAGATCAAATTTGATAACTTTACAAATTAGATATAAATTAATCGACATCACGGCACTAGGTTTATTGACATTTAAGCAACCGTACTAGGGTGACACTCCATAATTGGCGTATGCATTCATAGTCATCAAATAAAAACATTTCAATAGCAATTTTACTCTGAAAGCTGTCCAGCGTTGAGGAAACAAAAAATCTTATACATTAGTTTATTTTGATATAAGGACATAGAAAATGATGTCATTTCTATTAAAAAAAAGACACCACACCACATATTCTTACGTCATTTGAATATTTAGTAATGGCGGACTGCAATTAAAGTTGCGTATACAGTTTACAAAAACTCATTGTATTAACTTGAGATTATATGATCTCTCTCTCTCTCTCTCTCTCTCTCTCTCTCTCTCTCTCTCTCTCTCTCTCTCTCTCTCTCTCTCTCTCTCTCTCTCTCTCTCTCTCTATATATATATATATTTTTTTTTTAAATGCTACCAACATTTAACACAGACAAAGACATTTTTTGTTTTTTGGACATTACAAATATGGATGGTGATGAGATGAATAGTGAAGCAGCAGTATTTGAGCTATCATTTGAGCTATCTCGGTATCACCCGTGCCCGGGGTACACAGAACCTGCAGTGCATGCCGGGTAATCATCCCCCATATGGGATGATACACTTGGGAGACATACCCATAAACACACCCATGAAGTGGGTGAAACTCTGTATATGTGGCCTTACACCTACCCATTGAGCCTAGCGGGACACTCACTCTGGGTTGGAGCTGGTACTGGCATGAAACTTCCCTCATTGCCTCAGGTGGGATATGAACCCAGTACCTACCAGCTTGAAGTCCGATGGCATAACTACTATATCGCCGAGGCTGTATTATATGAGTTGGTATGGGTTTAAAACTTAATAATATGTTTTTGTATTAATTTCAGCTTTTACTCATTACAGAGTTACATATCAGTTCATGAGTTCTCTTTCGAAGCAAACAGACTATATTTAAATTTGATTGTAATGATTATTTACAATAATAATTATTACTTAATAGACCTCTCTCACATTCCCATTGTGCATGTGCGCGAAGAGTAACATCCCTTGCCGAATTAGACGGTCTCGAGGCTATATACAAATTGAGGGGCATGATCGACAGTTGTCATGAGCATCGTGAGTAGCTTTATAGAAGCTGTGAATCTCTAGCGACTAACGTACATATTTCGTATAAGATGGTAAAATGGCTGCGAAAAACGGTCTACTAAAGTCTACAATGGTTTAAGACCAAAAGCAGTGAAACATAACTTAGACGAAGTCTCTGGAGCCGCCTGTCAAGGGTTTTTTAACAACTCAAAATTAAAAGATTCATACAATGAAATTAACTTTAGTGGAATGTGTTTGCTACTTTTAACAATTAAAATTAGAGTTAAATATTCACACGGATTTCCAGTGATGTTTAATTCTCCACATGTATCAGTATTTAAAATTAAATAAAATATGCCTCCCTTCCCCCTAAAAAAATAACAAAACCCCTAACTCACATAGACCGTTATCACAGCTCTATTTTCCCCTTATTGTTTCATTAAAAATAACAAAACCCCCAACTCACATAGACCGTTATCACAGCTCTATTTTCCCCTTATTGTTTCATTAAAAATAACAAAACCCCCAACTCACATAGACCGTTATCACAGCTCTATTTTCCCCATATAGTTTCATTAAAAATAACAAAACCCCTATCTCACATAGACCGTTATCACAGCTCTATTTTCCCCTTATCGATTCATTAAAAATAACAAAACCCCTAACTCACATAGACCGTTATCACAGCTCTATTTTTCCCTTATAGTTTCATTAAAAATAACAAAACCCCTAACTCACATAGACCGTTATCACAGCTCTATTTTCCCCTTATAGGTTCATTAAAAAAGACAGTCGTACAACTACTAATCAATATTACATGTCTATCCACAAATTATTTATTTATGTATTTATTTACTTATTTATTTATTTATTTATCTTATTTTATTTATTTAAATTTATTTTCATTATCATTTTTCTCAAGATACATACAACTTCACTTGAAATAATATCTGATATTTACGAATACATATATATTTCTGTATGTGTGTGTGTAGCGCCGTGACCTTATTTATTATTTTATTTATCTTCTTCTTTTTTTTCTTCTTTTTTTTATATTTCTTTCTTTATTTCTTTTATTTACTTTTCGCCATCACTTATATCAGTCACATACAACTTCATTTGAAATATCTGGTATTTACGAAGGTTAATTATTATTATTTACATTTATTTATTTATTATTCAATTTATTTTCTTTGTTTGATTCTTTCTTTATTTTCACTTCACCATTATTTATATTAGTCATATAAAACAACCTTGTATGAAATATCTGGTATTTACGAAGTTTTAAAATTATTTATTTATTTATTAGGCCTGCCCTACATGTATTTCCTCATTTTCATTCATCGTTTTAATTATTTTGGCTTAAATTCAGACTTGGCCTGTTTACCTTTTTTTTATTGTCCGTCGTCCGAGGCATGGTACTTAATATGTTTGCTTCAAACATTCAAACGAAGTACCTTATGACTGCGCATAATAAATCCTCATGAGTTTATAATAAAGAGACAATCCTGAGTTTGTAGCCATATTATCAAGCTATCGGCTAGTCTAATCTGTTATAAATAAAACTTACATGTTTCTTAGGTTAAATAATCTTGCTTCGTATTTAAATACCTGTATATGCAATTCAATTACATTTCTGACCATTCTCAGGTCGGTAGCAATCGAGAAGTCGGGTGGTGGGGGGGGACTAGCTCCACTTTTATAAACCCAGTTTAAAATATGGCGTTTGCCCCCCCACCACCAATTAGACTGTGTCCCTCCACTACAGACTGTGCCCCCTCCCCCAACTCCAGATATTGTTCCTACGGGTCTGATTCTAATGTTTTATAGTACCATAGCTCAGATTTCATATGTATCATTTAATTTATTCCAAATACCGAACAAAATTTTAAATAACTTGGTGAAAAGAAATTCCGACAAGAATCCTGAATGTACACATGTATTTATGTGTATAGTGCTTTATAAATATTTAAATCATGTTAAATACAATAAATATCTGCATACACGCAAGCGCGAACACATTAATATTATTTCAGCCCATATTTGATATTTATTGCGTACGAATTCGAAACGATGGTTTGTCTAGCGTTAACAACCAAATATTTTTATTTTGTGATAAGCAATAATTCACAAATGTCTCCAATAAGTCTTGTTGGATGTCAACAGAATTTTCGGGTTCCCTACTGGTAGAATAATTAATCATGGAGATATTTACATTCCTATTGCATGGCCTCTCATTGTCTATGCCCCCCAACTTGTCCACAGGTCTATTTTTGCGAGATCTCGCGTGAGTCTGCGATTTGCGTCCTCGAGTTACCCCACAAAGGGCACATGCACAGTGGAATGTGAAAGAGGTCTATTGAACAACATGTTAAATTTTTATTTGTTTGTAACAGTGGAAATAACAAATTAATTTTAATAAGAGCCGTTAATACAATGTTTTATAGCCAACCACAATGCTTGTACCTGGTGTATTTTCTGTGTTTCATTTTATAGCCAACCACAATGCTTGTACCTGGTGTATTTTCTGTGTTTCATTTTATAGCCAACCACAATGCTTGTACCTGGTGTATTTTCTGTGTTTCATTTTGCGCTTTATTGTCTCATCTTGATGAAAAGTTTTTTTGTTTAACAATACCACTAAAGCACATTGATTTATTAATCATCGGCTATTGTATTTCAAACATTTAGTTTTTCTGACATAATCTTAGAGAGGAAACCCGCTACATTTTTTCATTAGTAGCAAGGGATCTTTTATATGAACCATCCCACAGACAGAATAGCACATACATGTACCACGACCTTTGATATACCAGTCGTGGTGCACTGGCAGGAACAAGAAATAGCCCAATAGGCCCACCAACGGGGATCGATCCCAGACTGACCGCTCATCAAGCGGACACTTTACCACTGGGCTATGTCCCTTCTCATCTTGATGAAGTCAAAAGACGAGATATACGTGTTGGTTTTCGTATTTGCTGATAGCATCAACACTTTTGTTTACAGGGCTTCTAGATTATGGTAGCCCCACTTCCTTGGCTAGTGATATTCAATGTTGGGCTAGTCAAGAACTACTATTGCCATGCCCGACGGCTAGTGATTTTCTTTTGGTCCAATGTAGTAGTTAAGTCTATTTTATAAATATGAATATCCTGCCCCAACCTCAATGTTAGTGTTTTAGTGTTCGAGATTAAAAATTTTGGCCAGTATCCTAGTTGGATACTAACATTTCAAAATCTGGTATCCCACCTGAGAATTTAGTATTATATGGTATCCCGGTGGGATACTAGGTTCTCGAAGTCTGGTATCCAAAATAAATTATGGTATGGTATCATCGGGATACCGTTAATCTCAAACACTGTGTTTTTAAGTTCTATCTTCCTATTTAGGTGACATATCTAATTATTACTATTATTTAGTAAACTTTTATTAACTTTTTAATTGTGGCTAGTAAATGTTTTTAATCACTGATCCAATGGCTAGTGGATTTTTAATTGTGGCTAGTAAATGTTTTTAATCACTGATCCAATGGCTAGTGGATTTTATAAACATTCTACAAGCCCTGGCCCCGTGCTTATAAACCTTAAAGTCTAAACTTTAATAAAGTCCAGACTTTAACGTCATGGCAACGCCGTTCAAATAGAATTACGTTAAAGTCCAGACTTTAACGTCATGGCAACGCCGTTCAAATAGAATTACGTTAAAGTCCAGACTTTAACGTCATGGCAATGCCGTTCAAATAGAATTACGTTAAAGTCTGGACTTGATTAAAGTCTAGACTTTAAGTTTTATAAGCACAGGACCTGGTTTATCTCAGTGTTAGATTTCTGCAGTTAGCTCCATGTCATGTAAACTACATGTAGGCTATATATCTTAGACCAAGGAAGTTTCGTTTATTACTATATGCAGGCTTTCTTCCAGAAAATAGTTTGAGGATACATGTATGTATAATAATAATAATAATAAATTCATGTCAGGATTTATGTATTACGACAGACTAACTTGCATAATAATCTCTATTGATCTGCTATTTGATAAAAATACCAGCAGGCCATATTTTACTACCTGTTACGAACCCTGCTGTTGTTTAATTCTGGAATCTGCCTTTGTTTCAGGGCTACTGGCGAGCAGCTCAAGCCCACAAGCTGACTGGCTCGTTCATCGACTGCGCTGCGTGCCTGGCAGCCCTCTGGAGTATGCAAGGACCAACCTTCTCGGAGGAGGATCGCATTTACATCCTGGCAGAAATGGCAGTTACTGTTATACACTTTCCTAGTCAGTACATTCTATTTATCATATATCTTGCATTTTCAGTGCAATCAAAGTATGTAATATTTTTCAGATCACACACTTTAAGAATTTGATAACTTTGCAAATTAGGTTTAAATTAGTCGAGGTCTCGGCACTAGGTTTATTGACATTTAAGCAAACATACTTGAATGACACTCCATGATTGACGTATGCATTCATAGTCATCAAATAAAAACATTTCAATGGCAATTTGATACTGAAAGCTGTCCAGCGTTCAGAAAACAAAAAATGTTAGGCATAACTTTATTTTGATGTAAGGACATCCAAAATGACGTCATTCGAGCTTGACGTCATTTCCATTCAAAAATACACCGCGCCACATATTCTTACGTCATTTGAATATCTAGTAATGGCGGACTGGAATTAAAGTTGCGTGTACAGTTTACAAAAACACGTTGTATTAAGCTTGAGCTTATATGATAATTTTTAAGAGATTATTACCCTCATGTATTTCGGTATCGTCAATATCATATATTAGGAATAAAAATAATGTATTATGCTCGCCGGAGGCTCGCATAACACAATTTTTATTCTTAATATATGATATTGACGATACCGAAAAACACTGGTAATAACCTCTATGTATCCTGTGTTTTGATTGGAAACATTTTATTGCATATATAATATACATTTATATATACATGTGTCGGTGGGCCCATTGAGCTATATCATGTTTTGGCCAATGCACCACGATTGGCACATCAAAGGTCATGGTATGTGCTAAACTATCTGTGGGATGGTGCATATAAAAGATCCCTGGCTACTGATGGAAAAATTTATCGGGTTTCCGCTTTAAGACTATGTCAAAATTACAACATTGGACTATATCTCATTTTAGCCAGTGCACCACAATTGGTATATCAAAGGTCAAGGTATGTGCTATCCTGTCTGAAGGATGGTGCATATAAAAGATCCCTGGCTACTAATGGAAAAATGTATCGGGTTTTCGCTTTAAGACTGTCAAAATTGCAACATTGGGCTATATCTCATTTTAGCCAGTGCACCACGTTTGTTATATCAAAGATCATGGTATGTGCTATCCTGTCTGAAGGATGGTGAATATAAAAGATCCCTGGCTACTAATGGAAAAATGTAGCGTGTTTCCGCTTTAAGACTAAAAATGACAACATTTTTTACATCCAATAACCGATGATTAATAAATCAATGTGCTTTGGTGGTGTCGTTAAAGAAAAACATTTAACATTTATATACATTCATGTACAAAGGATCTTTATTTTGTATTGTCTGTCCACTTATTAACATTTATATACATTCATGTACAAAGGATCTTTATTTTGTATTGTCTGTCCACCTATTAACATTTATATACATTCATGTACAAAGGATCTTTATTTTGTATTGTCTGTCCACCTATTAACATTTATATACATTCATGTACAAAGGATCTTTATTTTGTATTGTCTGTCCACCTATTAAAAACAAATGCAGGCTTGTTGTAATATTGTATGGGGCTGGATGTGGACATTTGTTGTATGGTGAAAATCTTCCGTGTATCGGATATTACCTTTTAGGAATCTGGACCCAAATTCATAAAAGGTTTGTATCTTAGTTGGTTACTGCGAGCTTCTAAATATTTAGTTTACGAGTTTACTGCTGCACAGAAAATAAATAAAATGTCTACATCCCAGAGCTGCCACCATGTAACGACATTTAAGATTAAGAACGGACCAAAGAGCTGGTGATTTCAAAGAGAGAAATGGAAAATATGACACTACCCAGCCAGACCTGAACAGCTAAAATTTATTAGACTGCCAGAATTTCTACGACTCTGCCAGCTTGTAGAACGATATATTATTGTTTAACAATATTATAATATACACCGTTTTCACTTCAAATGATAGATACATGTATATATTTGACAAAAGCATTTTTAAGAACACTTGGTAGCACCAAACCTTGATTGAAAAATCAATAAATTTTGAAATATTCTAGTATAGACAAATTTTTTCATATTTCTTTCATATATATTTACAAAATTTATAGTGACATCCCGCAAGTATTTAATAGAACGATCTAGTCAAAACACCGGCAACGTAAACCAGCCATTTTGTCGGCTTAGACTGGCTCCGTTTCCAGTATGTCGAAACATCAAAGTTGCCTATTATCAATGTGGTGCATGTAATGTGTATTTCGTTATAATTCTGAACTGTTTGTTAGAATGGTTTGGAATTCTGCCATTGCTGACATGGAGTTGGAGATTCGATGAAAAAAGAAGACTTACTGTCAGTCAGAAAGACAGATCACGCATCAGACTGGTAGTTGTGTTTCTTAACTTGTTTGTCAGAATTTTTATGCACATTTGGTGAACAAGTGAGTACTTTCTGCACCCCTGCATGCTTTAATGACAAGATTTTATGAGACTTCAGAAACTTGATGGGGAATGTGATACTGTAAAGCCCACGTTGAACAATAGTGTTACAAGAGGCTCTTATTTTATCAAGTGAGTTTTAATTCTAAGATTTTCTTTGATTCAAGATTCAAGTTGGTTCATTTGCTAGACACTCCTGTTTTGGTTACTCTGTTACATATGAGTTTAATACAGAATTGGTGCTATGTAAATGGTAATTTGCTTTTCTAGGTATAAACGAAGATGAAGGCATGCATGTGTATGGAAATCTTGAACTACCCTCCAACTGCACACTGTGGTCCAGAGTGCTCAATCAGCTGGCAGTTGGCAACAACTGGGAGGCTGTGTGTCTTCTCATTCTTGGCTGGCCTGGTTGTCCTGACAACCCGTTTGAAGGCGTTGCCGCTGACTGTGCTACGAATGACATCATCATCAGAGATCTTCTGTGTTCTGTCAATGAGGTGGCTCTCAAAACCTGGGGCATTAATCTGGCTATATGTCTGCTCAAAAAAGGTGCTGATGTTGCCACGGTTGCCCGGACAGCCGATGAACCGATTCCTATTTCAGCTCTCATCACAGCTCTTCAGACAGGCGAGTCTTAGAGTTGCCTCCCTTGATATGTTATTTAATATTTAAGCATAATAATGGGATTTTTGGACATATTTAGTGTTATGTGTGTCCAGTTGTGTTAAAGTGTTATATGAGAAGCGTTTGTAATTTTTTGTGAATTTATTGATGTATAACGGTCACAAATTGTGTAAAATTGCATGTATAATGAAAAACATCCCATAAGTTACACTGTATTCTATTTTCAGGAGTTCATGACTTGTTTAAGTACATAATGGAGAACATCCCAGTAGTTACATTGTATTCTATTTTCAGGAGTTCATGACGTGTTTAAGTACAACCGGCCTCGGTGGTGTCGTGGTTAGGCCATCAGTCTACAGGCTGGTAGGTACTGGGTTCGGATCCCAGTCGAGGCATGGGATTTTTAATCCAGATACCGACTCCAAACCCTGAGTGAGTGCTCCGCAAGGCTCAATGGGTAGGTGTAAACCACTTGCACCGACCAGTGATCCATAACTGGTTAAACAAAGGCTATGGTTTATGCTATCCTGCCTGTGGGAAGTGCAAATAAAAGATCCCTTGCTGCCTGTCGTAAAAGAGTAGCCTATGTGGCGACAGCAGGTTTCCTCTAAAAAAAACTGTCAGAATGACCATATGTTTGACGTGCAATAGCCGATGATAAGATTAAAAATCAATGTGTTCTAGTGGCGTCGTTAAATAAAACAAACTTTACTATTTTTTTTGTTTAAGTACATAATGGAGAACATCCCAGTAGTTACACTGTATTCTGTTTTCAGGAGTTCATGACCTGTTTAAGTACATAATGGAGAACATCCCAGTAGTTACATTGTATTCTGTTTTCAGGAGTTCATGACCTGTTTAAGTACATAATGGAGAACATCCCATCTGCTCGGGCTCAGATTGACAGTAAGGACAGATTTGGGGAGACAGCTATTCACATTATAGTGAAGTCTGGTAAAACAGACTCGTTCAGCGGTGAAGCTCTTCTCAAACTCTTGCTCAACTACGGGTGTGCCACTGATGTTCGCGACAGATATGGCAAGCTGCCCATTGACTACATAGACCAAAAGAGCCCGGTGTTTGGAATTCTGCGGAAGACATCACAAAACACAGGTCAGCTGGATTTTGGCTATAATTCAGTGCAATTTATCTTGGTTTTTGGCTATTAAAAGTTCATACATGTGTATATCATTTAAAAAAAAATTGTTTCTTTGCTTCTTTGTTTAATGACCTTATTCTGTAGATTATTGGCTTTACATTTTAATGAAGTTTACAATTTCTTTTCACCCTTAAAGGTAGGGTCCACTCAAACAAGAGCCTTATGTGTTGGAAAGATGCATACCCAGACCACCAACTCATACTGACACTTTAACAAATGAAAAACGCGTAATTTTAGAGTTAATAAAAAAACATGGTTATTTCTGCTAACTGGAGGCAGCCATTTTGTTTCGTTTTTGTGACGTCCAGTGGTATAGCTTGGGGCGAAGTGACGTCAGCTCCGTCCATCTCCTCGATGCACAGTGTAAACAAACACTCTAATTTATGACAAGGCGCTTCGCTTTCATCAACCTGACTTGTAAAACAATATAAATGACTTGATAGTATAATAAACTATTTAACTAAATATATTTCAATTTGTATCAATAGAACAAAATGGAGTTATAGTATTTTTCTTTTAAAAAAATATCCAAAGAAAAAATGCATATTATTAGGCCTATTGGTAGGGTACATTCGAGCAAAAACGACCACTCATGATACCCAAGTGATACTTTTCTTTTCTTTGGGATGACGTAATTGGTCAGTTTTGTGATTTTAGATGGGAAAGTCTACTTAATCAAGGGTTTTACAGAATTACTTACAGTAATAAAGTGATAATGTCAATTATGATTTGAGGGGCGTCCGCGCGGCTATCAGACAATACCTTGTGATCTTAATAAAAGAGGCATAGCTTTTTAGTGTGTCTAGACACAGTGTCTGGGTGACCGTCTAAATATACACCTGCCAATCAGGAACCACAGGTACAGGCCACGGAAAGAAAAGACCAATTAACCAAGAAAACACTCCGATTATTATTTCAGTACATGGGTTAATTTATGTACAAAACATAATACAGTTATTTCAACACTTTGACAATGGTGGTTTATTTTGTATTGAAAAATTATATATAATTGTTGTTGGCTTACTGGGATGGCTATTATTACAGAACATTGCGATGCATCCGAAAAAATCAGGTATGTTTTGTTTTTTCAGTTCGAAGACTAATTCCTGACGTGACACGTTAGGTATTACGTAACCACCAGCTCGCTAGAGGGCGTATTCACTGGGATGGTACAAAATGGCTGTACCCGTTATATATGATAGCTGTCACATTTAACTCTTTTATTAATTAACTGTATGATTATACTTGTTGATATTAAGCAATAATGTACATTATATATCGTTGAATATGCATACCAGGCCAAATGCCTTAATTGTCCCTTCCTTTAAATGATTTAATACACTGGTTTAATCGATATGGATGTCCACCAAGTGACATTTTTTTAAATTCCACACATCCAGTCTCAAAACTGAAACTCCAGGGCAATTTTAAGATCTGTTGGAACATTTATTCAAGTTTGTCCAACATCTTTTAATTCATGAAACCTTTTAATTGATCATTTTCCTATTTCGATGAATCTTTACAAAATAATCTGGACACCCCTCAGTCCCATGATAAGAGTATGGTGACGGTCATTTTGAACTTTGTTAAAGTTTTCCTTAATTGTTGATAATCTTGGCTTTGCCATTCTAGTTTTCTATGTCATGGGTTTGCTTATGTTGTTAATCATTTAATTATGTGGGTCTATGTATATCTGATAATTTTAGATATTATTATTTTATTTTATTTATTTATTTTAATTTTTTAAACTATCGGATTCAGTTTTTCATGATAGGTAAATAGATAACTTGATTATCACCAGGAAAATTAGTCTTAACATTTTTTTTTTAACTATACAATCATTGCATGTTATAGAATATGTCATATAATTGTATCTTTTTACAGACAACAGTTTGCATAAAAAAGTTGCATACCTTCGAGAGGCTGGAAACAAAGCTCAGAAAGAAAATAATAACACCCAGGCGCTGAAACACTATGAGGCGGCCATTTCTCTTTTGAGTGGACTGGGCACTATGAACACAGAGCTGGCCATCCTGCACAGCAACTGTTCCTTAGTGCTCTCCAACATGGGCGACATGAAGCAGGCTCTGACCGCCGCACATAATGCTGTGATGGCCAACTCAACATTTTACAAGGTAAAAACAATCATTTATCATTCATGTATGTTGGCCTGTTAAAAGAGACTTCTCGCATATACTTCTACACGTAGGTAATAAAACCTATAAATGGAGTGTGTAACCATTAAACTGGATTGATGTGCCATTCCACTAGGGCCTCCACAAGTCCAAAATATTGGACTCGAGTACTCAAGGGTCAAACTCGACCCGGACTCGAGTACTCAAGGGTCAAACTCGACCTGCACCCGAGTACCTGACACTAGGTGATAATGATACTAAAGAATAAAATAAAATATATGCATCTTAATTCACTGAACGTGAATCCGAAATCATGCCATTGAATTGCATTTAGAAACCAGTTGATATGTTTAGTATTGTGATGGATGGACAGCCAGATTAAACAGAAACTACATATGATTATTGTGTAACTTGTATTACTGGTTAGTTACTGCTAAAATAGTGCTCTACATTGTCTCACTTATACGGGTTCTCGAGTCCTGTGAACAAACTCCGATCTTGCTAGACTCGACCCGTGCCTGAGTACTCGTGGAGACCCTCAATTCCACAAAGCGATCTTAGCACTAAGATCCAATTAAGTGCCTAACTACCTTATGCAATCACGGTGATCTTAGCACTAAGATCCAATTAAGTGCCTAACTACCTTATGCAATCACGGTGATCTTAGCACTAAGATCCAATAGAGTGCTTAACTGCGGTGATCTCAGCACTAAGATCCAATTGAGTGCCTAACTACTGTATGCAGTTATGGTGATCTCAGCACTAAGATCCAGTTGAGTGCCTAACTACCGTATGCAGTTATGGTGATCTCAGCACTAAGATCCAATTGAGTGCCTAACTACGGTGATATCAGCACTAAGATCCAATTGAGTGCCTAACTACCGTATGCAATTACGGTGACCTCAGCACTAAGATCCAATTGAGAGCCTAACTACCGTATGCAATTACGGTGATCTCAGCACTAAGATCCAGTTGAGTGCCGAACTACTGTATGCAGTTATGGTGATCTCAGCACTAAGATCCAATTGAGTGCCTAACTACGGTGATATCAGCACTAAGATCCAATTGAGTGCCTAACTACCGTATGCAATTACAGTGACCTCAGCACTAAGATCCAATTGAGAGCCTAACTACCGTATGCAATTACGGTGATCTCAGCACTAAGATCCAATTGAGTGCCTAACTACCTTATGCAATTATTTAAAATTTTGTTTGGCAGTTGTTAGTAAAAAAAAAATGGGTATATATGAAATAACTAATACGAACTCCATACTGAGCTACTACATGCATTGGGCTCATCAGCCGTGCTTCAAGTATACAGATATCCATATTGTCCACAAACAAAGTGTCCATGGGAAGCACTGAATGTTATTAATTTCTTATTCTTTTCTCCAGGGCTATTGGCGATTAGGACAGGTGTACAAGTCTACAGGTCATTTTTCTGAGTCTTACGATGTGTTTGTGTCAGGCCTTGTCAAAGCAGAGCATCCTGATGAGGATTCCAAGACATTATTTCTACTGGAGATTGCCAAACTGTTGCCACCACTTGAAAATGCAGGTAGGTATACAATTATCAGTGTAACACTAACAGTGTTGGGGTACAGTACTGCTGGCAGTAACTAGAGGCAAATTACTTATCAGCTCATTTGGTAGAGATCCATCTGTCCACATTTCACGAAGTGATCTTAGCACTAAGGTCACCTAAACCTTCTGACTTATACCTTGGAATTTTGAGTTTAAAAAGTGGTTTTCGGCAAGTATTTTAAAACATTTAAATGAATATATGTGAGTAAAAAAATTTAATTTGTTTTTGACGTGGTTAGTGTATTTTTCTAATTTTTATATTTTAGATCAGTTAATGTTAATTAAAATTAAGCAAAAAAAAAAAAAGTCACGTTTACGTACGGGCATTTGTGGCCAGCTTTTTTTTAAAAAACGAACTCTGATTCATATCCCAATATTTGGTGATTTTCGTTCTTAGTAAAACAATAAAATTTATTGTCAAAATAGCTGTCACGATCAGCTATCGATCCCTGAAAATGACTGTGACATGCCGCCATTGTTGTCAAGCAAAAATACTTGCCGAAAACCTATTTTAAGCTATTTTCCACTGAAAATTTAAAATCTAAAGATACAGGAAGCTGAGTTGTCTTCAGTTTCCTGTTAATAAATGGTTTCCGGTAAGTGTCGTGTGCAAAACGGCGGGAAATATGAATTGTATGCAGTGTACAGTATGTCGACTAATGTGACATCGGGTGAGATATCTCTCTTGCAGTAGTCACTTCTCTGTATGAGTAAAGTAAAAGATGAAAACATGTACGGTGATGAATTGGGGCTCCCCAACCCTGACATCACCTAATAGTATGTTTCTTGAAATAATAAATGTTTAAAAAAGAGAAAAGATTGCTTTGTGTGGCATAGGGCGAATGTGTTTGAGAACTGATAACCTGTGAAAACAGGAAACACTACTGTAGATCCTGAAATTAACGCATCCCAAAATTAATGGCACTGACTGTGGGCAGACTAAAATGCGACATGAAATTAATGCGAGTGGCCTCCATATGAAATATTACTAATAACATCTGTCTGTGTACTTCAATGATATCAACTCACTAACATGTCATTGTACACATCATTTAACTTGTTCCTCACATGCCGTTGTGTAACAGCCTGAGCGTAATAAAGTTCTGTTCTCTTTTGTCCCTAGTGTCCCTAGTGAGATCAACTCAAAGCACATTTTTACAGCAATCATTTACCTAACGTGTATAGTTACCTAAATCTGGCTAAACATTAGCGTATATGTATCATTACCATTACAACTGTATCTTCCTAAGATATGCCAACAAAGTTGCAGCGAACTTGGAACAGTAAAAACAAAGAAATGGTCGACCCCAGGATTAGTGTGCTAAAATCCATTCAAGCACGATGAGTCATGTTACCTTTTACTTGACTATTGGACAATTAGTCTGTCTTGCCTACCATGAATTGTGCTCCAATGAGCGGAAGTAGTGAGTTATCTGCCCCCGATAGGTGGCGCAGTCTGTACCGGTCCAGCGATTTCTTTGTTTACAACAAAAGCCATTGCAAACTTTTGAATTTATAACAATGCCGCGTACTTGTTGCTCTGTGCCAAGATGTCACTTAAGGGGAGGTCACGAATTCCCATCAAATCTAGAACTTCGAGATACTTGGGTAAAGGCGATCAAGCGGATCGACGAAACTACATCAAAACAATGGATTCCGTCGAGTACAGCTGTTGTGTGCAAAGCACATTTCACAGTGAGCGATTACGTTCAGCAGACAATACATGGTAAGTTGTATTTGTTTTTATTTGTTTCTGTTTATGTCGAACAGTATAGTACTTCTATTTTTAATAACAGGTATGTACCACGAGTTTATTTTCATTCAACATTACCGTAAAATACGCCTGAACGTTAGGTATGCGGTCAGAATGCCCCCCAGGAGGAAACGGCACCGAAAATGCAAGTCAAAACGGCCAAAGAAAAAAAAAGTTAAAACGGCCAAAGGAAATAGTCATCGTACCATAACACTAAATTAATTCTCATTACTAATAATGTTAACCAATATAAGCAGTATATCATGGGCAGTCCAAAAATATATGTATAAAAACAACGGTATCACAAGTTAACACTTTATTACATGTTTTTAAACAGAAACTACATCACAATACAATTTTATTACACTAATTTACAACATAAATAATAATAATAATAAAAATATACAAACACAACAGCTCATTATAAAGACATGTTGCCTATAAAATTTGCCCATTTGAAATAAATATTAGTAATCAAAATTTACCCCATAACATTAACTCTTCCCATATGTATATACACAAATACACTAAAACAACATTTTAAGCATTGTTAATAGAAATGTATGTACAGATGCAGTTGTTGACATTTAGAAATCCAAATAAAATTTAAAAAATAGTTATTACACTTTAGATGTTTGTTCTCATTTCAGGACAAAAACCACTTAAGATGAAGCTGCTTTCAACAGCAATCCCAAGCCAATTTGAATGGACAAGACCTGACACAGCTAGTCAGATTGATTGACAACTGAGATCAAAAGAGAGGGAGTCGCAAAAACGAAAAAAGGACTTCGAGGCCAAATATGAGATGGAAAAAGAATTTGAGTATATCGAATATGGCGAAGAGATTGTTACTTCAGACAAACATCCTCGACTGGATATTGATGCCACATGTATACCAGCTGATGATATTATAACAACAGACTGCTCAACACAAACTTGTACTGAGAAACAAAAGTTTGATATTACAGACTTTATTACAGATGACAAGGCCATCCATTTTTATACTGGACTAGAATGTTATGTAAAGTTTATTTTTGTTTTGAAGTCTCTTGGACCAGCAGCATTTTGTCTAAAATATATATACCACAATGTACTTAACATTTCTGTTCCTAACCAATTCTTCATGATGCTCATGAAATTGAGAAGGCATCAAACTTACTTTGAAATGTCATTAATGTTTGGAATTTCAGAGGCAGGTGTGAAAAATATAGTTTTCACGTGGATTTCATTTGTGTCGAAGCAGTGGCGCGAAATCAATATTTGGCCGCCACAAAATCTAGTTAAACATTTCTCCCCATCAGATTTCAAATCCAAGTTTCCCACAACAAGGCTTGTTATAGATGGTACTGAATGCCCCGTCAAGAAACCCAAGCCTCCAAGAGCTCAACAATCCACATTTTCTACATATAAGAATCGGAACACAGTGAAAACCCTTATTGGTGCTTCACCTGGCGGACTCATTTCCTATATATCACCCACTTATGGTGGTTCCACCAGTGACAGACAGATAGTAGAACGAAGTAATTTATTGTCCTGTGTTGATCCTGGCGACTCAATAATGGCTGACAAAGGATTTAATGTTCAAGATTTATTTGCACCTATTAATGTTGCTATAAATATTCCAACATTTTTCAGAAAAAAAAATAGAATGAGTGGAAACATAGTAATGAAGGACAGAAAGATTTCAAGTAAACGAGTACACATTGAGCGAATTATTGGATTGGGAAAAACATACAAAATTCTGTGTAATCCTTTGACCAGCACAGAGACAAAATTATCATCTGATATTGTTTTCATCTGTTACATGTTGTGTAATTTTAGAACATGCATTGTGTCATGTAATGCATAAATGTTCTTGCTGCATTGCATACTGTATATTGTATACATGTATTCTCTCCCATAAATATTATCAGACTTCAAACTCTCTCATCAATTTGTTATGTTGCAATATTATTCTGCCACAAAAATAAAATAGATGAAAACTCAACATGTCTATACACACACACACACACACATAAATACTTGTAATAGTACATCTACTACATGTAAACATACACTGTACAGTTTAAATCACAATGTCAAAAATAACAGAATCTTTGAATTATACATTCAAACAATTACAATTATCTTAGATGTGAGAAAATTATGAATACATGTACGATTTGGGTCGGACCCTTTTCTAGGTTTGGACTTCCTAGAAACACTACTGTTAGGCATTGAAGAATCTGCTGCCTATTCAGTGTATGATTTGTAAAACCGTTTTTCTAATAAAGTTTTTTTTAAATAGTTTTCAAAAAAGTCCTGTAACTCTGACACCATTTTGTTAATGAAATCATCATTCCGTGACACTTTGAAATATAGGATGTCAGCTATCGTGTAGACAATGAACACACAATCCTGTCCTCCTGTACAAAGTAACTGACCCTGTATTTGGTAATAGTAGTCATGTTTTTCTTCCAAATAGTACTTTGAGTTTGTATCCATCTTTAAGTAAGGTACAGTGACTGAGGATATTAATTTATCTTTCGCAGTGTATGGGCATTTCACTTCTACGATCTGTAGACTGTCTATTTTCCCATCTGGCGAGCTGGACAAAAAGGGGTAGTCCTTTGATACAACAACTCCACAATTATTCACTACATTTCCAGATAATGACATATATTTGGAAAGTGCTACATGCTCATATTTCAAACCGTGTGTAAGAGACGGTGCCTTAACACTTGTAACAGTCACCATCGACTTTGCCAGTTTGTTTTTATTTGTGCGGTCGGTTGCTTTGCAAATCCTGCCGAAGTTTGACGATGTCAGACGTTTGGTCCGCTCATCTGCCCAGAGTGGATTTTTCTCCTGACCACAGGTTTGCTTCTCAATATTCTTAATCTCATCTTCTGTTATTTTAGATACAAATATTGCTTCCAAATAACTGTCCTGTGGGGTCAATTCCAAGTAGTCATGGTCCAGTGCCACTGCATAACTGTTAGCAGGTGGGATCAGTTGGAAAATGGGCATTTTTGAAATTCCCGAAAAATTTAAGCAATGATTCCGGAAAAAATCAGAGTACCCAGGGTTGTTTCGCAAGTTGGCTGGCCGAGGATCAAAATCCATGTTTGTGAACTCGTCGGCGCGAGGTAAATTCATCTGCTTGGCTTTCAGTGGACTGCCTACAAACTTTTTACAATGGTGGAATGTCTGCAATTTTTGAGTACATGTTTCCTCAGTAATAACAGTTTTTGTAGAACAAAAAATGTTCACAGCATACAACACTGTGCACACATGTTTACAATGGGCATTTGGGCCCATGCCAGCCGCACACTCGCACTGAGTTTCGTTGATATCACCATCACTACTCAAGGCTATATCTACCATATAGGTAACACCTTTTTTCATTTCTGCATGGCAACAGCTCTTGACAAAGAATTTATCTCCATCCTTGCCTACACGGAGGAAGATAACAATTTTTTCATTGTAGAATGTCTTTACTGTTTTAATGTCCAATTCCTTGTCAAACTGTTGCAAATAATATTTTACAGTGTCTATTGTTAAATAACAAAATTCTGTGTCTGAATTGATGTCTCTGAAACAGACTGAATCTGGAATCAGCATATAAAAGTCTGGTCCGCAAACATCTGTCTGGCCAAAGTTTTTGTTTCTTTCATATGCTTCAAGTCTGAAACAAAATCAAAACAAAGTTTTAAATATTATGTTTAAATTAGTCCTGTTGTGAATATATTGTCTAAGGCCTGTACATATTTTGTGAGTAAATGATATTGGAAATAAACAACCCCAAAGTTATTTTAAAAAATTATTTGTAAATATAAACACGCAATATATGTGAAATTTATAAAAATCAATGGATATAAGAAAAATCAATGATTAAATGTACTATATTAACAAAATAAAAATTAGGGCGAAGCGACTCGGTTAGAGGTATGATTCAACCATTCAAAATGACTCGGGGTGAACTTGTAATAAGGGCGAAATGACCTGTTACCAACAAAATAATAATTATGGTTCCGATTACCCGACCGTCCCTAGAAAAAACATGCAGCCCTGTTTTTAAAGAAAATGATACGCAAAAAAAAAAAAATTGCTGAACAAGTCTAAACTGATATCACCAAGAAGCAGATTATATATATTTTTTTAAATACCGGTAACCAACTTTTGCACAATAGTCAGCTGAGAATTAAATTACATTCAAAAGTGAAAGTAGAAGAATATGTTGTTAAAACTAGTGCTGTTGCATACTCGAAATACTATTACTATGAAAAATACATTTTGCCTAGTAGTATAAAATATAGAAAGATAGGGCAATTCTGCGTTAAAGTGGACATGGAGTGAAAAATTAAAATCATGTTATTACTTATATATTAAGATTGTTTCGAATGTAAAATTGTACGGAGAATCCAAATCTGATAAGTAAAATATTATAAAATAAATGGATGTGGCTGACCATAGCCATTTTATAAGGATACCATCACACTAAAAATATGACACTTCCATAATACACACTGTGAATTTTTTTTAGATATAGGTGAAATTAGAAAACACAATCAGTTTGTAATTCTGTTACCGAAAACAAACAAAATGTTAGATTGTATTGTTCATATATATGTAATCAAGGAATCAACTCATATTCTCTGAGTAAAATTTACATAATCATATACATTTACTTTCAAATTCATGCATTATTAGTAAAATTATAGCTTGAAATAAGAAATAAAATATGGCCTGCTTTTATTTATTTTTTTAAATTGCAGGTCAAAAGAAATATGGACAGCACATGGTGTATTTAGGGTTTGGAACAGTGTGTGGAAAATTAGTATTGATGTAGAATATAACTGTGTGGTCTAGTCTATGATTAAGTATAACAAAATATATAACTTTTTATAAGCTGCATAATAAATGATTACGGTACAAAATGGCCAAATAACTATGGTACGAAATGGTAAAATTAGGTACAAAATGACTATGGCACAATGGTACGAATTGACTGGTTACCATATAACTATTTAAATAACAAATTTATACAAAGCCTACCTATCCTAAACAATTTGCCTCAAATGATAAAAAAGAACACCTATAAAATAATAAATGAATTAAACCACGTCACTCTTGCCAACATACTCCTTTCCACGTTACTGTGACGTAATTTGACCAAAGCAAAACATGTTGACTTGTGGTATTTATTTTAATTCCCTGTGAATAAGGTCATTGTTTTATTATTAAAATATACGACTTCACGCTTAATAAATTGTCTATATACACTTACCTTTCAACCAGTTCCTTCTTTCTTCCCGTCTGTTTGGCATTTCGCTTCTTTAATTCAGCCTTCAACTGAATAATAGTTAGACTACCGAACATATTTCGTGGTAACGTTTTACACCATGCTTTCTTGACAAAGTCGAGGACCGGCAAGTGCTGCCACCAAGCGGAAGATCAAGGGCAGATAACTCACTACTTCCTCTCATTGTTTTATAAATGTATTAGAATTTTAATCTTTGTTTGTTTTAATAACGTGACACACAGCTTCCAGGACTATTACTGGACAAAGCATAGAAATAAATGCATCATATTATTAATGCGAATAACATGATCTCACATTTTTCGCATTAATATTATGATCACATTACTTTCAGGATCTACAGTATATTATTATTATTTTATGCCTGTTACAATTTTTAGCTCTGCTATTATGTTCATCAGTGGAGCTTTTCTAATAATGATTTGTCTGGTGTCCATCTGAAACTTGATACATTGATTCTCTGGGTTACCCTCCACAAACTAATAGAGATACTTTGGAATTTTGGCATTTTTATTAAATATTTTAAACATTTAAATTGAAAAATCTCAGTCTTATCTTCCCCTAAAGTTTGCATTGGATAGTTCTGAAACTTAGTATTATGCTTCGCTGGGACTGTCTTAATGAACTAGTAGAGAAATATTTTGGAAATTTATAATCTTTTGAATTTGTATTGAATTGAAAAAAATTAAATAAAAATGTATTATTGGACATTTAAACATCTACCTTTTCCTAGAGTTTTGATCAAATAGTTCTGAAACTTGATACTGTGATTTTCTAGGGCAGACTTCACAAACTAATAGAAACATATTTCAGAATTTTATAAAAATTTTAAAATTTATATAAATCTTTTGTATAATAAACTTTAACATTTTGTTTGTGAGAAAACACTGGGTTAATTTTCCTGATAATTTCAATTTGTGTTGCAGGATCTCCATTGCTTAACAGACTGAGTGACATATCGAAACATTACTGTGCTTGTTGGCCGAAGGTTCTTGAAACACTCAGCAAATCTGGTAACTGGACTTCTGTGAAGATCTTGGTGATGGGCATGAAATACAAACCCAAGACTGTCTCAAAGGTCAGTTGAAGTTAAGCACCAATCTTTGTTCTCAGATATTTGTCATTTTAATCAGTATTTGTAAATCATATTGATTAATAAATGTGTTCTAGTGATATCAGTAAACAAAAATAAACTTTGTTATAAGGATTATAATGATGAAACCAACTTATATGAGCAAGTTTTTAGGAATCAAGCACAGAGCGAACTATTCATACCCAATATTTAGAAGATAGTAAGAGTAGATGTTACCGTTAGTCATGAGATTAATGAATTGCAGTTAGTCATGAGATTAATGAATCCGTTATGAGGTTAATGAATCACAGTTAGTCATGAGGTTAATAAATTGCAGTTAGTCATGAGGTTAATGAATTGCAGTTAGTCATGAGGTTAATGAATCGCAGTTAGTCATGAGGTTAATGAATTGCAGTTAGTCATGAGGTTAATGAATCAGTTAGTCATGAGATTAATGAATTGCAGTTAGTCATGACGTTAATGAATCACAGTTAGTCATGAGATTAATGAATTGCAGTTAGTCATGAGATTAATGAATCATATTTAGTCATGAGGTTAAAGAATTGCAGTTAGTCATGAGGTTAATGAATCGCAGTTAGTCATGAGATTAATGAATTGCAGTTAGTCATGAGGTTAATGAATCACAGTTAGTCATGAGATTAATGAATTGCAGTTAGTCATGAGATTAATGAATCATATTTAGTCATGAGGTTAAAGAATTGCAGTTAGTCATGAGGTCAATGAATCACAGTTAGTCATGAGATTAATGAATTGCAGTTAGTCATGAGGTCAATGAATCGCAGTTAGTCATGAGATTAATGAATCCGTTATGAGGTTAATGAATCACAGTTAGTCATGAGGTTAATAAATTGCAGTTAGTCATGAGGTTAATGAATCAGTTAGTCATGAGGTTAATGAATTGCAATTAGTCATGAGGTTAATGAATCAGTTAGTCATGAGGTTAATGAATCACAGTCATGAGGTTAATGAATCACAGTTAGTCATGAGGTTAATGAATCGCAGTTAGTCATGAGGTTAATGAATCGCAGTTAGTCATGAGGTTCATGAATCACAGTTAGTCATGAGATTAACGAATCGCAGTTAGTCATGAGGCTAATGAATTGCAGTTAGTCATGAGATTAATGAATCAGTTATGAGATTAATGAATTGCAGTTAGTCATGAGGTTAATGAATCGATGCAGCAGTTTTGAATGTCATCAATATTATTATACTTTCCTTTTTCAATGTTTCAAACTCATAAAAAATGTTTTTTAAATACAGATTGGCATGATTGTAAAGGACATAGACTTCAGACCAAGTCCCCATGGAATAGCCGCAAGCTTCCCAGCATCCTCTGTGGTGCTCAGTTCAATAGTGGATGCCCCGGAAGCAGCGGCATGGGCCGATGAGCTGATTATGGTGTTGTTGATACAGAACGCGTCGCTGGAAACACTGACCGTGTCAACAAACACCCCGTCACTCCACATAGTGCTTAGACTCTGCATTTCAACAGGTTTGTATCCCACTGAACATTTTTATTACTGTTGACCGGCCTCGGTGGTGTAGTGGTTAAGCCATCGGACTACAGGCTGGTAGGTACTGGGTTTGGATCCCAGTCGAGGAATGGGATTTTTAATCCAGATACCGACTCCAAACCCTGAGTGAGTGCTCCACAAGGCACAATGGGTAGGTGTATATCACTTGCACCGACCAGTGATCAATAACTGGTTCAACAAAGGCCATGGTTTGTGCTATCCTGCCTGTGGGAAGCACAAACAAAATATCCCTTGCTGCCTATCATAAAAGAGTATCCTATGTGGCAACAGCGGGTTTCCTCTAAAAAAAAAACTGTGTCAGAATGACCATATGTTTGACGTCCAATAGCCGATGATAAGATAAAATATCAATGTGCTCTAGTGGCGTCATTAAATAAAACAAACTTTACTTTACTTTTATTACTGTTGATTTGTTTATTAGTCCTCTACTGGTCCATTGCCTCTTTCCTTCTATCTGTTTGTCTGCAATGCCTCAAGATTTGTAGTTGAAATTTTGTGTATAGCTTTATCCTGTACTGTTAAAGATCAAGTTTGATTTTCACAATGGACCCCTTGGTCCTTGAGCTTAGGAGATACAAAAATTTATTTTCAGGACTTTTTTTTCTGACATTTTGTGTATAGCTTTATCATGTACTGTTAAAGATCAAGTTTGACTTTATATTGATTTACTCCTTAGTCCTTGGACATAAGAAAATTTGGTGGGCTCAAATGGGGACATGTATTGCTTTAGCAGTACTCTTAGAATGCTTGTTGGGGTTTTTTCATTTAAAAAGCAAAGGAATATTTGTTTAATAACACCTCAGCACTTTTTAAACTACAGCTATTTGGGGTGGGATTTAGATCAGTGGGTAGAGTGCTCAGCAGTTTTTAAACTACAGCTATTTGGGGTGGGATTCAGATCAGTGGGTAGAGTGCTCATCACTTTTTAAACTACAGCTATTTGGGGTGGGATTCAGATCAGTGGGTAGAGTGCTCATCACTTTTTAAACTACAGCTATTTGGGGTGGGATTCAGATCAGTGGGTAGAGTGCTCATCACTTTTTAAACTACAGCTATTTGGGGTGGGATTCAGATCAGTGGGTAGAGTGCTCATCACTTTTTAAACTACAGCTATTTGGGGTGGGATTCAGATCAGTGGGTAGAGTGCTCATCACTTTTTAAACTACAGCTATTTGGGGTGGGATTCAGATCAGTGGGTAGAGTGCTCATCACTTTTTAAACTACAGCTATTTGGGGTGGGATTCAGATCAGTGGGTAGAGTGCTCATCACTTTTTAAACTACAGCTATTTGGGGTGGGATTCAGATCAGTGGGTAGAGTGCTCATCACTTTTTAAGCTACAGCTATTTGGGGTGGGATTCAGATCAGTGGGTAGAGTGCTCATCACTTTTTAAACTACAGCTATTTGGGGTGGGATTCAGATCAGTGGGTAGAGTGCTCATCACTTTTTAAACTACAGCTATTTGGGGTGGGATTCAGATCAGTGGGTAGAGTGCTCATCACTTTTTAAGCTACAGCTATTTGGGGTGGGATTCAGATCAGTGGGTAGAGTGCTCATCACTTTTTAAACTACAGCTATTTGGGGTGGGATTCAGATCAGTGGGTAGAGTGCTCATCACTTTTTAAACTACAGCTATTTGGGGTGGGATTCAGATCAGTGGGTAGAGTGCTCATCACTTTTTAAACTACAGCTATTTGGGGTGGGATTCAGATCAGTGGGTAGAGTGCTCATCACTTTTTAAACTACAGCTATTTGGGGTGGGATTCAGATCAGTGGGTAGAGTGCTCATCACTTTTTAAACTACAGCTATTTGGGGTGGGATTCAGATCAGTGGGTAGAGTGCTCATCACTTTTTAAACTACAGCTATTTGGGGTGGGATTCAGATCAGTGGGTAGAGTGCTCATCACTTTTTAAACTACAGCTATTTGGGGTGGGATTCAGATCAGTGGGTAGAATTCTCACTTAAGGGTTGTAGGATTGAACCACGTCGGTGGACCCATTGGGGATTTTCACAGGTCCTAACCATGTCGTAGAGTTTGTGTGCTGGTTACCTACCGGTTGTGGTAAACCGTTATATTCTTAAATTAACACTTAAAAGCTTCAGGATCATCAGAATGTTATTCCCTGTGCAAATATAATTACAAACATTAGATAACTATAAAAAAAAAGCAGCAAGTAATCTTATAAAGGAATTTTCCCGACAGGACAACACATACCACAGCTTTTGATGTGCCAGTCATTTACCACTGGTTGGGACAAGACAAACAAAAAATCCAGCACACTTTAGCCAAATGCTTGACCTCCCATTGTTTGTAATTTAAAAAAAGCTGATAACAGACGTGGATGATAAATGTTTTAAACTGGGGAGAAAACTATGTGGAGCATGTACATGTATAATGGTATTCAGAACATGTTAATGAATTAATGGCTTATGTATAACGGGTATTCAGAACATGTTAATGAATTAATGGCTTATGTATAACGGGTATTCAGAACATGTTAATGAATTAATGGCTTATGTATAATGGGTATTCATAACATGTTAATGAATTAATGACATGTATGATGGGTATTCAGAACATGTTAATGGCTTATTGATTTTATTTTAATATGGGACTGACAATTGAACTATTTTTTTTTATATGCGACTCCCTGTCACTACCAGGGTTGTGCTTCTTGCTTGCTTGAATATCAGAAATTACACTACAAATAAACTATTTTGTCTAAAGTTCTATGTTTTTTAATGCAACTTTCCCAAAAGGGTGGTGTCTTGCTTGCAGTCAATTCATTCTGTATTAATGAATCAACCACACCAAAGTGTGGCCACCTTGTTGCAAACACGTAAATTCTGTTCATAGCGGTAACATTTTGTCTAATATCTAGATATGTATTTTTCTTTTAACAGGAAATGTGGCATTGCTCTCTCTAGTGTTGACAAGTGATCGACAGCTGGCACAACAGAAACATGTTCAAGATGACAAGGGAAACACTCTGTTCCACGTGATTTGCCAACTTTCCGCTAGTGGAGAGTTGGCAGTTGGGATAAAACTCGCTGAGATGTTGCTGGAACACAACTTTGATGCCACACTGCATGATAACCGTGGCATGAGACCTCTAGACCTAGTTCCACAGGCCAGCTCTTTGGGCAAACTCCTTGCCAAGACACAAAATGGTAAAGCAACAATATTATAATAATCCTAACTATTTGAGACTAAAAAGTTAATTTTAGCAAGATATAGTGGTGAACCTTACCATTTTCAAACTGTTTCATACTTAAATGAGCCATTTTTCTAAAGAAAATTATAATTCAAGTTTATTACATAATAATATTTGAGAATTAATCGGTTCACACTTGGTATATGACAGCTGTTGTTTTTTACCTTTTATTTATTTTTAAAGATGTAATGTACTCGGCTTTTTATTTTCTACGAACCTTTCCTCCAAGTAACACATGGAATGGCAGTGTGTCACATGTCATTACTAGGTCACTGTGACCTACTTTTTATGGATTACTGCTCATTAAAGGAAATTCTTGTCCTGGCTGTATCTTTCTTATCAATTCATATAGGATCATCAAACCTTGCATGCAAGTTCAACTTGGGATAGCGGTGTATCACATACCATAACTAAGTCACTGTGACCTACTTTTGAAGCATTACTGCATATTAAAGGAAATCCTTGTCTAAACCATATTGTCCTTACTAATTCATGCAGGACCATGAAATATTGCATACAACTTCAACTTGGGATGGCAGCGTATTGCATACCATTACCAGGTGACCACAACCTACTCTTATTGTGCTTCTAGATAATACACCTGTTATCACTAGATCACCCACATTGTTCTAGATAATTATCCTTCTATCCGGGATAAATCACATAATTTATCTAGATTCTGAACATCATAGGGAAGTCTTGTTCAGCCTTTGAAGAAGCCAAGATGTTTAATTTTCACACATTACATACACAAACTGTTTCTCTGTCAGTATAAATGTGTCATCATTGTACCCATGCTACAAAACATTTCCCTTTCTAATAAAGACCAATAGCTTCATTAATCAGACAGCACCTTCTCCACTGGGTGCAATATGATAGTATCATCAGTAGTTGGTCCATAACAAACTGTTAATCTATCCTATTGCACAAATTTCACATAATTATAATCCAATAGTTAATGCAGGGCTCAAACTTGGAATTTGTTACTCATTTTAATTTGCCATATCCAGAATGCTAATTTACAGCAGGTTCCAGCCTGCCTACAGCAATTTTAAATAGTAACATAATGCAACAAATAAACATAACTTTAAAAGCTAAAATTATCCTCAACCGAGGGCAATAATTTTTATTTTAGTGAACTTGTGTTAATAAAGCTCCTGCCCTGTATGGTATGGTAGTTAATATCGCAGCGTCTGCAATTGCCACTGGTGCCACTGTTAAGTTTGAGTCCTGTAATGTTAAAAGTTTTGTTTAACAACACCACTAGAGCACATTGATTTATTAATCATCGGCTATTGACATAGTCTTAGAGAGGACAACTGCTACATTTTTCCATTAGTAGCAAGGGATCTTTTTTATGCACCATCCTATAAACGGGATAGCACATACCACAGCTTTTAATACTTCTGATGGTCATATCACATACATGTACCTTGCCGGTACTCTTGTTGCCTAAACATTGTTTTCGTCTTCCATTTTAGTGAAACCCCCAGAGCCAAATTACAATGCAAATGCAAAATCCTTGAAGGAAGAAGGCAACAAAGAGTACAAGAAGCAGAACTATATAGCTGCTATCCATCACTACACTCAAGCTATAGAACACCTCAGTGATTTGGCCCACACGAAGGAGATTCGGCATGACCTGTCTGTGCTGTTTGGAAATCGAGCCGAGTGCCACCTGAGACTCGGTCGGCCAGACATGGCTCTTGAAGATGCTAAAACCAGTGTGGGATATGATCCAGATTGGTATAAGGTAAGGTGTCTGGTAACTGGTGTTTTAACCTTTACACTACTGGATTAATTTTTGACACAAAACACGTTGAGTGGGTACAAGTTTATCATTTTGACTCGCATATATTCACTTGAATGTTTTATAAATACATAAAATAAAGTTGATATTTTATGACATTTTAGATCAGTTAATGTTTATTAAAATTAGGCAAAAAATTTAAAAGTTGCATTTACTTACGGGCATTTGTGGCCAGCTGTCCAGTATTTATGTCCATTATTCCCTATAACTGGCTTTCTGACCAGAATATTTTTTTAAAAATGAACTGATTCATATCCCAGTATTTGGTGATTTTCGTTGTTGGTAAAATTATCAAAATATCTGTCGCCGACAATCAGCTATCGATCCCTGAAAATTACCGCAACATGCCGCCATTGTTGTCAAGCGAAAATACTTGCCGAAAACCACTTTTTCAACTCAAAATTCCAGTGTATTTTCCACAGAAAATTTAAAATCTAAAGACACAGGAAAATGAGTTTCCTGTTAATAAATGGTTTTCTGTAAGAGTCACATGCAAAAAGGCAGGAAATATGAATTGAGGAATGCACTGTATACAGTATGTCGACTGGCGTGACGTCGGGTGAGATATCTCGCCTGCAGTAGTCGGAAGGTTAAAGAACATGCTACCTGAAACTCGGCTAGACATGAATCTTGAAGATGCTAAAGTCAGTGTGGGATATGATCCAGATTGGCATACGGTAAGGTGTCTGGTAACTGGAGTTTTAAAGAACGTGCTACCTGAAACTCGGCCAGACATATCTCTTGAAGATGCTAAAGTCATGATGCAGATTGGCATAAGGTAAGGTGTCTGGTAACCGCTGCTTTAAATAACGAGAGGGATGTAGTTAAGTGGTGAAGACTGAGGATGGATTCCCCCCTCGGTGGGCAAAACCACACATCTGGTATACTGTATGCTGTGCTGTCCTGTCTGTTAGAAAACTAAGAAGAAACATCCCTTACAGCTGTTCAGTAGGAGGAGCCTGTGTGTTGACAGCATGTTTTCTCTTGTTGAAATGGGTATGGGACGTAGGCCTGATGTGTGGTTGATCTAGGATCAATCTCCATTGGTAGGCCCATTGAACTATTTCTTGTTACAGCCAGTGCATCATGACCATCAAAGGCCATGGTATGTGCTATTTTGGGGGGGGGGGATGGTGCATATAAAAGATTCACTGTTACTAATGGAAAAATGTAGCGTGTTTTCTCTTTAAGAATCACCAAATGTTTGACATCCAATAGCTGATGATTAATAAATCAGTATGCTCTAGTGGTGTCGTTAAACAAAACAAACTTTAACTTGAAATGACTGTATGGTAGAGACCAAATGGCCGTAGTTTAAAAAATTTCACTTGCTGCATTGAAACCCGCCATCGGATGTAACATGCTGGGTTCATTTTCATCAAGATTCATTTCGTCGAATAAAAGGAGTTAATTTTTGTTGTACTGGTTGACAAAATGAAACTAAACATGTTTTTGTTAAAATTCTTTCAGTTTTAATTTGAAATCACCACAGTAATAAGAAGAGCAAGGTATAGACTTTAGGTGTACACCTGTTTAATGGGAACAGTAGCATCAAACCATTAAGCATCACTTAACCAGCCATGTGTACTTTTATTAACTCCATTTTATTTGTATAGTCACAGGAAACTACTTGCATTTTGCTCTTTTTTTATTATTAATACACTGTCAGTTGAATCCTAGTGCTTGAGAAAGTGTTCGACCCATCTGGTAGTTCGACCTAACCATTCGGTTTACATACAGTAAGTGTAACTCGGGACTTCGTTTATGGTGTGAGTATTGCAGTGTATTCGACCCTTCCGAGTTCGATCCAATGAGATTCTACTGTATATTAAAAAAAACTATTTTAATGCTAATTGTTGTATTTGTTAATAGGCCCATACCCGAGTTGGACGGTTATTCATTGCCCTTAAAAAAGACAAGAAGGCAATGATTGCATTTGTGAATGCTTACAACTGTCTGCCAAGCAATGCTGATGACGTTGTTCAGATAGAGATTCTTTCCGAGGTTATTGTTCTTTTCCACCAAGTCGAAGGCAAAGGTATGTTTACATCGTTCCTTACTAACATAAGTAGTAACATTTTACAGGCTTGACCGAGGTTGAGTAAACATGTTTACATCTCTCCTTACTAACACAAGTAGTAACTTTCTACAGGCTTGACCGAGGTTGAGTAAACATGTTTACATCTCTCCTTACTAACACAAGTAGTAACTTTCTACAGGCTTGACCGAGGTTGAGTAAGCATGTTTACATCTCTCCTTACTAACACAAGTAACTTTCTACAGGCTTGACCGTGGTTGAGCAAACATGTTTACATCTCTCCTTACTAACACAAGTAGTAACTTTCTATGGGCTTGACCGTGGTTGAGTAAACCTGTTCACATCTCTCCTTACTAACACAAGTAGTAACTTTCTACAGGCTTGACCATGGTTGGTAAACATGTTTACATATCTCCTTACTAACACAAGTAACTTTCTACAGGCTTGACCGAGGTTGAGTAAGCATGTTTACATCTCTCCTTACTAACACAAGTAGTAACTTTCTACAGGTTTGACCGTGGTTGAGCAAACATATTTACATCTCTCCTTACTAACACAAGTAGTAACTTTCTATGGGCTTGACCGTGGTTGAGTAAACCTGTTCACATCTCTCCTTACTAACACAAGTAGTAACTTTCTACAGGCTTGACCATGGTTGGTAAACATGTTTACATATCTCCTTACTAACAAGTAACTTTCTACGGGCTTGACCGAGGTTGAGTAAACATGTTTACATATCTCCTTACTTACACAAGTTGTAACATTCTACAGGCTTGACCGAGGTTGAGTAAACATGTTTACATCTCTCTTTACTAACACAAGTAGTAACTTTCTACAGACTTCATTGAGGTTGAGTAAACATGTTTACATCTCTCCTTACTAACACAAGTAGTAACTTTCTGCAGCCTTCACTGAGGCTGAGTAAACATGTTTACCTATGTGCTATTAGGTCTCTGGGAAAATTCATTTTAAACACTAACTGCAAATGAAAAAATGTAGTGGGTTTTGTCTGAAGACTATGAGTCAGAATGATCACATGTTTGATATTCATTAATCAATGCTCTTGTGCTGTCGTTAAACAATAAACAATGTTAATGTCATTAAGAATTATATGCTGTATGTTTCTAGAGAATACTACATGAGTAGCTGTTATTTTATGAGTTTTTTCAAAACATATCTAATGAGCAAACCAAGATTGATAACATTTTTAAACAAAGAGTTGTAAGATAAATGCTATCTAATGGACACAAAATTGAATCTGGTATTTTATTTTATACCTGTCCTCAAATAACAGGTTTAAATGAAATTTTAAAATCTTCCCAATTAAAACCCTTCTATGGTACCATTTACGAGGTCATCACCTAAAAGCAGCCAGGCATAAGTCTTTAAATCGATGACATGTGATACACATAATGAATGATGTCCTCACCAATGGATGTGCAATAAATCGATGACGTGATACACATAATGAATGATGTCCTCACCAATGGATGTGCAATAAATCGATGACGTGTGATACACATAATGAATGATGATGTCCTCACCAATGGATGTGCAATAAATCGATGACGTGATACACATAATGAATGATGTCCTCACCAATGGATGTGCAATAAATCGATGACATGTGATACACGTAATGAATGATGTCCTCACCAATGGATGTGCAATAAATCGATGACGTGTGATACACATAATGAATGATGTCCTCACCAATGGATGTGCAATAAATCGATGACGTGTGATACACATAATGAATGATGATGTCCTCACCAATGGATGTGCAATAAATCGATGACATGTGATACACATAATGAATGATGATGTCCTCACCAATGGATGTGCAATAAATCGATGACGTGTGATACACATAATGAATGATGTCCTCACCAATGGATGTGCAATAAATCGATGACGTGTGATACACATAATGAATGATGATGTCCTCACCAATGGATGTGCAATAAATCGATGACATGTGATACACATAATGAATGATGTCCTCACCAATGGATGTGCAATAAATCGATGACGTGTGATACACATAATGAATGATGATGTCCTCACCAATGGATGTGCAATAAATCGACATGTGATACACATAATGAATGATGTCCTCACCAATGGATGTGCAATAAATCGATGACGTGATACACATAATGAATGATGTCCTCACCAATGGATGTGCAATAAATCGATGACATGTGATACACATAATGAATGATGATGTCCTCACCAAAGGATGTGCAATAAATCGATGACATGTGATACACATAATGAATGATGATGTCCTCACCAATGGATGTGCAATAAATCGATGACATGTGATACACATAATGAATGATGTCCTCACCAATGGATGTGCAATAAATCGATGACGTGTGATACACATAATGAATGATGATGTCCTCACCAATGGATGTGCAATAAATCGATGACATGTGATACACATAATGAATGATGTCCTCACCAATGGATGTGCAATAAATCGATGACATGTGATACACATAATGAATGATGTCCTCACCAATGGATGTGCAATAAATCGATGACATGTGATACACATAATGAATGATGATGTCCTCACCAAAGGATGTGCAATAAATCGATGACATGTGATACACATAATGAATGATGATGTCCTCACCAATGGATGTGCAATAAATCGATGACATGTGATACACATAATGAATGATGTTCTCACCAATGGATGTGCAATAAATCGATGACGTGTGATACACATAATGAATGATGATGTCCTCACCAATGGATGTGCAATAAATCGATGACATGTGATACACATAATGAATGATGTCCTCACCAATGGATGTGCAATAAATCGATGACATGTGATACACATAATGAATGATGTCCTCACCAATGGATGTGCAATAAATCGATGACATGTGATACACATAATGAATGATGATGTCCTCACCAATGGATGTGCAATAAATCGATGACATGTGATACACATAATGAATGATGTCCTCACCAATGGATGTGCAATAAATCGATGACGTGTGATACACATAATGAATGATGTCCTCACCAATGGATGTGCAATAAATCGATGACATGTGATACACATAATGAATGATGATGTCCTCACCAATGGATGTGCAATAAATCGATGACATGTGATACACATAATGAATGATGATGTCCTCACCAATGGATGTGCAATAAATCGATGATGTGTGATACACATAATGAATGATGTCCTCACCAATGGATGTGCAATAAATCGATGACGTGTGATACACGTAATGAATGATGTCCTCACCAATGGATGTGCAATAAATCGATGACATGTGATACACATAATGAATGATGATGTCCTCACCAATGGATGTGCAATAAATCGATGATGTGTGATACACATAATGAATGATGTCCTCACCAATGGATGTGCAATAAATCGATGACGTGTGATACACGTAATGAATGATGTCCTCACCAATGGATGTGCAATAAATCGATGACATGTGATACACATAATGAATGATGTCCTCACCAATGGATGTGCAATAAATCGATGACATGTGATACACATAATGAATGATGATGTCCTCACCAATGGATGTGCAATAAATCGATGATGTGTGATACACATAATGAATGATGATGTCCTCACCAATGGATGTGCAATAAATAAATCGATGACGTGTGATACAAATAATGAATGATGATGTCCTCACCAATGGATGTGCAATAAATCGATGACGTGTGATACAAATAATGAATGATGATGTCCTCACCAATGGATGTGCAATAAATCGATGACGTGTGATACACATAATGAATGATGTCCTCACCATATGTCTTTAAATCGATGACATGTGATGCACATAATGAATGATGTCCTCACCAAATTGACTTAGTAGTGAATGTAGATGTGACGATTATATTTTAACGTTTTCTCACTAGTGCTGTATTACATGGATTTCTTATTTTACTTTTAGCGAAACCAGGCTCCCAAATTCCTGGACTAAAGCAAGTGAATAGTTCTATGTGGGTGAAGACTGCCTATTATTTTATTCGTCAGAAGTGTATTTGGGAACATGCCTTTTTGGCATTTCGCCAGTTTAAACACAAACAGTTAAAAATGTCTGTGGATCTGAGACCGTTTTGCAACAAAGATGAAATGTCTATGAACATTTGGTCACTGGAATTCCTTGTGTTGTTACTGCGGGGTGGTTCTGATCACAGGACTTTGACGTTCAAGACTGGAGATACATACCTGCATGCAGGAGTCTTCACATACTTTTTAACAGGTAATTAGTGGAAGAGAAAACATATTTGTTTTGAGATATTTTATTGATAAAAAAAGAACCAAAAGGATTGCACAACAGGCAGAGCCTATATATAAGTGCTCTCCTGAACAAGATGGATATCAGACAATATTCATAATCATATATATAAAACATAATAACAATGTCCAATGGCATAAAATATTTAACATAATTAATATTTGTTCATATATAGTAATAAAAGGTAGAGAGTAGATAGAATAGAAATGAGATAGTCGGAAAAAATATGATATTAATGATCTTATTGTTGGAGCTAACCTTATATGGGGCAGTAAAATCAGAATAATAAGTTAGTTCAACTCGAATATCTTACTTTCAGCTATATATTTATGTACTGCGTTAAAAATTTAATTGTTTTCTTCAATTGGTAGGTTTATTGACCCGGATAGTAGTAGATCAATGTCTAAGATATCAAGGTAATTCCGTAACGATGCAAATAAATCATATCTTTGTCTGATGAACAGAGGGCAGACATAAAAATAATGAAAATTATTTTCACAGTTATCTCCACATGCACAGCTTGGGCTATCAGAAAGATAGCTTAAAAATAAATAATAGTTTAAGTTGCTAGAATAGTTACGAAGCTGACAATGGATAATGTTACATTTACGATTTCCATAAAGATAGAGAGTAGATGAAGGATTGGGATTTCCCTTTTTTATTAATTTTTTATAAATACGCAGACATGGTTCATTTTGAGTTAAACTGTCAAGATCATTCCATAACTCCAAAGTATTAGAAATAAAGCTGTTTTTATATGAATTAGTATGGCATGTTGGTGGAGTGAATGGACGTTGATTTCTGAGTGTAAAACGATTAGTGGGATTAAGATATGGCAAGATTTCATCCAGTAGATATTAAGGTGTTTCGCCTTCAAGTATTTTATGCATTAGAATTAATTTACTATTTTTGCGACGTTTATATAAAGGTTCCCAACCAAGTTCATAATATAGTTTGTCTGGAGATTTTCCTTTCCCAAGTCCTGTAATGATACGGACAGCTTCAAGTTGCACTGACTCAATTGTATTGGATTCTTCAGCTGTACAATTATCCCAAATTATATTACCATATTCTAAGATTGGTCTTATAAATGCAACATACAATTTAGTTATGGAATTTCTATTTAATTTATATTTTAACGTACGTAGAATGTTAAGTCGTTTACAAGCTTTAGTATATATGTCATTAATATGATCTGTCCATCTACCATTGGAGTTTAAAGTAAGCCGTAGATGTTTGTGGGAGGTTACATTATCAAGAGGAATTCCATTAAGATATAGCTTAGGAATATCAATATGTAGTTTTCTTGTGATTAACATGACTGAACCTAGAACAAATTGCAACCAGTGCACCACGACTGGTCAAAGACAGTGGTATGTGCTATCCTGTCTGTGGTAAGTGCATATAAAAGATCCCTTGCTGCATTAGAAAACATGCAGCAGGTTTTCTCTGATGACTACGATTCAGAATTACCAAATGTTTAACATCCAATGTGCTCTAGTGGTGTTGTTAAAACAAAACAAACTTTAACTTATAACAAATGGCAACAGTTTTTTTTTGTATTGTTTTTTATCGTTAAGATGACTCCACTGAACATTTTATAATACTTTTAAAATGTGCCAAAATCAGATCCTGTGAAAGGTGCTTATTAGTATAAATCCAGTACAGCAGCCCACGCCAACTTTGAGTCTGTATATCTTCCAAACTGTTGATTTTAGATGCCATTAATGTATTTTTTATACCACAGTAGATAGAAACATATCAATGAAATATCTTATTAAAAAAAATATACATATAATGTCATAACGCAAATGTGACATCACAATGCCTCAAACTGGCTCATATTCAAGAAAAAACTGTAGTTTCCAGCAGATATGATGGTGTACTCATAGATTTACACCGTGTTATCCTAACAATACTTAATCTTAACAGATATAATATTACAAAATGGTAGACATATTGATTATAATAAAATATCATTGTCAGGTGTATTGTATTGAAAGAAAGTTTTCCAAAATAATGCAACCAATTTCCATTCTCCTGAAATGACAATATGTGCTGTATGTATTCAATTAGTGAATCATTATAATGTGACAACCAGTCCAAATCATCTAATTCTCTGGCATCAACTAAAATGTTTTGGCAACTGACGCCTTTGAAATCATTACACAAACAAGAATATTTGCAAACATGCCTCTGCAGTTGGCCTTGTACAGAAACAATCTGACACCTAGAACTTGTGATGAGATTTGCTTTTTGATCAGTCGTTTCTCTTGGTAACAGCCATCCCCAGTTTTCTGGATTTAGATCATCCTCTCTTCCTATCTGGACTTGCACTTGGTAGTATAGCCAGTAAATGTGATAACTGACTGCTTCACAGAGAACTTGTTGCACCTTGTCACATTTATTTTGATAATTACAAATGATCTTGAACAACTATAAATTGCCTGTATATAAAATGTGTATTAGTTGAAGAGAAATGTACACATGGTGTCTTATTTAAAGAGAAATGTGCACAAGGTGTCTTATTTAAAGAGAAATGCACACAAGGTGTCTTATTTAAAGAGAAATGCACACAAGTTGTCTTATTTAAAGAGAAATGTACACATCGTCTCTTATTTAAAGAGAAATGCACACAAGGTGTCTTATTTAAAGAGAAATGTACACATGGTGTCTTATTTAAAGAGAAATGTACACATGGTGTCTTATTTAAAGAGAAATGTACACATGGTGTCTTATTTAAAGAACAATGTACACACTGTATTAGTTGAAGAGAAAACATACACATGCAAGTAATCTGTGCGACTTCCCGTAGTGGTTGACCTACTAGAGGAAATGGCACAGATTATAGCTCATGTCAACCATGCAACTGTGCAAGTAATCTTACATCATATATCAAGCAATTGATGTGATCGTTTCCATTTCTTTTAACTTCACCTGTCCTCAAAACAAATGCATATTCCCCTAAGGATAATAGTCTGGTTTGAACATCCAAACCACAAGAGTGAAGGAAAAAGAAGGAAGTTACAGTCACGTTACTGGAACAGGAAGGAGTATGCAGTAGAAGAATCTTAGGCCATCCCATTTGCTGTTGGGATGTATGAACCAGACTACTATCCTACGGGGAATATGCACTAGTTTGAGGACAGGTGAAGTATTCATAAGAGAGAAAACACCCTATGTTTTCTTCACTTTATTCCCATTTTGTTATTAAAAAGACTTCAGTTGCTGTGGAACTGTCATAAGTTTAATTCACAATGAATCCTGATACTCTAAAAGTTGTTAATTATTTTTTTGTAGGTATGGAAACTGTTTTTAAGTGGTTGTTGGACAACAGAGCTGTTTCCCACAATGAACAGAATATTCAGGACACTGACGGCAATACCGTTCTTCATTTTACCATCATTATACCATGCCCTATTGAATATAAGGAGGTAGCTCTGTCGCTGTTACTTGCTTGTGGAGCGAGTCCGCTAATTGTCAACAAATACAACATGAAACCGCTTCACTGCGTGGCATCGAACGAACAGAGACTGAAAAAACTATTGGTGTCTGCTGAAAATAGTAAGTCAAAATATTTTTACAAAATTGCCTCCAGTGTATAATGAGTTAGAAGGAACTGTACACAAACTAAATTGCCATTCACCATCTACATGTAAATAACATTTATTAAGAAAGACACGTAATCAAGAGAATAAAAGTGTACTGTTGTTAACCTTTAGATTGCTGGATCCATTTTTAACAAAACCTACCTTAATGGGGTACAGTTTGAGAACTTTTTCTCCCCTAATTTCACTTAAAAGGTCAAAGAATACAACCCCAAATTGTAATTATATTTTAGAGTTGGAAATTATGTGGTTATGCAGTCATTGTTGGAGCACAATATTTCATGCAAACCGCCGTTCTGTTCATGTGTTGGTTATGCAAAATTAAATTTATGCGAACTGCAAATCTGTTACTTCATGACCTGTAGACGTTCAGAAATTAAAACTTACAAACTTCATGATTACAGGAAGTTTATTATACAGTTGAGTATTGTAATTTCGAGACCCTAAAGTTTGACTAGTATTGCGATAAATGTTTTAGACTGATATTTAGATACTTCATGCGCAGCAAACCAGTAGACAGCGGTATATTGCAACATGCTCATTATAGAGTCAAACCAAAAATTTAAAGAAATGTACACGGACCACTGGGGGAGGGGGCTAAATTATCTGGTGCTATTTTATCTCTTAAGGAATATATGTAGACATAATATTGGATTGCCTATAATTTTACAAATGATGAAATCGGTTTTAACGTAAACACGAATTCAAAAGTGTCACAAAAGTTGAAAAATACTAATATTGCATTTTATAATGAGCTTTAAATAACAAACATCTGGAACGTCACTAGTATAGAAGTAGCATCACCACCTCAAAATATCGGTGTCAAATTGTGGTCTTTTTATGTTATTATAAGATGTATTTTTATTAATCTCATCATGCACCAATGAGTAGCCTGTTTTATACATGTAGTTAAGAGAAAATGGACATTTGTTGTTTGGGGTTTTTTGGTTTTTTGTGTGCTTTTTAATCTGCTGTATACAAAATTTTACATATTATCAGTGACAAATGGTAGCCTTCATTTGTTTTCTTTTTGTGTGTTATTCTTCAGAGGAACTAGGGAATAGGCATTTCCCCTCTAAATATATCTATTTTGTTTCAGTACTGGGGCTGATATTTAGTCCTTTTACAATAGTGTTAACTTTAGCAAGCTGCTAGAGGTTCTAGAATAAATTTTCTTTTGTATTTTGTTTTAACTTTATGTTGAGCTAAATTAGTAAAAATGATGTATTCAAAATATTATTTCAACGTATCTTTGAGGTAACAGATCAGGTAACCAACAGGTTACGCAAATATAATTTACGTAACCGATCAGTTGGTTACCTAGGTAAAAACCACGTGAACCGACTTCCGGTTACCTCAGATTTAGAAATATTGTCCCCTGATTGTTGAATATTATGCCAAGGTTTAATTTGGATAAAGGAACATAGCTATTCATTAAGATCCACATTTACAAAACATATTTATCCATTGATCACATGTAACTGTCCTAACCAGTTATGTATATTTAATAATTCATGGTACATGCTGGCATTCAGAATGTTTTTCCCCTTCCCAGCCATTTCCGCATCACTTGCATATCAAGGACCATAGTATGTGCTGTTCTGGCTATGGGAAAGTGTAGATAAAAGAGCCCTTACTTACTACTATTTAAAAAATGTAGCTGGTTTCCTCTGAAGAAATTTGTTTGTTTTTGTTTAACAACGTCACTAGAGCACATTGATTTATTAATCATCGGCTATTGGATGTCAAACATTTGGTAATTTTGACATATATTCTTAGAGACTAAACCTGCTACATTTTTCAAGGGACTTTTTATATGCACCATCCCACAGACAGGACAGCACATACCACAGCCTTTGAAATACCAGTCGTGGTGCACTGGCTGAAATGAGAAATAGCCCAATGAGCCCACCGATGGGGATCAATCTCAAACTGACCACGCATCAAGTGAACGCTTTACCACTGGGCTACGTCCATCCCCACCTCCGATGTACTCTAATGTGAGAATTATCAAATGTTTGACATTCAGCTGCCGATGTACTCTAATGTTAGAATTATCAAACGTTTGACATTCAGCTGCCGATGTCCTCTAATGTTAGAATTGTCAAATGTTTGACATTCAGCTGCCGATGTCCTCTAATGTTAGAATTGTCAAATGTTTGACATTCAGCTGCCGAAGTCCTCTAATGTTAGAATTGTCAAACGTTTGACATTCAGCTGCCGATGTGCTCTAATGTTAGAATTGTCAAACGTTTGACATTCAGCTGCCGATGTGCTCTAAAGTTAGAATTATCAAATGTTTGACATTCAGCTGCCGATGTGCTCTAATGTTAGAATTATCAAATGTTTGACATTCAGCTGCCGATGTGCTCTAAATCTAATGTTAGAATTATCAAATGTTTGACATTCAGCTGCCGATGTGCTCTAATGTTAGAATTATCAAATGTTTGACATTCAGCTGCCGATGTGCTCTAATGTTAGAATTATCAAATGTTTGACATTCAGCTGCCGATGTCCTCTAATGTTAGAATTATCAAACGTTTGACATTCAGCTGCCGATGTGCTCTAATGTTAGAATTATCAAACGTTTGACATTCAGCTGCCGATGTGCTCTAATGTTAGAATTATCAAACGTTTGACATTCAGCTGCCGAAGTCCTCTAATGTTAGAATTGTCAAACGTTTGACATTCAGCTGCCGATGTCCTCTAATGTTAGAATTGTCAAACGTTTGACATTCAGCTGCCGATGTGCTCTAAAGTTAGAATTATCAAATGTTTGACATTCAGCTGCCGATGTGCTCTAATGTTAGAATTATCAAATGTTTGACATTCAGCTGCCGATGTGCTCTAAATCTAATGTTAGAATTATCAAATGTTTGACATTCAGCTGCCGATGTGCTCTAATGTTAGAATTATCAAATGTTTGACATTCAGCTGCCGATGTGCTCTAATGTTAGAATTATCAAATGTTTGACATTCAGCTGCCGATGTCCTCTAATGTTAGAATTATCAAACGTTTGACATTCAGCTGCCGATGTGCTCTAATGTTAGAATTATCAAACGTTTGACATTCAGCTGCCGATGTGCTCTAATGTTAGAATTATCAAACGTTTGACATTCAGCTGCCGATGTGCTCTAATGTTAGAATTATCAAATGTTTGACATTCAGCTGCCGATGTCCTCTAATGTTAGAATTGTCAAATGTTTGACATTCAGCTGCCGATGTGCTCTAAAGTTAGAATTATCAAATGTTTGACATTCAGCTGCCGATGTGCTCTAATGTTAGAATTATCAAATGTTTGACATTCAGCTGCCGATGTGCTCTAAATCTAATGTTAGAATTATCAAATGTTTGACATTCAGCTGCCGATGTGCTCTAATGTTAGAATTATCAAATGTTTGACATTCAGCTGCCGATGTCCTCTAATGTTAGAATTATCAAATGTTTGACATTCAGCTGCCGATGTGCTCTAATGTTAGAATTATCAAATGTTTGACATTCAGCTGCCGATGTCCTCTAATGTTAGAATTATCAAATATTTGACATTCAGCTGCCGATGTCCTCTAATGTTAGAATTGTCAAATGTTTGACATTCGGCTGCCGATGTGCTCTAAAGTTAGAATTATCAAATGTTTGACATTCAGCTGCCGATGTGCTCTAATGTTAGAATTATCAAATGTTTGACATTCAGCTGCCGATGTGCTCTAAATCTAATGTTAGAATTATCAAATGTTTGACATTCAGCTGCCGATGTACTCTAATGTTAGAATTATCAAATGTTTGACATTCAGCTGCCGATGTACTCTAATGTTAGAATTATCAAATGTTTGACATTCAGCTGCCGATGTACTCTAATGTTAGAATTATCAAATGTTTGACATTCAGCTGCCGATGTCCTCTAATGTTAGAATTATCAAACGTTTGACATTCAGCTGCCGATGTACTCTAATGTTAGAATTGTCAAATGTTTGACATTCAGCTGCCGATGTACTCTAATGTTAGAATTGTCAAATGTTTGACATTCAGCTGCCGATGTACTCTAATGTTAGAATTATCAAATGTTTGACATTCAGCTGCCGATGTCCTCTAATGTTAGAATTATCAAATGTTTGACATTCAGCTGCCGATGTACTCTAATGTTAAGCAAAACAAAGTTTAATTTTTCATAAATTTGTCTCCAGATGTCATCATGTCTTTAAACTATTAGCTGGAGGTACAAAATGTATGTCAGGACTTAAGCAATGTGACTTTATGATGACAGGACCAGATGAGATTTCTTAATGTCGGTGCCATCACTCAGCTGAATGTACATGTAGTTATAGTGTACATGTATGTACATGAAGAACATATATTGGATTAAAACATGTTTATTGTTGTCTGCTTGTTTCAGATTTTTCTAAGCCACAATTTTCTAAAGGGCCTCAAACAATGCAAAATGAGCCTAATCAACGTGCACCGAAGACGAATCGAGATAGACTGAAACTCACTCACGACCCATGTAACGTTTGTGAGAAGCTGCTGTCAGATGCGAAAGGACTCTTCCCACATGGGGAGTACCAAATTGGGATTAGAAAACTAGTTGAAGTGATCATGACAAATCACAAAGGAGAAAAGCATCAACGATTGGCCAGCCAAAGTGCTGACCTTATTGTGGACGAGCTGGGCATAATGCTTACACCAGGTTTGTCAAGTGTTGTATGCAAGCCGAGATTCTTTGTCTTTTATTTGCTTCTTGATCATTTCAACATAGCTGGATATATAAAATTGATATTCTAAGCAAGACAATGTATTAATACGACATTCTAATTACTGGAAACGTACATGTACAGTCTTTATTCCAGAATATGATTTGAGTGTATGTAATAAAAACAAAACAGATCATAAATGCCCCTACTAGGTGGTTACAGGTTTAAAATCTTTTTAAATTGGACCATGTTTTTTTGTGTACTGTTATAAATTCGAAACAGCCGTTCTCTTGCTACATGTGTACGTGTATAATCTTGCTAAAAATGTATCCATTAATTTCCAAGATTTTAGGGTATGAAATTTTAATCTTTGTACCCTCTGGCAGAAACCCTGAATGTATTACCTATATAATATTAAATTTTAACTACTACAAATACCAGGTCAACCACAAACATGTTGGATTTCTCAGAATGCTAAATTTTAAATAATGTTTAAGATAACTGTAAAAAGCTGAAAGTATCTTACACTGTCCAATACGTAAGGTAAGCTACTTTAGGAAGAGACACTTGTTTTGGTGTGAGAAGTAAATCTTTAGTTTTAATCACTTTTTTGTAATTTATTCCAAACACATCTCGTTTTACAGATATCCCTGATGAAATGATGAAACTTTCTGTGGCCCAGTACAAGTCCATCCTGGAGAAATTTGCTAAAAAAGACAAGTGGAGACAGATAGTGGCAGCCGTACAGAAATATGATTTAAAACATGGTCAAGTCAAACTGGCAACTTTTGCCACCAATATTTCCCTGATGCATCTTGTGGAGAGTTCATCACTCCGAGGGTCCGAGTCTCTGCGGTTACAGATTCTTGACCTCATCTTGACGCACGGCGCAGTGCTGTCTGCAGACGAGGGGGTCATGAAGGCAGCCATCTCGCGCATGGAGCTCAAGGTGGTAGAGTGGCTCATTGATCACGGTGTCAGCCCGGCCTTGTTTCGCCTCACCCCGGGAGATACGCCCATGCATGCAGCTCTGTCGGTGGCTCTGGAAAAAGACAAAGGTTTGTCATGGCTGTAATAGTTAAAACCTTGCACATCAGTATGCAAGCTGATTTTTCAATAGAATGCAGACGTTTAGATCTGTCTTCACAGACTTTTATACTGTGTTTTAATCTTCACATTACTGAATTAATTTTTGACAAAAAACACATTAAGGGGATTATTTATAACTTCTACTCACATATTTTCACTTAAAATTTGATAAATAAAGTAATTTTAATATTTGAATCGGTAAGTATTATTTTTCTGGGTTTTTCAAATTTTTCGAATATTTTAGATTAGTTAATTAATGTTGATTAAAATTAGGTAACAGATGATAAAATTGTGTTTACTAATGTGCATTTATGGCCAGATGTCCACTTTTATGTCTATTGTTCCCAATAACTGAATTTTTCTGACTTGAATGCTTTTTAAAATTCATGTCCCAATATTTTTTCGTTGTTGGTAAAACGGTCAAATTCATTATCAAATTAGCTGTCACAATCAGTTATCAACTCCTGAAAATTATTATGACGTACCACCATTGTTGTCAAGTGAAAATACTTGCCGAAAACCACTTTTTCAATATTAGTCTCGATCATTGTTGTTCTGTTATTATTTTCGGTCAGTGTCATTTGCAAAACGGCAGGAAATATGAATGAGTGAATTATGAGATAATATACTCTGATTTAATTTTTGAAGTAGGTGATCGTGGATTGAACACCAATAAATGACATTTACAACTGAACATGTGAGGTTGTAAATGTAACATTTATCAGTGTTCAATCCATAATCACCTACTTCAAAATTAAATCAAAGTATGTTTATCTCCATTCCTCCATAAATAAAGCATGTTTAAAACTTAGAGCTATTTTTTTTATACGCTGAGCGAATGAGACTGAACATGCAGGATATTCCACATTATCAGTGTGATCATCTGCCACTAATTACACTACTGTATTCAACAGGAAACATTAAATTATTATTTATAAGTAGAAAACTGGAATTGTGTACCGTATTTGACCGGAAATAAGCCCATGTCTTTGGATAAGCCCCCCTCCGTTTTGATAGCATTTAAGAAATTAGGCCCTCATTCGTAAATAAGCCCACCCCCAACTTCGTCACCTTATAAATAACACGAAATTGCAAGTTTGCTCAAAGTTCATTTAAAAGGTCATACCTCCTGCAGATAATTAAAAACAAATGTAACACAATATTTTACCACCAGTGAGATTTAGCAGGCTAACAATAACAGTGTGTAACATTGTTTTCAATTTCATGCCTGCAGTATTTCTCTGAAGTATCCAAGCCCAAGTTTGAACTAAAAACCAATGTCTATTTTTACCACCACACTGGGTCCGCAGTTAATGCTAATTAAGCAAATACCTTATTCTGATTGGCTAAGAACAATGACCTTACATTGATAATTCTTTGTAGTGTAAGCTGGCTGTCTGTGTCAGAAACGTGTGTATACGCTATTGAGTTTGTTGTTAATTGCTGTTGTTTTAAGTCTTCTCAGCATTAAATTTTGGATGTAACTAAACAGCACTGGTAAGTAATTGTAACATAGAAGGTGTGTTTCTGATAATTAGATACTAGTAAAAAAACCCACAATTTAATTAATAAACAATTATTATTTATTAATAACAAATGGAACACTAATTAATAGATGTGCTATTGAAAGTTTTTTGTTTTCTTCCTAGTTCATTTAAGTATTGTTATTTATTTTAATTATTATTTAAAAAAAATTCTACAAAACTGGCCCCTTGTCTGGGAATAAGCCCACCCCATGCTAAGCTCACAATGAGTTGTCTTGGCCCCCTGGGCTTATTTCCGGTCAAATACGGTACTTACTTTCAACGTTTTCTTGCTCATCACTGATTTCATTCATGGAAATTGATGTCAAACAGTTCTACGGAACTGATGTTAAAATTGCCGCTTTGTTTCGCCTGCAGTAGTCAGGTTAATTTAATCTATGTTAATGGTTTAGTCATGTATTTACCATTCTTTGACACCCAACAGCTTATGTCTTTTCTGTGCTGGGATATTGTTAAACATTCATTCATTTCATTATTTGTTACTACAAGCTGCCCTCTTTGTAGGATTTAAGCTGAATCCAAAATATTAGTAAACAATTGATACATTTTGTCAGATTATTTAGCCTAATTGACATTTCAGGTCAACAGACACAGTATAACTAAGGCGCTTTAAAGAAGTATATTCATTTGATTTAATTTAATAATGAAATATTATAATTGTATGCAGTGCATGTAAAATTTTCTTTCTTTACTTTGTTAAAAAATAAATTAAATGAACTGTTGCCCACCTAGTGGTATTGATGATGAATTAAATCTCTGTTAACTTGACTTGGAATTTTTCTATATTTGTTCATTTTATTACAGGAAACTTTGTGCTCTTTGAAAAGTTTCTGGATCTTTTCAATGAAGACCCAGGCAAATACAAATTTTTGAATCCCGCTCGGCTGGACAGAGATGGCAACAGCCTGTTACATATCGCCTCCAAGTGCAAGTTCAACAAGTATTCTCTGAAAGCAGTGGAGATTCTCTGTGCTCAGCAGGTAAGAAGACATTATTGTTAATCATCACGCAAACAAGTTTCATTCTGTCAAGCCAGTGCTGGCAGAGTGGCAGTCCTATAGGCGATGCAGGAAAGATGAAGTAGTCTTGTGCCGTGCCCGCATCGGCCATACATATTCATTAACCTTCTGACAACTGCAGGCGAGATATCTCGTCCGACGTCTCGCCAGTTGACACACTGTACATGGTATACGGTGCATTCCCCAATTCGTATTTTCCACCATTTTGCACACGACACTCACCGGAATTGATTTATTAACAGGAAATGGAAGACAACTCGGCTTCCTGTGTTTTTAGATTTTGGTTTTTCAATGGTTAATACCTTAGAATTTTGAGTTCAGAAAATGGTTTTTGGCAAGTATTTTCGCTTGACAACAATGACGACATATCGCGGTCATTTTCAGGGATCTATAGCTGATTGTGACAGCTAATTTGATAATAAATTTGATCGTTTTACCAACAACAAAAATCACCAAATATTGGGATATGAATTGTTGGTTGTTGGGTTTTTTCATTCTGGGATAATAGACATAAATACTGGACAGCTGGCCACAAATGCCGGGAAGTAAACGCAACTTTTTTGAAATTTTTTTGCGTAATTTTAAAAACATTAACTGATATAAAATGTCATAAAAAGTGGGAAAATTCATGAAAATAATACTTACCGATTCAAATATGAACTTTATTTTATGTATTTATAAAACATTTAAGTGAATATATGTGAGTAAAAATGATAAACTTGCACCCACTCAACATGTTTTTGTTTTTTTAAATTAATCCAGTAGTCTAAAGGTTAATAACAACCCAGTTTAATTTGTGTTTTATTTGTTTTTGTTTTTTTCAGGTCCCAGCTGATGTTACCAACAGTGAGGGAAAGATGCCCATTCAGTACCTCACGGACAGGAATGATCGCAGAGCCCAGTTTTTGCGTATAACCATCCCTGCTGCAACACGGCCCAAGGCCAAATCAACCACTGGTGGAAGACACAAGGATAAGCCTGCAACGAATGGAACTGATTTGTCTTCGTCTTGCGACCATCAGGTTAAAATCCCAAAGCGTGGAATTGAGTCAGTCGAGTCCTCCATGAATGAGATGGATATCCGCGTGTCGGCTGTCAGCGTTGAGTCGGTCCAAGGATGCAGAGAGCATATACGAGAGTTAATCTGTGAACTGCCAGAGTCTTCATTTTCAATCTTCAAGCCAGACGGTGCAAAACAGCTGGGATCGAAAGTAAAAAAACCTGAAAATATTCCTCCACCATCTCCATTAACAGCAGAGAAGATAAGTTCAACAGAAGGTGACGTACCTGAAGGTGATACTGAGAAGGCTGCAGATAGTGTGAGTGATTTACTCTATTCTACTACCTTAATATATTTTCCTGTATATTTGTTCATTTTATTATAGGAAACATTGTGCTGTTTAAAATGTTTCTGGCCCTTTTTAAGGAAGACCCAGATAAAAAAAAAAACACACCCAATTTGAATCCTGCTCGCCTGAACAGAGAAGGCAACAGCCTCTTACATATCGCCTTCAAGTATAGGTTAAAATGGGGGATGCACATTATACATAACACCAAAATAATTCTTGAAAATTTTCCAGTGATCATTGACAAACAAATTAATTGTTTATAGAGTTTATTATGATAAAACATCAAAGCCCATATGAAAATATTTTATTATGTTACTAGTGATTGCTATAATAAATGTATTTTTTTTTATATAAAACATACATGTTAAAGCATCCATACCTCCCAAGAAAAAGAGCACCAGAAATAAGTTACAATGCTAAAGGAGTCGATATGTGTTTGTGTGTTAAACTTGTTAGTAATTGTCGAAAAACCGCGTTGCGATATAAGAAGTTACAATGCTAAAGGAGTCGATATGTGTTTGTGTGTTAAACTTGTTAGTAATTGTCGAAAAACCGCGTTGCGATATAAGAAGTTACAATGCTAAAGGAGTCGATATGAAGTTACAATGCTAAAGGTGTCGTTATGTGTTTTGTTAAACTTGTTAGTAATTGTCGAAAAACCGCGTTGCGATATAAGAAGTTACAATGCTAAAGGAGTCGATATGTGTTTGTGTGTTAAACTTGTTAGTAATTGTCGAAAAACCGCGTTGCGATATAAGAAGTTACTATGCTAAAGGAGTCGATATGTGTTTGTGTGTTAAACTTGTTAGTAATTGTCGAAAAACCGCGTTGCGATATAAGAAGTTACTATGCTAAAGGAGTCGATATGTGTTTGTGTGTTAAACTTGTTAGTAATTGTCGAAAAACCGCGTTGCGATATAAGAAGTTACAATGCTAAAGGAGTCGATATGTGTTTGTGTGTTAAACTTGTTAGTAATTGTCGAAAAACCGCGTTGCGATATAAGAAGTTACTATGCTATAGGAGTCAGTATGTGTGTTTGTGTGTTAAACTTGTTAGTAATTGTCGAAAAACCGCGTTGCGATATAAGAAGTTACTATGCTAAAGGAGTCGATATGTGTTTGTGTGTGTTAAACTTAAGAAGTTAGTAATTGTCGATATGTGTTTGTGTGTTAAAATTGTCGAAAAACCGCGTTGCGATATAAGAAGTTACTATGCTATAGGAGTCGATATGTGTTTGTGTGTTAAACTTGTTAGTAATTGTCGAAAAACCGCGTTGCGATATAAGAAGTTACTATGCTATAGGAGTCAGTATGTGTGTTTGTGTGTTAAACTTGTTAGTAATTGTCAAAAAACCACATTGCGATATATAGAGGATAATAAACGAGTTACCAGTTATTATCAAATTTATGTCCCGAGTGAAATAATTTTCAGTTGTCACGAGCTTTAGCGAGTGACAAATGAAAATTATTTCACGAGGGACATAAATTTGATAATAACTGGTACCGAGTTTGTTATTCTATTTATTACCTCAGCTATTTTTTTTCTAAAAGCCTTTATTTTCGACGCACATGCACAAAGACCAACCTGTATAGGAACGATGTAAACCACTTTACGCACTGTTCTGAGAATTACTATAACGTTGTAATTTAATCACATTCATAGATAATTTTAAAAAACACAAGTTCTCTTTATTCTGCTTCCAAATCTATAATGAATTGCATTAAAATGACATTTTGTTATTAATTTAACACCAAAAACAGAGACCCATAAAAGCAAACTTTTTAAACTACATGACGTCATTTTGTGTTTGTCAAATCGTGATGACGTCATATTTAGTACCGACAAAGTCATTGGTTTGTAAGCGTCAAATTGTCCAATAGTATTGTTCGTTAGACCAATGCAGAATATTTCTCACTGAGAAAATATGGAAAATATTTTCTCTGTTATGAGTGACCACTGGGGTAATAAATTGCGATATAAGAAGATACTATAGGAGTTGATATGTGTGTTTGTGTGTTAAACTTGTTAGTAATTATCGAAAAACCGCATTGTGATATATTGCGATATAAGAAGATACTATGCTATAGGAGTCGATATGTGTTTGTGTGTTAAACTTGTTAGTACTTGTCGAAAAACCGCATTGCAATATAAGAAGATACTATGCTATAGGAGTCGATATGTGTGTTTGTGTGTTAAACTTGTTAGTAATTGTCGAAAAACCGCATTGCAATATAAGAGATATGTGTTTGTGTGTTAAACTTGTTAGTAATTGTTGAAAAACCGCATTGCGATATAAGAAACCATATTGCAATATGTATTGCAATATAGTTGATATTATTTAAATTTAATATTTATGGGTTGTTTTTTATAATGAAAGCAGAAGGCAGAAACTAAGTATATAATAAAAATATTTGTAATATTGATCCCATCATAGACCTAAATGATTATATAAACCACAACATTTATTAGTAGCATGATGTTCATCTTGGCAGTGTCAAACTATTTATAAATTATCACATTTGGAAATCCTTACTATTGGGCTTTTCCATTGCTGCTCGCTTGACATGGAAATGTACGTATTGAGTCTCAATGTTTTGTCAGATCGACCGAACCAGAGGTTATTGGCCGAGATGTTTTGAACTATCGGCCAAAGTATTATGTGTTCAGGGAAACACAGCGAAATACAATTCTCACTTGTTGCTTTATTTCTTTGAAGATGATAGCCGTAGCCATATTCCAACGTAAATGAACAATGAATAATAATGTGTAAGTAACAAAACATTTATTTGTAATTATCGTTAACTGGTTATTTTTATTGGACTTTTAACACGTTTTGTTTAGAAGTTAGAACCAAGTATAACCGACCTATCACTTCGTATGCCAACAAGTAAACCGACTACGCTTGACGTGATTGTTGTATTTCCTGTCATCACCAATTAATAAAATGATGGGGGTTTTGTTTGTTTATTTGCCTATTTCAAGTTAAATAAAATACAAGAAAAAATAGTGTGTAAAAATCATGATATGCAAAACTACCACGGTTCGTATTGAGCTGATCAATTATCGCGGTATACCGGTATACCAGTTTATCGTTACAGTACTAGTTTCTGCCAGAGGGTACAATGGTAAAATTACGTAGCGAAAATCTTGGAAATTAATGGATACGTTTTTACAATTTTTAGAACAATGATAAAAAGAGAACTGCTGTTTAAACATGTTAAAATACATGAACTGCTGTTTAAACATGTTAAAGTACATGAACTGCTGTTTAAACATGTTAAAGTACATGAACTGCTGTTTAAACATGTTAAAGTACATGAACTGCAGAGTCCAATTTCAAAAGATTTCAACCCCATAACCACCTAGTAGGGGTACTTTCGATCAGTTTTGTTTTTAGTACATACCCTTAAATTATTTTCTGGCAGAAAGCCTGATGCTATAAACGAGACATTTGCTTTCTTTTGTCCTGTCAGCTAAAGTACATTGGTTTTTCAGCAGTAGTGTAAAACATTATCTTTTCATAATATCATAGGCAATAAATGATTTGCCAATGTTTAATGACAATTTATATCTATCTGTAAACAAGTACTAAGTTCTCTGTTACTTCAGCTCATTTTGGTGAGGAAAGTATGGTACATCTTGCATTCACCATCAGTTTTGTTGTTTTAGAAAATGGTGCACATTATACTGTGGTTCATGTTTTTTCCTGGAAATAAACATCTAAAGTAGGGTGTGTGCAATATACATGAGAATATACGGTAAACAAAATTACTGTATAATACAAGGTCATCGAGATCATCATATTTGCAAAAGATTCATGCTCTAGGAGTAGTTTGCTTTCCATAAATACATGTATTTTAGACATGTGAGAATTTTCAAACAAAGAATGTTACCCATTCTGACCTCATAGTAGTTTCTTCCCTTTTTATTTTTTTTTTTTGTTGTTGTTGTTTTTTTAAATAAAAGAATTCTTAGTGTGGTTCACTTCAAGAGGTTTCAGAGCACCTTGAATAACCTTTCAGTTTTTGTAGGAATAAAATACACAAATACACAAAAATAGGGCTAGCGCGGGGTGAGCAAAGGAGTAAAATACACAAATACAGGGCTAGCTCTGGGTGAGCAAAGGAGTAAAATACACAAATACAGGGTGAGCAAAGGAGTAAAATACACAAATACAGGGTGAGCAAAGGAGTAAAATACACAAATACAGGGTGAGCAAAGGAGTAAAATACACAAATACAGGGCTAGCTCTGGGTGAGCAAAGGAGTAAAATACACAAATACAGGGTGAGCAAAGGAGTAAAATACACAAATACAGGGCTAGCTCTGGGTGAGCAAAGGAGTAAAATACACAAATACAGGGCTAGCGCAGGGTGAGCAAAGGAGTAAAATACACAAATACAGGGCTAGCGCGGGGTGAGCAAAGGAATAAAATACACAAATATGCTAAAATATTTGGTTTGCACCGGACACTCGGGGTTTCTGTCAAAGTGTACGAAGGGTAAAATTACTTACTCTAAAATCTTCGAAATTAATGTATATATTTTTGTAATTTTTAAAAAGATGACAGTAAGAGAACTGTTTTTCTAAATTTGTCTAATTTCTAAACATTTAAACCCAAAACCACCTATAGTCCGTCCCATCATTCTATAAAAATGTTTTTTGTAAATAATTTTAGTTTGGTTTGACGTAAGAAGAAAAGTAAAAGTGTTTTGGAAATAAATAAAACATACCTTATAGAAATAAGGTCCTTAAATCCGTTACAGTATGCCTTTAAGAACTTGTAGGGATGTAGTTTGATGGAATGAACTAAACATCTTACAGCATAGTACAAACAGTCTTCTGTGTTTTCTTCTAAAGCTCACTTGTCAAGGAAATTTAACACAATAAATGCAAAATGCAATATACTGAAAATACTTCTCACTATCGATATAAGTATCAGTATTGTGTCAATATCAAATACCATACTACTGTACCTCAGTATTTGAATGGTATCCGATATTGACACAATCACCTAATCACCCCAAAAATACTGATACTGAACCTCAAATTTCAATATCACATTTAAAACATCAGTGTTCGAGATTAAATTTCTTGGCCAGTATCCCAAATGGATACTAACATTTCAAAATCTGGTATCCCACCTGAGAATTTAGTATTATATGGCATCCCAGTGGGATAATGGGTTCTTGAAGTCTGGTATCCAAAATTAAATTCTAGTATCCCCGGGATATCGGAATACCGTTAATCTCGAACACTGAACATTCATTGAAATATAACATTTAAAACATTCATTTACAGCTGTCAGAAAATATGGAACTCGAGGCAGAAGATGCCGAGATAGACGTCGAAGAAGATAGTCCAACCAAGCTGCACATTGATCCTAACGTGTTTGATAACATGGAGTGGGAGGTCGAATGCACAGCGGACGTGTGGAAAACTCTGAAGGACAAGCACCTTCTGCCCGAGATGAAACAGCGAGTGATCAGACGAATCCAACTTCTTGCATCGGGGGAATGGCGCCCATACTTGTACAAATCTGTCTCAAATGCATCACCAACTCTTAAGCTGTTTGAAGCTAAATTGTCCAAAGGAGCCCGAATTATCTGGGAACTGGCCATTGCGTTTTCTCCCCGACTGAGTGAAGCAGCTGAGAGAAGGCTTGGACTTGATAATAACCCTGAGAATAACTTTGCTGTAAAGGGTGGCAGAATCTATTCTGAGATTATCAGAGTCTGGGACATAGTACTGGACCATGACAATCTGTGCCGTGCAGTTGAAAAGATCATCAAGTCCCATGAACGTGGGGAGGGCTGCATTTTGCAGAGAAAGCTCAAGGGCATCAAGGATGAACAGTTCAGAGGCACTACAGTGAAAAAAAGAGTGCCGATGCTTTACGCCGAGGAAGATGATGATGTGGACTTGGTAGCTGTCAGAAAACATCAACAGTCTCTCAAGCTCTACCCTCCAGCAAGCCCGCAAGAGACGGAGTACCACATTCTCAAATTCTACTCCTTCTCCTCAACCCTTGTTTCAAACATTCTTCAGAACCATGACATCAAGGTGGACTTCCCATTCCGGGTGACTGACACAGAACATGCCATCATTAACCTGGAGTCAAAATCGCCTATCTTACTGCTGGGCAGAAGTGGGACCGGGAAGACAACATGCTGCCTGTACAGACTGTGGACCATTTTCTCAATCTATTGGACGAAAGCAAAGGAGGCTGGCGGGCCTCTACTTCCACGAGAACATCAGTTTATTGAGGAGGAAGAAGGTATATTTGTATGAGTTGATCTGTGTGACAGACTTGTACTTGTGGTAGTAATAATTATCACTGACGATCAAATTTTGTCTAGATTGGTTTTCTTTACAATACTCTGTACAGTGTACCCTGCCCCATGTATATTACAATACCATGTAAATTGTAGCATGTGATTATCCCCACCCCATGTTTATTACAATACTCTGTACGGTGTAGCAAGTGATTAACCCCACCCCATGTTTATTACAATACTCTGTACGGTGTAGCAAGTGATTAACCCCACCCCATGTTTATTACAATACTCTGTACGGTGTAGCAAGTGATTACCCCCGCCCCATGTATATTACAATACTCTGTACGGTGTAGCAAGTGATTACCCCCGCCCCATGTTTATTACAATACTCTGTACGGTGTAGCAAGTGATTACCCCCGCCCCATGTATATTACAATACTCTGTACGGTGTAGCAAGTGATTACCCCCGCCCCATGTATATTACAATACTCTGTACGGTGTAGCAAGTGCAAGTGATTATAACCCACCCCATGTTTATTACAATACTCTGTACGGTGTAGCAAGTGATTAACCCCACCCCATGTTTATTACAATACTCTGTACGGTGTAGCAAGTGATTAACCCCACCCCATGTTTATTACAATACTCTGTACGGTGTAGCAAGTGATTACCCCCGCCCCATGTATATTACAATACTCTGTACGGTGTAGCAAGTGATTACCCCGCCCCATGTTTATTACAATACTCTGTACGGTGTAGCAAGTGATTACCCCCGCCCCATGTTTATTACAATACTCTGTACGGTGTAGCAAGTGATTACCCCCGCCCCATGTTTATTACAATACTCTGTACGGTGTAGCAAGTGATTACCCCCGCCCCATGTTTATTACAATACTCTGTACGGTGTAGCAAGTGATAACCCCGCCCCATGTTTATTACAATACTCTGTACGGTGTAGCAAGTGATAACCCCGCCCCATGTTTATTACAATACTCTGTACGGTGTAGCAAGTGATTACCCCCGCCCCATGTTTATTACAATACTCTGTACGGTGTAGCAAGTGATTACCCCCGCCCCATGTTTATTACAATACTCTGTACGGTGTAGCAAGTGATTACCCCGCCCCATGTATATTACAATACTCTGTACGGTGTAGCAAGTGATTACCCCCGCCCCATGTATATTACAATACTCTGTACGGTGTAGCAAGTGATTACCCCCGCCCCATGTATATTACAATACTCTGTACGGTGTAGCAAGTGATTACCCCCGCCCATGTTTATTACAATACTCTGTACGGTGTAGCAAGTGATTACCCCCGCCCCATGTTTATTACAATACTCTCTATGGTGTAGCAAGTGATTAACCCCGCCCCATGTTTATTACAATACTCTGTACGGTGTAGCAAGTGATTACCCCCGCCCTATGTTTATTACAATAACAACACTCTGTACGGTGTAGCAAGTGATTACCCCCGCCCCATGTATATTACAATACTCTGTACGGTGTAGCAAGTGATTACCCCTGCCCCATGTTTATTACAATACTCTGTAATGTGTAGCAAGTGATTACCCCCGCCCCATGTATATTACAATACTCTGTACGGTGTAGCAAGTGATTACCCCCACCCCATGTTTATTACAATACTCTGTACGGTGTAGCAAGTGATTACCCCCGCCCCATGTTTATTACAATACTCTGTACGGTGTAGCAAGTGATTACCCCCGCCCCATGTTTATTACAATACTCTGTACAGTGCAGCAAGTGATTACCCCTGCCCCATGTTTATAACAATACTCTGTACAGTGCAGCAAGTGATTACCCCTGCCCCATGTTTATTACAATACTCTGTACAGTGCAGCAAGTGATTACCCCTGCCCCATGTTTATAACAATACTCTGTACAGTGCAGCAAGTGATAACCCCGCCCCATGTTTATTACAATACTCTGTACGGTGTAGCAAGTGATAACCCCGCCCCATGTTTATTACAATACTCTGTACGGTGTAGCAAGTGATTACCCCCGCCCCATGTTTATTACAATACTCTGTACGGTGTAGCAAGTGATTACCCCCGCCCCATGTTTATTACAATACTCTGTACGGTGTAGCAAGTGATTACCCCCGCCCCATGTATATTACAATACTCTGTACGGTGTAGCAAGTGATTACCCCCGCCCCATGTTTATTACAATACTCTGTAATGTGTAGCAAGTGATTACCCCCGCCCCATGTATATTACAATACTCTGTACGGTGTAGCAAGTGATTACCCCGCCCCATGTTTATTACAATACTCTGTACGGTGTAGCAAGTGATTACCCCCGCCCCATGTTTATTACAATACTCTATACGGTGTAGCAAGTGATTAACCCCGCCCCATGTTTATTACAATACTCTGTACGGTGTAGCAAGTGATTACCCCGCCCTATGTTTATTACAATAACAACACTCTGTACGGTGTAGCAAGTGATTACCCCCGCCCCATGTATATTACAATACTCTGTACGGTGTAGCAAGTGATTACCCCTGCCCCATGTTTATTACAATACTCTGTACGGTGTAGCAAGTGATTACCCCCGCCCCATGTTTATTACAATACTCTGTACGGTGTAGCAAGTGATTACCCCTGCCCCATGTTTATAACAATACTCTGTACGGTGCAGCAAGTGATTACCCCCGCCCCATGTTTATTACAATACTCTGTACGGTGCAGCAAGTGATTACCCCAGCCCCATGTTTATAACAATACTCTGTACAGTGTAGCAAGTGATTACCCCCGCCCCATGTTTATAACAATACTCTGTACAGTGCAGCAAGTGATTACCCCCGCCCCATGTTTATAACAATACTCTGTACGGTGTAGCAAGTGATTACCCCCGCCCCATGTTTATTACAATACTCTGTACGGTGTAGCAAGTGATTATGCCCGCCCCATGTTTATTACAATACCATGTATGGTGTAGCAAGTGATAACCCCGCCCCATGTTTATTACAATACTCTGTACGGTGTAGCAAGTGATTACCCCCGCCCCATGTTTATTACAATACTCTGTACGGTGTAGCAAGTGATTATGCCCGCCCCATGTTTATTACAATACCATGTATGGTGTAGCAAGTGATAACCCCGCCCCATGTTTATTACAATACTCTGTACGGTGTAGCAAGTGATTACCCCCGCCCCATGTTTATTACAATACTCTGTACGGTGTAGCAAGTGATTACCCCCGCCCCATGTTTATTACAATACCATGTATGGTGTAGCAAGTGATAACCCCGCCCCATGTTTATTACAATACTCTGTACGGTGTAGCAAGTGATTACCCCCGCCCCATGTTTATTACAATACTCTGTACGGTGTAGCAAGTGATTACCCCCGCCCCATGTTTATTACAATACTCTGTACGGTGTAGCAAGTGATTACCCCCGCCCCATGTATATTACAATACCAGGCCTGCACAAATTGCACGAACGATCGTTTCGTTCGTGCGTCGGTTATGCAAATTTATTTCGCATAACCGATTTACCGTTCGTGCAAAACTTTCTGAATAAAATGTCCTAGAGTCACCGGTTTTCGATCGCTTAAGCGAAATGTATGAATAAAATATAAATAAAAAATTATAAGTATTTAATAATTTTTCTCTCGGAACAAAGCAGTGACTTCCGTGTTCGTTTTCGTTCTTGTGGTGACATCAGTGTTCGCACATTCTCGCACTATTGCAATTACAAATGTGAACGATCAGAAACGCGTGTCGATCGAAAACGTGTGACCGTACGATACATCGCGGGTACAAACAACTTGACTGGTTTCCGACATGTGTTATTATAATTAAATGTTACGGAAATGGCAGATACCAGTCTAGCTAGAATACTTATATTGTGAAGTGTAAGATATTCTCATTGGTTGTTGGATGTCACCGAAGGGAATTCCTTCAAAATGCGGCCAATCAGAAATTGCGATACTTCCATTAATAAACGTTAATCGGTAAACTTCGGCTGATTACGGGAAATTGTCAAATATCACACATGGCGATGAAAAATTTGACTGTATAAGTTTGACGTGTATACTATAAAGGTATATTATTACAGTTCATTTTTACTTCAACATGACAATGGTGTTCTTTATTAAAATTATTTTAAAGTTCTTTTTCATTTTTAAAAAAAACCGGTTATGCAAATCAAAATAGGTTATGCAATTTTTTTTGGCATAACCGATTTTCCGGTTATGCAAATTTTTAATTTGTGCAGGCCTGCAATACTCTGTACGGTGTAGCAAGTGATTACCCCTGCCCCATGTTTATTACAATACTCTGTACGGTGTAGCAAGTGATTACCCCTGCCCCATGTTTATTACAATACTCTGTACGGTGTAGCAAGTGATTACCCCCGCCCCATGTTTATTACAATACTCTGTACAGTGTAGCAAGTGATTACCCCTGCCCCATGTTTATTACAATACTCTGTAATGTGTAGCAAGTGATTACCCCTGCCCCATGTTTATTACAATACTCTGTACGGTGTAGCAAGTGATTACCCCTGCCCCATGTTTATTACAATACTCTGTAATGTGTAGCAAGTGATTACCCCCGCCCCATGTTTATTACAATACTCTGTACGGTGTAGCAAGTGATTACCCCCGCCCCATGTTTATTACAATACTCTGTACGGTGTAGCAAGTGATTACCCCCGCCCCATGTTTATTACAATACTCTGTACGGTGTAGCAAGTGATTACCCCAGCCCCATGTTTATTACAATACTCTGTACGGTGTAGCAAGTGATTACCCCCGCCCTATGTTTATTACAATAACAACACTCTGTACGGTGTAGCAAGTGATTACCCCCGCCCCATGTATATTACAATACTCTGTACGGTGTAGCAAGTGATTACCCCTGCCCCATGTTTATTACAATACTCTGTACGGTGTAGCAAGTGATTACCCCCGCCCCATGTTTATAACAATACTCTGTACGGTGTAGCAAGTGATTACCCCCGCCCATGTTTATTACAATACTCTGTACGGTGTAGCAAGTGATTACCCCCGCCCCATGTTTATTACAATACTCTGTACGGTGCAGCAAGTGATTACCCCCGCCCCATGTTTATTACAATACTCTGTACGGTGTAGCAAGTGATTACCCCTGCCCCATGTTTATAACAATACTCTGTACGGTGCAGCAAGTGATTACCCCCGCCCCATGTTTATTACAATACTCTGTACGGTGTAGCAAGTGATTACCCCCACCCTATGTTTATAACAATACTCTGTACAGTGTAGCAAGTGATTACCCCTGCCCCATGTTTATAACAATACTCTGTACAGTGCAGCAAGTGATTACCCCCGCCCCATGTATATTACAATACTCTGTACAGTGTAGCAAGTGATTACCCCTGCCCCATGTTTATAACAATACTCTGTACAGTGTAGCAAGTGATTACCCCTGCCCCATGTTTATAACAATACTCTGTACAGTGTAGCAAGTGATTACCCCTGCCCCATGTTTATAACAATACTCTGTACAGTGCAGCAAGTGATTACCCCTGCCCCATATTTATAACAATACTCTGTACAGTGTAGCAAGTGATTACCCCTGCCCCATGTTTATAACAATACTCTGTACGGTGTAGCAAGTGATTACCCCCGCCCCATGTATATTACAATACTCTGTACAGTGCAGCAAGTGATTACCCCTGCCCCATGTTTATAACAATACTCTGTACGGTGTAGCAAGTGATTACCCCCGCCCCATGTATATTACAATACTCTGTACAGTGTAGCAAGTGATTACCCCTGCCCCATGTTTATTACAATACTCTATACAGTGCAGCAAGTGATTACCCCCGCCCCATGTTTATTACAATACTCTGTACGGTGTAGCAAGTGATTACCCCTGCCCCATGTTTATTACAATACTCTGTACGGTGTAGCAAGTGATTACCCCCGCCCCATGTTTATTACAATACTCTGTACAGTGCAGCAAGTGATTACCCCCGCCCCATGTTTATAACAATACTTTGTACAGTGCAGCAAGTGATTACCCCTGCCCCATGTTTATAACAATACTCTGTACAGTGCAGCAAGTGATTACCCCCGCCCCATGTATATTACAATACTCTGTACGGTGTAGCAAGTGATTACCCCCGCCCTATGTTTATAACAATACTCTGTACAGTGCAGCAAGTGATTACCCCCGCCCTATGTTTATAACAATACTCTGTACAGTGCAGCAAGTGATTACCCCCGCCCCATGTTTATAACAATACTCTGTACAGTGCAGCAAGTGATTAACCCCGCCCATGTTTATTACAATACTATGTATGGTGTAGCAAGTGATTAACCTCGCTCCATGTTTATTACAATAACAACACTGTACGTATAGCAAGTGATTACCCTCGCCTCATGTTTATTCAGCTTGAATATTTTAACTTTAGTCACATTATATTTACATGTATTTAGAAGTCTTCTTTGCTTTATGTGAATATTTGTTTTAGTGGAAAATATTACCACCAAAACAGATTAAACTTGATCTATTGACACAAACAACTTTGTATGTTGTCTTTTGTAGAAAATTCATCTGATATTGAAGAAGTGGATGCAGATCTTGAAGTGTCTGTGACGGCTTCATCAAGTACAGGTAACAAAAGTTTACTTTTAGCTGTGACATCATTTGTTGGTCTAACGGGGGTGGGGAAAGTTTACTTTTAGCTGCGACATCATTTGTTGGTCTAACGGGGATGGGGAAAGTTTACTTTTAGCTGTGACATCATTTGTTGGTCTAACGGGGGTGGGGAAAGTTTACTTTTAGCTGTGACATCATTTGTTGGTCTAACGGGGATGGGGAAAGTTTACTTTTAGCTGTGACATCATTTGTTGGTCTAACGGGGGTGGGGAAAGTTTACTTTTAGCTGTGACATCATTTGTTGGTCTAACGGGGATGGGGAAAGTTTACTTTTAGCTGCAGTCAAGTCCTTCAAACTACGACATCATTTGTTGGTCTAATGGGGAAAGTTTCCACAGTATATATTTGTGGTGAATATTATTTATTTTGTTGTTATTCATGTGGTTCATGTTTTTTCATTGAAATAAACATCCAAAATAGGGTGTGTGCATTTAACATGTGAATATACGGTAAACAAAATTACTGCATAATACAAGGTCATTGGGATCATAATTTTTGCAAAAGATTCATGTTTTAGAAATGGTTTGCTTTCCATAAATGCATGTATTTAAGACATGTGAGAACTCCTTTAAAACAAAATAATACATGTGTATGCATAAAAGATATCATACAATTAGATTTTTGCATGTATTAAAACCTTGTCATTAAATGTCTCGTCATTTTTTAACTTTATTTCAGCAGTAACTGTTATGATTGTGCCCTACACCACGTCCTGACAACTATTCCAAACTGTTAGTCAAATTGTTTAAGAATACTAGAGCACCATCGAAGTCCAAACTGCGTTCAGTGAACCACAGAAACACTGTACAATACTTGATGAAAGAATAATTATAGGATATTAAACAAGCTTTCATTTCGTATCATGTTTATGTCCCGAGTGAAATAATTTTCCATTGTCATGAGCTTTAGCTTTAAAATGTATACTTCATTGAATTGTAGATTCAGGTATTTTGACTGAAATCCCATCAACAAGTTCAGTCTGCAGAGAAGAGTATGATGAAGATTTTGACGATGACGAATACACTGGTCCGGTGTACGATCACCTGCACCAGTTGTTTGTCACAAAGAACACCGTCCTCTGCAGTGAGGTTCACAAGAACTTCGGGGAACTCTGCCATGCATCAGACATCACAGAAGAACATGTGAAGATGGAAAATGACATCTTGCCAAACAGGTACTGTCCACAAGCTTACATGTACTTCAGAACTGGTCTCAATGGTGTTGTGGTTAATCCATCGGACATAAGACTGATAGGTACAGGGTTCTCACCCCAGTACCGGCTCCCACCCATAGCGAGTTTTAACAAATCAGTGGGTATGTGGACAGACAGCCCAGATAGCTGAGGTATGTTACCAGGACAGCGTGCTTGAACCTTAATTGGATATAAGCATGAAAATAGGTTCGAATAAATGAAATGTACTTCTGATTTAGTACATACCACCTTCAGTTGTTGTGAGGGATATTGGTATACAGGTTGTCTTTCAGATTAAGGATAGATGAAAACCTAAAGAATCTGGATTTTGGTGACATCCAAAACAATATTCAGTTTGTCCTTGTTGTTTGATTAAAAGCTCATAATAATCTCCTACTTTATAAGATCCAGCATATAATTTTCCAGATTGTCTTCTTCATCCCTGTTTATTCCTTGTTAGGGCTGGATTTGTACGCCAGTACTGGCTCGATCCTGGACTATACAGTCATGTAGCTTTATGGGTCAGATTAGTTTCTGTTGTTGAATATTGTTAAAGATCAATAATTTTTAAGGCCACTGACTTTAGTTCCCAAGGTATGTGCTTTTTCTGTTTACTATAATGTCTATTTAGAGCTATCACAAACACTAACATTACCAGAACCATGATTATTGAATTGCCAGAATTGATAATTAAATTAAGATGCAAGTAATATGTTGAAGAATCTGTATGTTGACAAATCTGTATGTTGAATAACTTCTTGTGCTTCTTCTGGATTTTTATTTTTATTTACTTACTTTAATTTTTTTTACAGACTTCAAGATGTGAATGATTTTCTCTACCCACTGTTCCTGACATCCAGACAACTGCTGCTGATACTGGATGCATCACTGAATCCTCCATACTTCTTTGATAGGAATGATGATGGAAGTCTGAAGGTTGTCATACAGGGCTGGGGCACCCAGGAGGATCTGTTTGGCTACACTCCACTTGACCACGACTCTGATGCTGAGCAGTCGGATGATGATGATGATGATGATCAGGATGACATGCTGGATGAGCCCATGGCTGAACATGCTGCTGCTGCAGCAAAGAAACTGAAGATGGATCCTCGTCGAGAAGTCACATATGATGTTTTTGCTAATGAGGTCTGGCCAAAGATCCGTAAAAAAATGTCTGTTGACTACCATCCAACATTGGTGTGGACTGAAATCATGTCCTTCATTCGAGGATCATTTGAGGCTCTCACAAAGCCAAATGGAATCCTAAAGAAGGATGAGTACATTGAACTGGGACGCAAGCGTGCACCCAATTTTAGTGGAGAGCGTGACAAGATTTATGCACTCTTTCTCAGATATGATCACTTTAAGACACAGAAGTTCCTCTTTGATGAGTCTGATCTGATTTATTCCATCTACAAGCGATTGCGGAACCTTGACGATCAACCATGGGTGCTGCATCAAATGTACGTGGATGAAACACAGGATTTCACACAGGCAGAATTGGCAATTCTGATTCGTATCACACAAAATCCCAATAACATGTTTTTAACTGGAGACACGGCACAAAGCATCATGAGAGGAATTTCTTTCCGCTTCAGTGATCTGAAGACACTCTTCTATTATGCCAAGAAATCTCTACATGCTGTGGGCAAAACCAGATCAATTGAAGTCCCAAAGCAGGTGTACCAGCTGACACACAACTACCGGTCGCATGCTGGTATTCTCTCTCTTGCATCTGCCATTTTGGATCTGATGGTTGAATTTTTCCCAGAGTCATTTGATCGTCTGCAGAAGGACCAAGGCTTGTTTCAAGGACCTCCACCAGTTCTGCTTGAGTCCTGCAGTCCTGGAGATCTAGCCATTTTGTTGCAGGGAAACAAGCGTAAAACATCCCACATTGAGTTTGGTGCACACCAAGCCATTTTGGTTGTGAACGATGCAGCAAGAGACTCCATTCCTGAAGAGCTACGACTGGGCTTGATTCTCACTATCTATGAAGCAAAAGGACTCGAATTTGATGATGTGCTGCTGTACAATTTCTTCAAGGATTCTTATGTATGTACTTGTTATTTATTATATAATATACTCGACAAAATAAAATTAAGGGCCAGTAAACTTTTCGTCAGTTTTTAGCTAATACCAATTTGTCCATCCATCCATCAATCCATCGGTCCATCCATCAACTTTTCCTTGGAAGTCTGTCTTCTCTTACAGTTTTGATTGAATAGTTCTAAAATTTGGTACAATGATCATCTGGGGCAACCTCTACAAATTAATTGAAAATTTGAAAGTCTATCTTATCCGAAAGTTTTGATCAGATAGGTCTGAAACTTTGTATTATGATTCTCTCGGAGAAGTATTGCCATGCTCGATGGCTAGTGAAAAAAAAAGGGTCAAATATTGCAGTTAAGTCTATTTTGTAAATATGAATAGCCTGCCCACCCCAAACCCCAATGTTAGTGTTTTTAAGCTCTATCTCCCTCTTTAGGTGACATATCTGATTATTACTATTATTTAGTAAAATTGTATTAACTTAAAGTAAAGTAGGGCTAGTGAATTTTTAATCGTGGCTAGTAAATGTTTTAAATCACTGATCCCATGGCTAGTGGATTTTATAAAAATTCCAGAAGCCCTGTTCTCTGGGATAGTGTTCACAATCCATATTTTGGAAAGTTTGAATTTTTTTATTTGTATTCAATTTAATATTTTAAATAGAAATTTAACATTGGAAATTCAGAAGTCTTACATGTATCTTCTAAAGTTTTGATTGGATAGTTCTGAAACTTGGCACAAGCATTCTCAGGGGTAGTCATCACAAACTAACAGAGAGATATTTTGAAAATTGAATGTGTCACTACTATCATGATTAAGGGATTCGATCTGCAAGCATTTGAATTTATTTTACCACAAATTGGTTTATATGACATGATATCAGGTGCAAAATATTATCCTGGTGTAAATACTTTGAGAGTTATTAATCAGTAAAGAAGGGTACTGTATTATAGGGGGAACCACCCGATGTTTGTGCTTGTGTGTGTTATAGGGGGAACCACCCGATGTTTGTGCTTGTGTGTGTTATAGGGGGAACCACCCGATGTTTGTGCTTGTGTGTGTTATAGGGGGAACCACCCGATGTTTGTGCTTGTGTGTGTTATAGGGGGAACCACCCGATGTTTGTGCTTGTGTGTGTTATAGGGGGAACCACCCGATGTTTGTGCTTGTGTGTGTTATAGGGGGAACCACCCGATGTTTGTGCTTGTGTGTGTTATAGGGGGAACCACCCGATGTTTGTGCTTGTGTGTGTTATAGGGGGAACCACCCGATGTTTGTGCTTGTGTGTATTATAGGGGGAACCACCCGATGTTTGTGCTTGTGTGTGTTCATTTGTGCATTCTGCATTTCGTTCATTGTTTGACAAGTATATATTTTGTTACAGGCCTTTAAGGAGTGGCGAGTTGTTACGGACTTCTTGGAGAAGTTAAGAGAGAATGTTGATACTAAAGATCAATGTGAGAATCTAGTGTTGCTTGATGAAGGTAATTTGATAGATTTTGTATCTTATAATGTGAAAATCTTGTGATGCATGATTAAGGTAACTTGATATACAGTAGAATCTCATTGGCTCGAACACTGTCGGTGCATCAAAGTCTGTTCGACCCATCGGGTAGTTCAAACCATGCAAGGTTCATTCATCTAACGATTACCGCATTACAATTGCCTGTACCTGAAAGATAATTACCGATAGGTGCTAAATAAACAACATGATAAGCGTGAAAGGGTTGACGAAAAAATTATACGTAAATTATTTTTTATATTTCTTCAGATAGACGTAGCCATTCGAGCTAAATATGTTTAATTTTACAGTTCGGACCAATAAACTGGTTCGAGAGAAAGCTTCTGTTCGACCCCAGGAGTATTCGACCAATCAGCACCAAAATAAAGGGGTTTAATAGAGAGAAAAATCGGGACTTTGTTCTTGGTTCGAGAATACCGGTAGGTTCGACCGTTGGGTGTTTGAGCCAATGAAATTCTACTGTACTTTATATATCACAATGTGAGAATCTTGTTATTGATGAAGGTAACTAGTTATTAGATATATTATATACTACACTGTGAGAATCTTGCCATGCTTGATGAAAATAACTTGATACACTATATCTCACGGTAAGAATATTTTGTTCTTAATTGATGAAAGTAACTTGCTACATTTTATATAATATATGTATCTCACGATGTGAGAATCTTGTCATGCTTGATGAAGGTAACTAGATACACTGCATGCCAGTGTGAGAACCTTGTCACGCTTGATGGAGGTAACTAGATACACTGCATGCCAGTGTGAGAACCTTGTCACGCTTGATGGAGGTAACTAGATACACTGCATGCCAGTGTGAGATTCTTGTCACGCTTGATGAAGGTAACTAGATACACTGCATACCAGTGTGAGAATCTTGTCACGCTTGATGGAGGTAACTAGTTACACTGCATGCCAGTGTGAGAATCTTGTCACGCTTGATGGAGGTAACTAGATACACTGCATGCCAGTGTGAGAACCTTGTCACGCTTGATGGAGGTAACTAGATACACTGCATGCCAGTGTGACAACCTTGTCACGCTTGATGGAGGTAACTAGATACACTGCATGCCAGTGTGAGAACCTTGTCACGCTTGATGGAGGTAACTAGATACACTGCATGCCAGTGTGAGATTCTTGTCACGCTTGATGAAGGTAACTAGATACACTGCATACCAGTGTGAGAATCTTGTCACGCTTGATGAAGGTAACTAGTTACACTGCATGCCAGTGTGAGAATCTTGACACGTTTGATGAAGGTAACTAGAATCCTTTCCATCAGGGAATGTCGTTTTCTTACTGTGGTATGTACTACAAGTTATTTATTTGTGAACTGATTGTTTTCTAAATTGCACCAAAAAAAAGAGTGTTTTTTTTTTGTTTTGTTTCAAAAACATTTACTTTTCTTCTTACGTCAAACCAAACTGAAATTATTTATAAAAAAATATTGTTCATGGGGCTGGGGAGGACTATAGATGCACTATATATCTTACAATGTGAGAATCTTGTCATGCTTAATGAAGGTAACTAGATGCAAAGTAAGTACGGTAAACATTATTTACATGTAGCTATCGTGTGAACATGTGGATTGTCCTGTCCAGTGTAGGCAAGTCCTGGTATCATCTGACAGATGATTTTGCCCTGGCATCTTCACACCTTGTACAAGTAGTTTTAGTTACATAAGATCCCAACATGTATGTTACTGGTTAAAAACAGATGTGACTGATTGACTGACTAAAGTCCGAACCAAATTGTTAACAACTACAATAAGTTAGGAGAGTAATGGATACCCTAGTTTCAACCCGTGAAAATTAACACTAAGTTTAGTTAATCAACAAACCTATAACACATTTGGATAAAGTTACAAGTTACAATTGAGTGAAACAAGAGTCTGTGACTTTGAAATAGTGAAATACCCTCTACAAATACCCTCTATTTTTTTTAAATATGAGAAATGCATTTTGTGATATTAAAAACACCAGGATGACCAAAAACACTTTGAAGGTACAGAAATGAATAATATAAACAATAAAATCTTAGTAAATTATGATTTCAGTTATTAAAAACGGCTCTAATAGTAAACAATATGCCTTAGTGTTTAAAAACTAGGGTATGTCCCTTTAACAATTTGGTTCAGACTTTAGTTTTTGATTGATTCACGCTTAAAATACATTGTCCTTGGTGGTAAAAAAAAAAAAATTAATATAAGAATGTATATTCGGTGACATTTTATGGCTCAAAATTTTTGTAAATTTTAGATGTTTTGAGGCAGTCTTCCCGACCTCGACCGTTGACATTCAACCCGAACCAACATAAGGTATTGAACTCTGAACTGAAGCACCTGTACACAGCACTGACGCGGGCTCGCGTCAACGTGTGGATCTTTGACGAGAGTGAGGAGAAACGAGCGCCCATGTTTGAGTATTTCAAAGCCAGACGTCTTGTGCGGGTTGTTTCATCGTACAGTGATGAAGAATTAGGTAATGTTCATATCCTCACTGTGAGGAAGAAGAAGGAAATGTTTTATTTAATGATGCACTCAACACGTTTTATTTACGGTTATATGGTGTTGGACATCTGGTTACGGACCACACATATATTGAAAAAGGAAACCCACTGTCCCCACTTCCATGTGCTACTCTTTTTGATTAGCAGCAAGGGATGTTTTATATGCACCATCCCACAGACAGGATAGTACATACCATGGCCTTTGTTACACAAGTTGTGGAGCACTGGCTGGTACGAGAAATAGCCCAATGGATCCACTGATGGGAATTGATCCTAGATCAATCGTCCATTAGGCGAGTGCTGTACCACTGAGCTACGTCCCACCCCTTCACTGTGAGGAATGTCAGGCTCTTTGTACCTTCATGTACCGGTATCCACACATTAACCATACGTCTGATAGGAATGGAAGGCTCTTTGTACCTTCATGTACCGGTATCCACACAACCATACGTCTGATAGGAATAGTAGGCTCTTTGTACCTTCATGTACCGGTATCCACACATTAACCATACGTCTGATAGGAATGGTAGGCTCTTTGTACCTTCATGTACCGGTATCCACACATTAACCATACGTCTGATAGGAATGGTAGGCTATTTGTACCTTCATGTACCTGTATCCACACATTAACCATACGTCTGATAGGAATGGTAGGCTATTTGTACCTTCATGTACAGGTATCCACACATTAACCATACGTCTGATAGGAATGGTAGGCTCTTTATACCTTCATGTACCTGTATCCACATATTAACCATACGTCTGATAGGAATGTCAGACTCTTTGTACCTTCATGTACCTGTATTCACACATTAACCATACGTCTGATAGGAATGTCAGACTCTTTGTACCTTCATGTACCTGTATCCACACATTAACCATACGTCTGATAGGAATGTTAGGCTCTTTGTACCTTCATGTACCTGTATCCACACATTAACCATACGTCTGATAGGAATGTCAGGCTCTTTATACCTTCATGTACCTGTATCCACACATTAACCATATGTCTGATAGGAATGTCAGACTCTTTGTACCTTCATGTACCTGTATCCAAACATTAACCATATGTCTGATAGGAAAGGTAGGCTCTTTGTACCTTCATGTACCTGTATCCACACATTAACCATACGTCTGATAGGAATGTCAGGCTCTTTATACCTTCATGTACCTGTATCCATACATTAACCATACGTCTGATAGGAATGGTAGGCTCTTTATACCTTCATGTACCTGTATCCATACATTAACCATACGTGTGATAGGAATGGTAGGCTCTTTATACCTTCATGTACCTGTATCCATACATTAACCATACGTCTGATAGGAATGTCAGACACTTTATACCTTCATGTACCTGTATCCACACATTAACCATACGTCTGATAGGAATGTCAGACTCATTATACCTCCATGTACCTGTATCCACACATTAACCATATGTCTGATAGGAAAGGTAGGCTCTTTGTACCTTCATGTACCTGTATCCACACATTAACCATACGTCTGATAGGAATGTCAGGCTCTTTATACCTTCATGTACCTGTATCCACACATTAACCATACGTCTGATAGGAATGGTAGACTCTTTATACCTTCATGTACCTGTATCCACACATTAACCATATGTCTGATAGGAATGGTAGGCTCTTTATACCTTCATGTACCTGTATCCACACATTAACCATATGTCTGATAGGAATGTCAGACTCTTTATACCTTCATGTACCTGTATCCACACATTAACCATACGTCTGATAAGAATGTCAGACTTTATACCTTCATGTACCTGTATCCACACATTAACCATATGTCTGATAGGAATGGTAGGCTCTTTATACCTTCATGTACCTGTATCCACACATTAACCATATGTCTGATAGGAATGGTAGGCTCTTTATACCTTCATGTACCTGTATCCACACATTAACCATACGTCTGATAGGAATGTCAGGCTCTTTGTACCTTCATGTACCTGTATCCACACATTAACCATATGTCTGATAGGAATGGTAGGCTCTTTGTACCTTCATGTACCTGTATCCACACATTAACCATATGTCTGATAGGAATGTCAGACTCTTTATACCTTCATGTACCTGTATCCACACATTAACCATACGTCTGATAGGAATGTCAGGCTCTTTGTACCTTCATGTACCTGTATCCAGACATTAACCATACGTCTGATAGGAATGGTAGGCTCTTTATACCTTCATGTACCGGTATCCACACATTAACCATACGTCTGATAGGAATGGTAGGCTATTTGTACCTTCATGTACCTGTATCCACACATTAACCATACGTCTGATAGGAATGGTAGGCTATTTGTACCTTCATGTACAGGTATCCACACATTAACCATACGTCTGATAGGAATGGTAGGCTCTTTATACCTTCATGTACCTGTATCCACATATTAACCATACGTCTGATAGGAATGTCAGACTCTTTGTACCTTCATGTACCTGTATTCACACATTAACCATACGTCTGATAGGAATGTCAGACTCTTTGTACCTTCATGTACCTGTATCCACACATTAACCATACGTCTGATAGGAATGTTAGGCTCTTTGTACCTTCATGTACCTGTATCCACACATTAACCATACGTCTGATAGGAATGTCAGGCTCTTTATACCTTCATGTACCTGTATCCACACATTAACCATATGTCTGATAGGAATGTCAGACTCTTTGTACCTTCATGTACCTGTATCCAAACATTAACCATATGTCTGATAGGAAAGGTAGGCTCTTTGTACCTTCATGTACCTGTATCCACACATTAACCATACGTCTGATAGGAATGTCAGGCTCTTTATACCTTCATGTACCTGTATCCATACATTAACCATACGTCTGATAGGAATGGTAGGCTCTTTATACCTTCATGTACCTGTATCCATACATTAACCATACGTGTGATAGGAATGGTAGGCTCTTTATACCTTCATGTACCTGTATCCATACATTAACCATACGTCTGATAGGAATGTCAGACACTTTATACCTTCATGTACCTGTATCCACACATTAACCATACGTCTGATAGGAATGTCAGACTCATTATACCTCCATGTACCTGTATCCACACATTAACCATATGTCTGATAGGAAAGGTAGGCTCTTTGTACCTTCATGTACCTGTATCCACACATTAACCATACGTCTGATAGGAATGTCAGGCTCTTTATACCTTCATGTACCTGTATCCACACATTAACCATACGTCTGATAGGAATGGTAGACTCTTTATACCTTCATGTACCTGTATCCACACATTAACCATATGTCTGATAGGAATGGTAGGCTCTTTATACCTTCATGTACCTGTATCCACACATTAACCATATGTCTGATAGGAATGTCAGACTCTTTATACCTTCATGTACCTGTATCCACACATTAACCATACGTCTGATAAGAATGTCAGACTTTATACCTTCATGTACCTGTATCCACACATTAACCATATGTCTGATAGGAATGGTAGGCTCTTTATACCTTCATGTACCTGTATCCACACATTAACCATATGTCTGATAGGAATGGTAGGCTCTTTATACCTTCATGTACCTGTATCCACACATTAACCATACGTCTGATAGGAATGTCAGGCTCTTTGTACCTTCATGTACCTGTATCCACACATTAACCATATGTCTGATAGGAATGGTAGGCTCTTTGTACCTTCATGTACCTGTATCCACACATTAACCATATGTCTGATAGGAATGTCAGACTCTTTATACCTTCATGTACCTGTATCCACACATTAACCATACGTCTGATAGGAATGTCAGGCTCTTTGTACCTTCATGTACCTGTATCCAGACATTAACCATACGTCTGATAGGAATGGTAGGCTCTTTATACCTTCATGTACCGGTATCCACACATTAACCATACGTCTGATAGGTATGGTAGGCTCTTTGTACCTTCATGTACCGGTATCCACACATTAACCATACGTCTGATAGGAATGTCAGGCTCTTTGTACCTTCATGTACCGGTATCCACACATTAACCATACGTCTGATAGGAATGGTAGGCTCTTTGTACCTTCATGTACCTGTATCCACACATTAACCATACGTCTGATAGGAAAGGTAGGCTCTTTGTACCTTCATGTACCGGTATCCACACATTAACCATACGTATGATAGGAATGGTAGGCTATTTGTACCTTCATGTACCTGTATCCACACATTAACCATACGTCTGATAGGAATGGTAGGCTATTTGTACCTTCATGTACCGGTATCCACACATTAACCATACGTCTGATAGGAATGGTAGGCTCTTTATACCTTCATGTACCTGTATCCACACATTAACCATACGTCTGATAAGAATGTCAGGCTCTTTGTACCTTCATGTACCTGTATCCACACATTAACCATATGTCTGATAGGAAAGGTAGGCTCTTTGTACCTTCATGTACCTGTATCCACACATTAACCATACGTCTGATAGGAATGGTAGGCTCTTTATACCTTCATGTACCTGTATCCACACATTAACCATACGTCTGATAGGAATGTCAGACTCTTTGTACCTTCATGTACCTGTATCCACACATTAACCATACATCTGATAGGAATGTCAGGCTCTTTGTACCTTCATGTACCTGTATCCACACATTAACCATATGTCTGATAGGAATGGTAGGCTCTTTGTACCTTCATGTACCTGTATCCACACATTAACCATACGTCTGATAGGAATGGTAGGCTCTTTGTACCTTCATGTACCGGTATCCACACATTAACCATACGTCTGATAGGAAAGGTAGGCTCTTTGTACCTTCATGTACCTGTATCCACACATTAACCATACGTCTGATAGGAATGTCAGGCTCTTTATACCTTCATGTACCTGTATCCACACATTAACCATATGTCTGATAGGAATGGTAGGCTCTTTATACCTTCATGTACCTGTATCCACACATTAACCATACGTCTGATAGGAATGTCAGGCTCTTTATATCTTCATGTACCGGTATCCACACATTAACCATATGTCTGATAGGAATGGTAGGCTCTTTATATACTCTTCACAAAAAAGAAACGCAAAAGGGTACAAATGGGTTATAACTCCAATTTGATGTTTCCTACCGGTTCATGCTTTGTGAATATAAGGTCATTGCATGTCCCAAACACATTCCCACGGTTACATTCGATAAAACGCAGCTACTGTACAATAAAGTTCCAAAATGTGAATATTCGCAAAAATGCAGCCACGTGCAAACCATGTCACCACTGCACGTGCGTTGTCTGCACGTGCAACATGAACACCGACAGTATAAAAGTGCAGGGTGTTCGCTTCCCTGGCCTCTGTATCTGGCCGACAGTTGACAATCCAGGACATGCCACGTCTCAGTGAACCGCAGAGAAACAATGCCATCGGCCGACTAGACGCAGGCGAATCCAGAACGGCCGTTGCCAGGGCATTCCATGTGTCCCCAAGCACCATCTCCAGACTGTGGGACCGTTACCAGCAACATGGATCAACACGTGACCTCCCTAGATCCGGTCGACCACGGGTCACTACCCCCGGGCAGGACCGCTACATCCGGGTACGCCACCTTCAGGAACGATTGACTACTGCCACCTCCACAGCAGCAGCAATACCAGGTTTGCGCAGGATATCCGACCAGACCGTACGGAACCGCCTACGTGAGGTAGGAATTCGTGCCAGACGTCCAGTTCGAGGTGTCATCTTAACACCACAACACCGTCGACTCCGACTGCAGTGGTGCCAGATTCATCGACAATGGCCTCAACTGCGATGGAGACAGGTGTGGTTCAGTGACGAGTCCCGATTTCTGCTCCGACGTCATGATGGAAGATGTCGCGTGTATAGGCGTCGTGGTGAACGTTATGCGTTAAACTGCGTGCAGGAAGTGGACAGATTCGGCGGGGGTAGTGTCATGGTGTGGGCAGCCATCTCACACACTGGCAGAACTGACCTGGTCCACGTGCAGGGCAACCTGAATGCACAGGGCTACACTGACCAGATCCTCCGGCAACACATCGTTCCAATTATGGCCAACGCCAACGCAGTGTTCCAACATGACAACGCCAGGCCTCACACAGCACGTCTCACAACGGCTTTCCTACAGAACAACAACATTAATGTCCTTCCTTGGCCATCGATATCACCGGATTTGAACCCAATTGAGCATCTATGGGACGAGTTGGACCGACGCCTCCGACAGCGACAACCACAGCCACAGACCCTGCCCGAGCTGGCAGCAGCCTTGCAGGCCGAGTGGGCCACCATCCCCCGGGACGTCATCCGTACTCTGGTTGCTTCAATGGGCAGGCAGTTGTCAACAAACGCGGAGGCCACACCCGGTATTGACTCCAGATGACCTTGACCTTGGTGGTGTGTCCTATCACTTACTCACAATGGACTAGAGTGAATTGTGAACAATCCTGCAACATTTGGTAATTATCGGACTCACCATTCAATAATTAAATCAATTCTCCAAATGTTACGACAATGTGGTTTTGCGTTTCTTCTTTTGAAGAGTATACCTTCATGTACCTGTATCCACACATTAACCATATGTCTGAAAGGAATGTCAGGCTCGTTATACCTTCATGTACCTGTATCCACACATTAACCATACGTCTGATAGGAATGGTAGACTCTTTATACCTTCATGTACCTGTATCCACACATTAACCATACGTCTGATAGGAATGTCAGGCTCTTTGTACCTTCATGTACCTGTATCCACACATTAACCATGTGTCTGATAGGAAAGGTAGGCTCTTTGTACCTTCATGTACCTGTATCCACACATTAACCATACGTCTGATAGGAATGTCAGGCTCTTTATACCTTCGTGTACCTGTATCCACACATTAACCATACGTCTGATAGGAATGTCAGGCTCTTTGTACCTTCGTGTACCGGTATCCACACATTAACCATACGTCTGATAGGAATGGTAGGCTCTTTGTACCTTCTTGTACCGGTATCCACACATTAACCATACGTCTGATAGGAATGGTAGGCTCTTTGTACCTTCATGTACCGGTATCCACACATTAACCATACGTCTGATAGGAATGGTAGGCTCTTTGTACCTTCATGTACCGGTATCCACACATTAACCATACGTCTGATAGGAATGGTAGGCTCTTTGTACCTTCATGTACCGGTATCCACACATTAACCATACGTCTGATAGGAATGGTAGGCTCTTTGTACCTTCATGTACCGGTATCCACACATTAACCATACGTCTGATAGGAATGGTAGGCTCTTTGTACCTTCATGTACCGGTATCCACACATTAACCATATGTTTGATAGGAATGGTAGGCTCTTTATACCTTCATGTACCTGTATCCATACTTTAACCATATGTCTGATATGAATGTCAGGCTCTTTATACCTTCATGTACCTGTATCCACACATTAACCATACGTCTGATAAGAATGTCAGACTTTATACCTTCATGTACCTGTATCCACACATTAACCATATGTCTGATAGGAATGGTAGGCTCTTTGTACCTTCATGTACCGGTATCCACACATTAACCATACGTCTGATAGGAATGGTAGGCTCTTTGTACCTTCATGTACCTGTATCCACACATTAACCATATGTCTGATAGGAATGTCAGACTCTTTATACCTTCATGTACCTGTATCCACACATTAACCATACGTCTGATAAGAATGTCAGACTTTATACCTTCATGTACCTGTATCCACACATTAACCATATGTCTGATAGGAATGGTAGGCTCTTTGTACCTTCATGTACCGGTATCCACACATTAACCAATACGTCTGATAGGAATGGTAGGCTCTTTGTACCTTCATGTACCTGTATCCACACATTAACCATATGTCTGATAGGAATGTCAGACTCTTTATACCTTCATGTACCTGTATCCACACATTAACCATACGTCTGATAGGAATGTCAGGCTCTTTGTACCTTCATGTACCTGTATCCATACATTAACCATACGTCTGATAGGAATGGTAGGCTCTTTATACCTTCATGTACCTGTATCCATACATTAACCATACGTCTGATAGGTCAAGGTCAAGGTCAAAGGGTTTTACGTGCACGTTCAGAGCAAGCTGTTGTAGCGCACACCTGTCGTGGGCACAGTTGCCGGCCTTGGCCGGCCTCTCTGTCCAAGACAGGAAAGGGGGGGGGGGGGGGGGGGGGGGGGGAGGAGAAGGGACCGTCTGCACTGGCAGGTGCAAGGGAGCACCAGCAGTCCGATTGAATCGGTAGCAGGCGGATGGGTTTTGGGTGCTATGGAATTTTGAGTGGAGCGATTTATCAAAAGAGAAAAGGTGCGCAGTTTTGTTGAGTGATTAGGCGCAATTTTGAACGGTCGGTCGAAAGGTAAAATGAGCTAGTATAGATTTTGGAATTCAAGCGTCTGATAGGAATGTCAGACTCTTTATATACCTTCATGTACCTGTATCCATACATTAACCATATGTCTGATAATTAAGCCTTAGGCCCAAAACACACTGGTTCTGGGTCAGGGTATGGTACCAGTCCAAAATGAAACTCACTGAGTCAAATGTGACCAAACTAACCAGTCTGTGCTGGCATGAACTTCAGATCTGGCAACAGACGTCATAGAACATACGCTATATTTTCACATTGCCACACTGGCAGTTGCGCAATGTTCGAGCCTTATTTTTTCATTTGTCTTAATAAACAACTGGAAAGATATATACTAAGGAATGTGGAATTATTGTAATTATTGTTGATGTTTACAGAAAAAAAGATATGAATGCAGTCAGTTGTATTGATATACTGCTAACACGTAACAGATACAGACGCAGATGTCAAAATGCACCAGATGTGTGTCTTTGTCACACACTCCAGACCCAGACCCGGTGTGTTTTGGTCCTTAAGAATAATTCAGAAGATCATAATCTTGTATAGAATATCGCTTATCTTCATGTCTGATGTCAAAGTTATTTAGTTTGATTTCATTAGTTTGTATGCTTATTAGTCTGGTTTTCTAAGGTTGACAACAGTCACTTTTTCACACCCATGTTTTGGCTTCATAGACAATAAATATAACATATTAAACTGTAATCTTTTGATATGATATATTTGATAAAAGGTACTTTTTATTTCTTTTATCTTTTAAAATCTAAACTTTATATTTTATCAAGAATTATAAAAAATAAAAACATACCAACCTGTAAACAGCATTATCTGCTCGTTATAGACGTTTTACAGGGGTCAAGGTTAGTAGACCAGTTTTTATTTTAATGTTGCGAAGCATTGTAATAATATATAGCTAATTTGGAATTTTAATGACGTCAGTATTCCAATGACATCACTTTACAATGTGTTATAATAACAATAAACATGCCAAATTGCTATTGAAATTTTTTTGTTTGATCATTACTAATGCGCATGGATGTGTTTGAAAACAATCTTGTAATTAAAAAATTGTACCATTTATGAAATTTAAATTTCAAGTGAAATTGAGGTGAGATGTGCTATATTTATTGTATAACATAGCCATGATATCCATGTCATAAACCTATGTGATAATTTAGTGTACTATAACCCAGTTAATAACGGTATGCAAATTTAAAGGTATATGCAAATTTGCAAGGTCTCGAGTTGCTCTCAGTGGGTCATTTGTTTACAGGCCAACAAGACCTGTATACCTGAGCATAACGTTTTCATAAGATTTAGTTAATTCAAATGTGACGTCAAACTAATTTGAGCTAATCGTGATGACATCTTATTACTGATGGAGGCAACTTTAGTACGGTGATTTATCTCAGCAGAGCCTCGACAAATACCGATTAACGTAGACTGGGTTGATATTTTCCATATTAAAAAACACTTACAAGTGACGAATACTCTATTTAGTATGATGACGTCATAACAAGGGTGCGAACAGTGACTGTCGTCAACTATAGTAGTACCTTGTGCTAAGAGGGACTGCTCATTTTTATTGTTTTTATGTCCACACCTAAACAAATATCCAGAATGACCAAATTCACTGTTTGTGGAGCACAACTAAATCTGTTTCAAGATAACTTCCTGAAGCCATGTACATATATGAATCTAGTGGTCTAGATACTAGTGCCTTTTGCTAGAAGGGAGTTTTCTTTGTCGATATTTTATCTGGTAAATAGAATATTACAGAAACGAATAACTAGATTAACCATTTCTGGAACCCAGCACCCAAACGAGTCCTGTCCAGGTGAGTGATCACTCCCGCTCTCCTCCACACTCACCTGGATAGTTTTAGGAGAGTGACAAATTACTTGCCTTAAAATACATTTTTAATAAATTTCACTTGATAGTTCCTGTGATTGCTCGCCTAGCACCATTTCAAGAGAGTGGTCTTCAGCTCGCCTTGATTTTGCTTATGGTAAGGACTCTTAACTGTTAAGATACAAGTTGATAAAGTACATGTATCAATCTAATAGATGCAATACATGTTCAGGAAGTCGCACATGCAAACATTACAGGTAAAACAACAATGTCACAATACCTGGCTAATCAATAATAAAATACTTCCTGGACTTGATACAAGGCACAAATGATAAAACTACAATCAAAATCTATCACTATCATATGTACAAAAGGTGTACGTTGTTGGAAGGGGTGAAAAACAAATCTCAGGTTTTGTGGATATGTATTTTATGATGTTTTTGTTTTTAGATTTGGACAGCACCATATTTGCCGAGAAGTCTAGTCCTGCAGACTGGGAGAAACGTGGTGATGAAATAATGAAACGCTTCCTCTATGATGTCGCTGCGAAATGCTACAAAATGGCTGGCAGTGAAACGAAAGAAAAGATTGCGAATGCACACAATCAGGTAAGCCGATCGATTCCATGCTGTAAGGAAGTGAAAATAAAATAAAAACATTTAAAAGTAAAATAATGAGGATGTGTGGACAGTAATCTATCTGGCAGACTGGCACTTTTTAGGGTGAAAGTTGGCACAAGCCTAGTTGTTAGCTTTAGTGTAAAGTTGAAGTCACCGTAATACAGTTGAATCCCGTTGGCTTGAACCCCATCCATGCTCGAGAAAGTGTTTGAATCATCGGGTAGTTTGACCTAACCATTCGGTCAACATCGTGTAAGTGTAACTCAGGACTTCGCTTTTGGTTCGAGTGGTGCGGAGTAATCGACTCCTCCGGGTTCAAACCAACAAATTTCTACTGTATCTTGGACTGAATCCAATTTCAAAAACAAAATCACACAATAGATTTCAAGACACCAATTTGCTCGATTTGCAGTTAAGTTTTTAATTTAATTTTCAGGCTCTGAAAGCATCCAGAATGAAGGATAATCCTCGCAAGATGCGAGAAGAGTATATGTTTGCTGCACGGACATTTCTAGAGTGTAACATTTTAACAAAGGCGGCTCTCTGTCTTCAGAATGCCCATGAGTATGAGCTGGCTGCTCAGGTATTCGAGAAGGGTGGACAGGTAAGAATTGAAAAAAAGAAATGTTTTATTTAACGACGCACTCAACACATTTTTATTTACAGTTATATGGCGCCAGACATGTGGTTAAGGACCACATAGATTTTGAGAGGAAACCCGCTGTCGCCGTTACATGGGCTACTCTTTCCGATTAGCAGCAAGGGATCTTTTATTTGTGCTTCCCACAGGCAGGATAGCACAAAGCATGGCCTTTGTTGAACCAGTTATGGATCACTGGTCGGTGCAAGTGGTTTACACCTACCCATTGAGCCTTGCGGAGCACTCACTCGGGGTTTGGTGTCGGTATCTGGATTAAAAATCCCATGCCTCGACTGGGATCCGAACCCAGCAGCTACCAGACTGTAGACTGATGGCCTAACCACGACTCCACCGACGCCGGTAAAATAATTTTTGGTAAGAATTGAAGACTTTCAGCATATACAGTGAAACAACCCTGCACCAGACCTTTTCTACTCAAAAACAAACTACAAGATTCTTAAACTAGGTTGTAAATATCATAGATAAACTGTTATTCTTGATTCTGAACATCATAGGAAGTCTTGTTCAGACTTTGAAGAAGCTACGATAGTTTATTTTACAAGAAGTTGACACTACATGCATGAACTGTTTCTCTGCCAATGTAAATGCATCAAAGTGGTATATACATTGTACCCGTGCTACAAAACTCTTATCTTTCTAATAAATAGACAAAACTACATATATGTGGTTTTCTGATTTCTGTATTCCACGAGTGTGGAAATACATGAGTGGAATACAGAAATCAGAAAACCACATGTATGTAGTTTTGTATTTATTACATACCCTAAATTGGAATTTTGTTCCCAAATAATAGTTAAAAAATTGTAACACTGCTAGCAGATGATGGGGATTTCTCAATTTACACAACTAGGTCAGCTGTGTTACTACGCGGACCGATGAACTACCAATTATTACACATAGGAATATAGTTCTATTTAAACAATAAACAGAAATAAGAAAGAATGAGTGAAAAATACCTATAATATTAATATTGTCTAAAATGCCTTTTAAAGACAATGTAATAGCTACAATTCACGAACAATGAAATATTTAATTTGCTCGTAATACGTCACAAAACCTTCAGGGCGCCAGTTTTATCAACGAAGAAAAATGTAAAGAATTGTTCAGTCAATGTCTGTGTCGTCATCGGTGTGTTTTCTTTTATTGATGTTCATGGAATTACTCGTTGCTGAAAAGTTGAAGTTTATATTAAATGTGCCTCCATAAATCATCGCTCCACTGAATAATCCAGTTGTCAGTTCATCCAAATTTTCTACGTGAGGAGATGGTGCATGCGACGTCATTGTTGCTAAAGTCGACGACAGTTACTTTTTGCACCCTTGTTTTGGCTTCGTACACAATAAATATAGCATATCTTACCGTAATTTCACTAGAAAAAGGTACAATTTTGTAATCACAAGATTTTGTTCAAACACATTCAGGTGCATTAGAAATATTCAAACAAACAAAATCAATAGCAATTTTGCATTGGAATGTTTCCTTAAAAAGGAAGCGTCATGTACCCAGTTTATGGTTATTGTAAGGAGATGCAAAGTGACATCATTTAAATTCAAAATTAGCTACACAATGTATATTATTACAATGCTTCACCACATTAAAATAAAAGCTAGTCTACTAACCTTGACCCCTGTCAAATTCCTATAACAAGCAGACAATGCTGTTTACAGTTGGGGGGGGGGGGGTTCGTAATTTTAGACAAAATATTAATTTTAAGTTTTAAAAGATGAAAGAAATAAAAAGTACCTTTTGTCAAATATATCATATCACAAAATTACCGTTGGATATTTTTTTATTTATTGTGTATGAAGCCAAAACAAGGATCCAAAAATTAACTGTCGTCGACCTTATTCGTGGATTAAAAGCTCGTTGGTGAGTAGTGTTCCCGCCTAGTTTTGGTAGCGCGCTCATTAAATTGTAAATATTTGTCACCGTTTTCGTCTGTTTTCAGTTCAAATGTTCCACAAAATAGCATTTTAAAAATGCATAACAGTAAACTGCTTTAATAGACAATTCAAACCAAGCACCAACTTTGTTTACATATCACTAAGGGCATTCCTGGTAACCATGTGCTATAAATAGTAGCGTTGAATATGGCATAGTTCCGGCAGTTGAGTTGAATACAGAAAAGTGTATTTCATTTTTGTATTCAGAGCTGTATTTATATATATATATATAGTAAGATTTAATGGGTATGTAATAAAGAACAATAACTTCATTTATAAAACAGCATCTTCTCCATTGGGTGCAGTATCATCAGTATTTGGTCCAAAACTCAATCCATCCCGTTGAGCAAATTTCACTTAATTATAATTCAGTTGTACATGTAACACATTCATTAATGTATGTGTGTTTCTATCAAACTCATGACATGCATATCATGTACCTCACTAGTCCCCCAGTTCTTTCTCTTTTGTACGGTGGTTGGAGTAACAAAAACACATTCTATTTCAGTAAATATTTTGTGAGAATCATCTTTAGTGGCAAAGATTTTAGTTATTAACTGCATTTTTTCAATTTGCATACAGCTTCTGCAAGCTGCTAGGATGTACCAACGATCAAAGAAGCTACTAGACTGCAGTCGATGCTATGAACAGCTTGGATACTTTAACAGGGCAGTTAATATTCTCTACAAGGAGGAACTGTATGACCAAGCCATTGACTGTTTGCGCAGACACAAGATGATTTTGGAGGTGTGTAACATATTTTTGCTTATTTTAAACATATATATTTGGTTTCACTTAGAACCATTTTAGGACAGTGATTTACAGCTTACCTAGCAGCCTCAGTGGCACCATGGTTAAACCATCGGACTACAAGCTTGTAGGTACAGAGTTTGCAGCCCGGTACCAGCTCCAACCCAGAGCGAGTTCTAAAGGGCTCAATGGGTAGGTGTAAGGCCACTACACCATCTTCGCTCTCACTAACGACTTAGCAACTAACAACTAACCAACTGTCCTGGACAGACAGCCCAGATAGCTGAAGTGTGTGCCCAGGACAGCATGCTTGAATCTTAATTGAAAATAAGCACGAAAATAAGTTGAAATAAAATGAAATGAATAAAAGCTTGCCTAGATTTTGCTCATGGTTATGCTTATTATGCAACATTCTTTTCAAGGATAACATTGCTTATGATTGTAACATTTCAGTTATGTGACATTAGATTTACAACAGCTACTCGTTTGTATATAGCAGTGTGTGCGATGCACATTGGTGAATAAAACCCAGATACCAACACTTGAGGCAGGATGTAGCTCAGTGGTAGAGCACTGTGTCCGAGATGTGATCATCAATAATTGATCCATTGGTTTTTTGGTTTTTCCTCCAATTTCACCATTTTCACATGCCTGGTACAGCAATGACCATCCCATATGTTAAGTCTTTGTGACTGAAGCAGCTTTCCTGTCTTATTATCTAGGAGTCAAAGTAGCTGCATGATAGACTCCAAATAGCTATAGTTTAAAATGTACTCGGGTGTCGCTAAACTAATATTCCTTTCAAATTTTTATGTGAGGGTACTTGATATCAAGATTGCTCATGACCAGGGTACTTAATATCAAGATTTCTCATGATCAGGGTACTAGATATCAAGATTTCTCATGATCAGGATACTTGATATCATGATTTCTCATGGTCTGGGTACTAGATATCAAGATTTCTCATGATCAGGATACTTGATATCAAGATTGGTCAGGGTACAAGATATCAAGATTTCTCATAATTGCTCATGATCAGGATACTTGATATCATGATTTCTCATGGTCTGGGTACTAGATATCAAGATTTCTCATAATCAGGATACTTGATATCAAGATTGCTCATGGTCAGGGTACAAGATATCAAGATTTCTTATGATCAGGGTACTTGATATCAAGATTTCTCATGGTCAGGGTACTTGATATCAAGATTTCTCATGGTCAGGGTACTAGATATCAAGATTGCTCATGGTCAGGGTACAAGATATCAAGATTTCTCATGATCAGGGTACTTGATATCAAGATTTCTCATGATCAGAGTACTTGATATCAAGATTTCTCATGATCAGGATACTTGATACCAAGAATGCTATCAGGGTACTTGATATAAAGATTGTTCATGATCAGTTACATGATAGTGCTAATGATCAGGATATATGTCATGTTTGGTCACAATCTGCTGTCAAGATTGCTCATGATCGGGATATGTGATGTCACGATTGCTCATGACTGGGGGAAATGACCAGGGTCCCCAAAACATTTTTTTTTTCTTTTTGAAAAAGGTTATCAAGATTGCTCATGATCAGTGTACTTAATGTGAAGATTTCTCATGATCAGGGCCTTGTTTCATGAAGCGATCATAGCGCTAAGATCATTTTAAGTTAATACTGTAGATATGCACTTAAGATGATCTTAGTGCAAAGATTCTTTAGTTTAACGGGGCTCAGGTTTCTTGATGTCAAGATTGTTTCTTGATGATTGTGCTTGATGTTGAGAATGAACCATTATCAAAGTATTGGATGCAATCTTGCTCCATCATCATGCCATAACAGCTTATGATTACTCTGCTTGTTTAAAGATTGCCCACAAGTCAGCAGATCTGACTAAAGTAACATAAGTTTTGAACTTGTTTTACAGGATTTGAAGTCTAGAGAAAAGACTGTGCCCCAGGTGATATTGGACAACCAGCCTCAAGAAGCATACACTGAAGAGAGACTAACTTACAAGTCGGCTGAGCTGTTTGCTCGTTACAACAACAAGACAAAGATGGTTGCTGCATTAGAACGACTTTCTCGTGTTGAGGAGAAAATAAATTTCCTCAAGAAACACGACTACCCTGATGAAGCTGCTGAGTATCTCATAAAGGAAGGTGTGTCTGTTAAACAGTCTCATATAGCTTTGATCAGTCATAAAGGAAGGTGTCTCTGTTAAACAGTCTCATATAGCTTTGATCAATCATAAAGGAAGGTGTCTATGTTAAACAGTCTCATGTAGCTTTGATCAATCATAAAGGAAGGTGTCTCTGTTAAACAGTCTCATGTAACGTTGATCAGTTACAAAGGAAGGTGTCTCTGTTAAACAGTCTCATGTAACGTTGATCAGTTACAAAGGAAGGTGTCTCTGTTAAACAGTCTCATGTAGCTTTGATCAGTTACAAAGGAAGGTGTGTCTGTTAAACAGTCTCATGTAGCTTTGATCAGTCATAAAGGAAGGTGTCTCTGTTAAACAGTCTCATGTAGCTTTGATCAATCATAAAGGAAGGTGTCTGTTAAACAGTCATGTAGCTTTGATCAATTACAAAGGAAGGTGTCTCTGTTAAACAGTCATGTAGCTTTGATCAATTACAAAGGAAGGTGTCTCTGTTAAACAGTCTCATGTAGCTTTGATCAATCATAAAGGAAGGTGTCTCTGTTAAACAGTCTCATGTAGCTTTGATCAATCATAAAGGAAGGTGTCTCTGTTAAACAGTCATGTAGCTTTGATCAATTACAAAGGAAGGTGTCTCTGTTAAACAGTCATGTAGCTTTGATCAATTACAAAGGAAGGTGTCTCTGTTAAACAGTCATGTAGCTTTGATCAATTACAAAGGAAGGTGTCTCTGTTAAACAGTCTCATGTAGCTTTGATCAATCATAAAGGAAGGTGTCTCTGTTAAACAGTCATGTAGCTTTGATCAATCATAAAGGAAGGTGTCTCTGTTAAACAGTCTCATGTAGCTTTGATCAATTACAAAGGAAGGTGTCTCTGTTAAACAGTCTCATGTAGCTTTGTTCAGTCATAAAGGAAGGTGTCTCTGTTAAACAGTCTCATGTAGCTTTGATCAGTTACAAAGGAAGGTGTCTCTGTTAAACAGTCTCATGTAGCTTTGTTCAGTCATAAAGGAAGATGTCTCTGTTAAACAGTCTCATGTAGCTTTGATCAGTTACAAAGGAAGGTGTCTCTGTTAAACAGTCTCATGTAGCTTTGATCAGTTACAAAGGAAGGTGTCTCTGTTAAACAGTCTCATGTAGCTTTGTTCAGTCAGAAAGGAAGGTGTGTCTGTTAAACAGTCTCATGTAGCTTTGATCAATCATAAAGGAAGGTGTCTCTGTTAAACAGTCTCATGTAGCTTTGATCAGTCACAAAGGAAGGTGTGTCTGTTAAACAGTCATGTAGCTTTGATCAATCATAAAGGAAGGTGTCTCTGTTAAACAGTCTCATGTAGCTTTGATCAGTCATAAAGGAAGGTGTCTCTGTTAAACAGTCTCACGTAGCTTTGATCAGTCACAAAGGAAGGTGTGTCTGTTAAACAGTCTCATGTAGCTTTGATCAATCATAAAGGAAGGTGTCTCTGTTAAACAGTCTCATGTAGCTTTGATCAGTCATAAAGGAAGGTGTCTCTGTTAAACAGTCATGTAGCTTTGATCAATTACAAAGGAAGGTGTGTCTGTTAAACAGTCTCATGTAGCTTTGATCAGTCATAAAGGAAGGTGTCTCTGTTAAACAGTCTCATGTAGCTTTGTTCAGTCATAAAGGAAGGTGTGTCTGTTAAACAGTCTCATGTAGCTTTGATCAATCATAAAGGAAGGTGTCTCTGTTAAACAGTCTCATGTAGCTTTGATCAGTCATAAAGGAAGGTGTGTCTGTTAAACAGTCTCATGTAGCTTTGATCAGTCATAAAGGAAGGTGTCTCTGTTAAACAGTCTCATGTAGCTTTGATCAGTCATAAAGGAAGGTGTGTCTGTTAAACAGTCTCATGTAGCTTTGATCAGTCATAAAGAAAGGTGTCTCTGTTAAACAGTCTCATGTAACATTGATCAGTTACAAAGGAAGGTGTGTCTGTTAAACAGTCTCATGTAGCTTTGTTCAGTCACATAGGCATGAGAATCCTCTTAACTATGATCAATTTCGACATTTTATTTCCAAATTGATAATTTTGGTGAATCATATAAATCTGTTAAGAATATATAAGTAGTTTTCTGTAAGCAGATGACATCAGTTTTGGACTCTGTGTTGACATGTTTGTACAAAAGGTTCAAAACACAACCTTGTTCTGCACAGTATAATTCATAATTATAGTAATAATAATGAAAACATGGTCGACGAAATACACTGGTTCTGATCTGTATTTATCTATATATTAATGAGATCTCGCATTGGGAAACAAGAACCACGTTTCAGCAAGATTCCGACTGATAACAGACATAGCCGAATGATTCCAAAGTTTGAAGTTTTAACCTGAGCTGCTGTTGATTGAAAATAACATCATGAATGACAGTAATTCAATCGGAGCCCCGCTTTCTGTCTAGCTAGAGTTCTGCAAAATAATTTTTAAGGGTTCAAATTTTACAATAGCACTACAGCATTTGCTGTAATTCCTCCTACCTTTGCTGCAAAGCCCTCTTGATATGACCCCTACCAATGGCAATGTATTACTATACCATTCAACCCTTTTGCTGTTGATGCTCCTCAATAAATCAAATTGTAATTTGGTTTTAAATGTCCTTGGAAAACTGCCTTTAGCTATGTTGTCCTGGAAAAATGCTTGAATTTCATGACAGTAAATAATTAAATACAACAAAAGTTATAGATTTGATTGTGTGAAGTAATAAGTTCAGTAATACTGACATTTTACAAGTTAATCCAATTTAACAGATTACTAAATTAGAGCCTCCACAAGAAAATGAAGTGTTATTCAAAGTCTTTATTTTGATTTTAAAAATTGGTTGTTTAGGGCAGGGGTGTTCTGTACTGGTCAAAACATAATAACTAATAAACTTCATTATATTTCAGGTAAAACAACAGAAGCTGTCCAGCTAATGCTGAAGAATGGTAAACTGGAAGAGGCTCTAGCAGCAGCAGAGAAAGGACGGGACATGGCTTTGATTGGAGAATGTCATTTTATCATGTCGCAGTTTCACTCGGCCAAACCTGACAGCACAAAGGATGTTGTCCATCATCTAAACAAAGCTGTCGAATCATTCCAGGCAGCTGGTGACAACACTGGACTGGGTAAAGCTCTTGTGGTCCTAGCTCGCATCAAGATTGACAAGACTTTGGCCAAACGAGCATTCAAGCACTTTCAAGAAGAAACACCAAATTCAAATGATGCTGGAATGCTGGAAGCCCTTCAGGTTGTTCTGGAGTTGTCAAGTCTGGAATCAGAATTTGAAGACTTTATTGCCATAATCAGAGGAATTGAGAAGACCTTCCATGTCATTGAAAAGCTTTTCAAGCAAACATCTAATGAAGACAAGGCTAGAGCTCAGCTCTACTACAGATTCTTTGGTTTATACCAAATCAGTGCAAAACCATCTCATTTTGAAATCCATCCTAAGGAACGACCACGATGCATAGAAGTCATTGAAGATTTCTTTGAGGACAGAAAAGAGAGAAAAGAAGCTGTCATTGAAAGGGAAAGAATTCAGATATGTGTCTCTCTGTGCCGCTTTCTGGTTGGTCGAATGAAAGAATGGCTGAACAAAGTGGAATCTGCTTTTCGGCAACAGGTCCCACATAATATGCAGTGCAAAGCTTATCTTGAGGGATCAGAATGTGAAGATGAGGATGTCTGCCCTTACATGCATCAAATGTACACTCAATCTGCAGCTTTTGAAGCCATAAAGCTCTTTGCGTGGGATGTCAATTTGAGTTACATTGTACAAACAGGTGTCAACATGGTCAAAAAGCTAGACATACCTGAACTTTCAGAAGAAGTTGGCTACCTTGTAGAGGAAGACACAAAATATGATCCATGTGAACGGTTGTTGGACTTCCTTATGCCTTTGCACCATCATCCTAGATTTCTTTCAGCAGTTGTCAGATACCTCCATAGACAATGGTCCAACAGTAACGTGTCTAAACAGATTGAGAAGTACTTGCAAAATCTCTGGATTAACCCATCTGCAAAAGAGAAGAAAGATCTTTGCAAGGAGAGATGTCGCAGCACAGATTGGGTCTTGCGCATTGGATTTTTTGCTTCTCTGATGAAGCTGACTTTGGATGTGAGTCAGTACTGCCATCAACTTGAAAATCAGCTCATGACAGAAGCTCCACATTGGCTTGCCAAACGGTCTCCCACTGGTGGAATACCATATGCCTTATTTATTGATTACCATAACAGGAAACTGATAGTTGTATGTGTGGCATATAGATTTATTGAAGCCTTTCGGTGGTTGCAAGGCAAGGAAGCAGATCCTATGGAATCCATCATAAAATTTACAAAATTTGTAAAGGTTCTTTCATTCAGAGATCGACCAGCTCTGCTTCCTGCAAAAGCTATGATGTTGTTCTGGCTTGAAATCTTTGTCTCTCTTTCTTTCTTCCTTTTGGCCAAGTTGTCAACTGCTGGTACTCACTTTGTTCTGCCTGCCACATACCTGGCTGCAGTTAACTTTGTAGATTTGTCATTTAGAAAAGAAAGTCGACCAATTCAAGAACTTGTCCACTTGTACAAGAATCAGAGCAAGATAAAACTTTTGCTGGATCGTCTTCAAATAATAGTTGGGCTAGTATGTGGCTACAAATCTCCCATGAGTTTGCTTCGATTGCTATTTACACAAACCAAAGATGACTACTTGGCTGCTGAGCGATGCTTGGTGCTAACACTGGTTTTCCTGGTGAATGTTGGCTTATTGCTTCCATCCCTCTATGAAGATCACATCATGAGGTCAGTCATGAGGCTGCGGCTGCCCGACTCAGCTCCTCAACGTCTGCACATGACACTGCAGGCAGTGGGTAGAGCAAAAGGACTGGCTGACATTGCTGCTATACTTCGAGACCTGCTGCGTGAGCGGGAAGATGAATACCTGCTGGATTGTTGGTGGAGCAGGCAACAAGGAGTGCAGCATCGTCAGTTGACTGATTTGTCTAAATTCCCTAAAGGCTTTCTTGCCTTCAGGTCAGCAAGCAATTATGATACTGAAGGTGAAGAATTCTTTGATGCAAATTCTCAGCTTGAAGCTGAAGAGGAGTTGTCTGATGAAGAAGAGATGACGGCTGATGACCGTGAGAGGTTTCAGAGAGAACACCAAGAGCTGGCCAGACAGGAAAAGGAAAACGAGGCTTCTAGGATTATTCTGCAATTCTTCAAAAATATAATTATGAAGTATCATATTACAAACCTGGCAAGGAGAGCACTTTACCAGGAGATGCTTGAGGTGTTTGCACCATTTGCTATTAAGGAGACATTTTGTGGTGTCTGTGGAGTGAATCTAATTACTCCAGAAACTGAAGAATCTGTCTCAAGTTCTGGGAATCAGAATGAAACAGAGATGTGGGACAGTGCTGAACCATCATTGTCTTCAGTTGCAGATGACCTCACAACCGCAGCAAGATCACAGGAAACTTTACAGAAACATAGAATATCACCAGAACACAATGAGAAGAATATTCAGTTTGAAAGCTTCAAGAGATTGTATTATGTTGATCACATGCGAAAACTTCTTCATGAGCTTAGCTTTTTTATAGGATTCCACAAGCTACACAACCCAGAGATGAAAGCTACTGCTTATGCTGATGTATCTCTTGATATTGATCGGCTGTTGTCGGAGATGGACAAAGTGAAGACTGTTCTTCAAAACATAATGGAGAATCGCAGTTGGGAGAAAATCGAAGAATTGCGTCATGCTCTGTTTACATTATACCAAGATTATTTGTTTGGACGAGCTGTCATAGCATGCAAGTTCCACGAATATAAGGTGAGATTTGTGTTCCTGAAAACATTTAAGATTTTATGGACTGAGTATGCTTCATGATATGGAGGGTAAACTTTCTTGGCCCTTGCCTCGGGCAAAGTTATGAGAAATTAATCTTTTTAACAAAGTAAATTTTGTAACATTTAACAGTAATAAAATGCAGTGTTTTCCTTAACAACTGGATGGGATGATTTTTTTTTAAAAATTCAATTTGATTTAGACTAAAAATAGACATGAAATGCAAGAACATCTATAATAATAAAACAAATTATAACAAAATTATATATATAATAACCACATTATCAAAAATATTTTTGTAATAGTCACAACAATTGTACATGCATCAGGAGTTAATTGAATACAAAAATATTATGTTAGTGTTAAAACGTATGTATTAAATTTTTTATAGGATTACTTTTTGTACTGGGGTATGATGTAATTTAAGACCACCAAGTCAATATATAAAGTCATCAAATATCCTCTATGGGAAAATGCATATAAGCGATCCATTGCTGCTAATTGAACATGTAGCAGGTCTCCTTTAAGATTATGAGTCGAAAATTACAATTAAATATTATGTTTGTCATCCAATAGCCAATGATTAATAGTGGTGTTATTAAGCAAAACAATATTGTAACTTTACATGCGTATATGGTCCTGTTTGATTCACTTCCTTTATTGTCTGTATTTTTTCTTTAGTTTATATTTGAGATATCTAGGTCATGAGAGTCCAAGACGTATTGTCTGTTTTTGTCCACCATGGTGTGTAATTAGTCATGAGTAAACTTTTCACCTTTTTTACTTTTTCTCTTAAACTACTTCATCAATTCAAACAAAATGTTGTGTGAATTTTCCTTGGCACATGCAGAAACAAATTTGGTTATTTGGCACACACCCTCCCCAGGTTGTTTAAAATATTCTTTTGTTCCAAAAATGTTATAACTGAATCTTCTTCATATGTACATGTATGTAAAGGTCAACAGGTGGTTTATCTAATTTGTTAATGTCCTTAATGTTGCTTCCCCCTTTTGTCCCTGTGGTGGGGTGAATTTAACTACATGACATTGTGTAGTTGTATAGAGAAATGCATTTAATCTGTAATTTCCTAACTTCTTCTCCAAAACTAATTTACCAATTCTGCGCAAATTCCGTTTGATGTTTCCTTGGCACATGGAGAAACAAATTTGTGAATTTAGTCATCCCTCCCAAGGGACTGAGGGTTGGGGCACAAATGGGCAAAATTAAGCCAATTGAAAAAAAAAAAATTCCAACTAAATTTGGTGGGAAGCTGCTTTGTAGAGAAACAAAATTGTGACTGGTAATTCTAGGGGTCTGAGAGGCGGGGCCAAAAATGGGGGAAACTTAAGACCATTTTCTTCTCTTTTTTTCTTTTTTTTTCTTCCATAAATGTCAAGCTTTGACACATAGAAAAACTAAATTTCTGAATTTCGTCATTCAAATATCTCTTCCCCCCCCCCCCCCCCTTCCGGAATTAGGGGCAGAGCCCCAAAAAGAACAATTAAGCCAATAAAAAAAATCTCTACTATCACAAATGCTATTACAATTCAATTGTCTTCATTTTTGTAAAAGTTATTAGATGGTTTATGAAACTTAATGTTAGGTCCACTAAGGAGGGGTGACGGTGTATAGAGAAATGCATTTCAATTAATTTCTTCACAAATACTAGGCCATTTCCAACTAAATTTGGTGGGAGTGTATAGTTGACAAATGGAGAAACACTCTGACACCCCACCCCCACCCACCCCAGAAAATAGGTATTGTGCATTCAACAAGTGAGGTCAACAATTTACTCAGTTAACCGTTGAGTCCCATGCGCCACTTGTCAGTTTTTACAAGGTTTTAATGTGCTGTTAGAAGTGGATGTACACACACCACTGTGATCTCTGTAGTGGAGTTGACACACTACAAGTTAACCCGGGTAAAAGTGGAGTCTGACTCTAGTATGAATGTGCTGTTAGAAGTGGATGTACACACACCACTGTGATCTCTGTAGTGGAGTTGACACACTACAAGTTAACCCGGGTAAAAGTGGAGTCTGACTCTAGTATGAATGTGCTGTTAGAAGTGGATGTACACACACCACTGTGATCTCTGTAGTGGAGTTGACACACTACAAGTTAACCGGGTAAAAGTGGAGTCTGACTCTAGTATGAATGTGCTGTTAGAAGTGGATCTACACACACCATTGTGATCTCTGTAGTGGAGTTGACACACTACAAGTTAACCCGGGTAAAAGTGGAGTCTGACTCTAGTATGAATGTGCTGTTAGAAGTGGATGTACACACACCACTGTGATCTCTGTAGTGGAGTTGACACACTACAAGTTAACCGGGTAAAAGTGGAGTCTGACTCTAGTATGAATGTGCTGTTAGAAGTGGATCTACACACACCATTGTGATCTCTGTAGTGGAGTTGACACACTACAAGTTAACCCGGGTAAAAGTGGAGTCTGACTCTAGTATGAATGTGCTGTTAGAAGTGGATGTACACACACCACTGTGATCTCTGTAGTGGAGTTGACACACTACAAGTTAACCAGGTAAAAGTGGAGTCTGACTCTAGTATGAATGTGCTGTTAGAAGTGGATGTACACACACCACTGTGATCTCTGTAGTGGAGTTGACACACTACAAGTTAACCGGGTAAAAGTGGAGTCTGACTCTAGTATGAATGTGCTGTTAGAAGTGGATCTACACATACCATTGTGATCTCTGTAGTGGAGTTGACACACTACAAGTTAACCCGGGTAAAAGTGGAGTCTGACTCTAGTATGAATGTGCTGTTAGAAGTGGATCTACACACACCATTGTGATCTCTGTAGTGGAGTTGACACACTACAAGTTAACCCGGGTAAAAGTGGAGTCTGACTCTAGTATGAATGTGCTGTTAGAAGTGGATGTACACACACCACTGTGATCTCTGTAGTGGAGTTGACACACTACAAGTTAACCAGGTAAAAGTGGAGTCTGACTCTAGTATGAATGTGCTGTTAGAAGTGGATGTACACACACCACTGTGATCTCTGTAGTGGAGTTGACACACTACAAGTTAACCAGGTAAAAGTGGAGTCTGACTCTAGTATGAATGTGCTGTTAGAAGTGGATGTACACACACCACTGTGATCTCTGTAGTGGAGTTGACACTACAAGTTAACCCAGGTAAAAGTGGAGTCTGACTCTAGTATGAATGTGCTGTTAGAAGTGGATGTACACACACCACTGTGATCTCTGTAGTGGAGTTGACACACTACAAGTTAACCAGGTAAAAGTGGAGTCTGACTCTAGTATGAATGTGCTGTTAGAAGTGGATGTACACACACCACTGTGATCTCTGTAGTGGAGTTGACACACTACAAGTTAACCAGGTAAAAGTGGAGTCTGACTCTAGTATGAATGTGCTGTTAGAAGTGGATGTACACACACCACTGTGATCTCTGTAGTGGAATTGACACACTACAAGTTAACCAGGTAAAAGTGGAGTCTGACTCTAGTATGAATGTGCTGTTAGAAGTGGATGTACACACACCATTGTGATCTCTGTAGTGGAGTTGACACACTACAAGTTAACCAGGTAAAAGTGGAGTCTGACTCTAGTATGAATGTGCTGTTAGAAGTGGATGTACGCACACCATTGTGATCTCTGTAGTGGAGTTGACACTACAAGTTAACCAGATAAAAGTGGAGTCTGACTCTAGTATGAATGTGGAGTTACATAATCTGCATTCAATTTTATCTTTGCCTTTTTCACTGTATAAAAACATTGTGTAGACAGACTTTATGTGTTGTATATATACAACACAAATTCTCATCTTTTATGTAGTTTGTTACAGAATATTTAAAACAAGGAAACCAGATTTGAAAAGGTTACAGTAGTTGATCAATATAAGTTCTAGGAAGTAGCAGGGTTCAAACTTAAGAATTTATCACCCACGGTGTGTGAAAGGTCCCACCGATGGCAATTTTGAGTGTGCTGATGGCAATATTTTTCTGTATGTACATATAGACAAATGTCTTCAATTTATGTCAATAAACAAGAATTTAGTATAAATGCAATCATGGATTACTAGCATAAATTAATATTTAACGGAACTTGGTGTTTCTGAGACAAAGTTGCACCAGTTTTTGGTGAATTATCAATATGACATGAAAATTGTTTTATGGATGACATTAAATTGTATACAGTGTTCTCGGTGGGTGAAAATTAAAGGTTGGTCGCACGGCCCCTACCCCACCATTTAAAAAAAAATCCAAACACAAATAACCGGAGGGAACTATAGGTTTCATCTCCGTCCTTCTGTCTGTCTGTCCATCCATTTGTCCCACATAGTTTTCCCGATGGGTTTTTTTTTCAGAAGGCCTGTATAGCTTTATAATGTACTGTTACAGATCAAGTTTGACTTTCATGATAGTTTACCCATTTTTGACAGAGTTATTGTCCTTAAACTTAGGAGATGTAAAAAACAAACATTCTGGACTCTTTTCCAGAAGGCCTTGGAATATTGAGCTGAAATTTTGTGTATAGCTTTATAATGTACTGTTACAGATCAAGTTTGACTTTCATGGCAATTTACCCACTTTTCACAGAGGTACTAGTATGTCTCTTAAATTTAGGAGATAAGAAAAAAAATTGTGTTTGGTAGGGGACATGTATTGCTTTAGCAGTTCTCTCATAATGCTTGTTTTTGGATGGGGTGGTAATTTTAAATAAATTACATGAAGGTGCTTTTAATTCAATTTTAGCTCCCTTTTTTTTCCATATAAAAATTTTCAGTGTAAGTTGAGATTACTTGAAATGCTGAAAAATTACCTTTTTAGTTTTAAATGGTTATCTTACAATCATACCCCTACAATGTGTTGTTTAAATAAATAGTCCATTCATTGGTTTGTTTGGTGTTTTAGGAGTCCGGATGCGAGAGGGACAAGGAATCCCCTGTTACAGAGCAGCCACATGAACCATCACCTGAGGTGGAAGACCCAGAGGAATATGTGATGCCACCTGTTGTAGACGCCCCACGTTCACAAAGTGAAAGAGGTCGTACTGGATTTCAGAACGGCCGGGGCCGGGGCCGGGGCCGGGGGGCCAAGGCCGGGGTCGGGGTCGTGGACAATATCACAATCAAAATCACTATCAAGGCCCAACAAATCTTCCTCCCCGCCTTCAACGACAGTTGAATATGAATTAACTTTTATTTTTGTTGTATTTAGAGCCTTGTATTGTTACAGGTCTTTTGAAATATCAGCAAGATTTTCTTTTTCATGTTTATTAGATTTGGAATTTAGTATTGTTGTACATGTAGATTTTTGAAATATCAACAAGATTTCTGATTTGTTTGTTATAGGTTTTTGAAATATTAGCAAGATTTCCGATTCGTTTTTCTCTGATTCTTCGATTCAATTTTTTGATTGTGTGTTCTAGACTGAAAATCATAGTTGCTCAAAAGACTTCATGTTATATGTTTGTATAATAGAACATTTCATAGATCTTTTTTAGTTTCATATTCTTAGATAAGACTGACTTTACTAACAGTAGTTTATAGTAGTTCTTGAGATGGTGTTTTTGCTGTTACCTCATACCATGACCAGAGTTAACACAATGTACTACTACTTTGCTCAATGTTACAAACACTATGTATCGACTGAGTCCTGATTTTTATATTGTGTCAATGACTGCCTCTTTTTCAAACAGATTGATGATTAGTAGATTGGTCTTCGGTAGGAAAGGCAAGTGATCATTCCCACTCTCCTCCATACTCTCCAGGAAAGTTTTAGGAAAGCGACAAATTGATCGCCTTGCAATAAGGTTTAATACATTTTATTTAAATCTTGTGTGATTTCTCACATAGGATCATTTCAGGACACTTGTCTTCAGCTTCCCTTGATTTTCCTCATGGTGAACACTGTTAAATGATAGCTACTTTTTTTATTAGGTACTGAAAAGTGAAATTTAAGTTCTAATTCCAGGGTGGGGTTTTTTACTTTGCGTATATCCACTAGGGCTTCAACGATTCCAAAATATTAGACTCGAATACTTGACGGTCAAACTCGATGCAGACCCGAGTACCCAACACTTACACTAGATGATGATGAGATGAGGAATAAAGTGAAATAGCATTATCTATCTTAATTTCAGTGCTGAACATGGATGTCAAATCATGCCATTGTATTACATTTAGAAACCAGTTGATATGTTCAGTGTTGTGACAGACGGCCCGTTTAAATGGAGAAACTAGTGTGTGATCATATAATTATTGTGTAACTTATATTGTTAAATTTCTACTGCTGAAATTATTGTCCTACATTGTCCATTGTATTATAGTTGATCATTGTATTCCACTGTACTCGAGTCCGGTGAATGGACTTTCTAGACTCGACCCGTGACCGAGTACTCGTGGAGACCCTAATATCCACAAGGATTATTTTCATTATAAATTTGAATACAGACCTGATTTATGCAACTTGGTCAACAGTTGTCCGGGTGGACTAGATGTTTGGACAGTATTGATCTACTAGTGGCCTTCATTATAAAATTACAACTCTGACTAATTCATTAACAAATGCATATTTCCATTCTGATATGTGGTTTAAAAATTAATAATTGTCAATAGCAATTGACCCACCATCTGCATGATATGGTTACTTAAATCATGTTTTGTGAAATTGGACTTTGATGTACATACATTTCTAATTTGTGACCATAAAGTAGAAACCTGTCAGTCTATGTACTTTATGTCCATTACATGTAAGTATCTTGAATCATTTGTATATTGATAGCATGTTTTAACTATTGACATTTAGACTAAAACTTTTAGTACATTTTATTAATATATTTTTATTTATTGGGTCACCCTTACATTAGTTTTGCAGTAACCAAATGCACTACGTGTATTTTAGTAGTGATTTTGATCTGTTTTTGATACATTAATTATATTGTTTAATATTATGTTTAGAAATGAAACTAGCTGAGACATGTTTTTTGGTTTTTATTACAAGTTCTTTAGGTAGCAGCAGACAACTCTTTTAAAGGTTGGCCGATCAATATGTAATCAAGGTTTCAGACATGTCCATCCAGTCCACGACCTCTGGATAGCCAGTTGTCTGGTCCCAGACAGAATCATATAACAGAATGGATGAATGAATGAATGTTTAATGACACCCCAGCACAAAAATACATCTGCTATTGGGTTTCAAACAAAGGTAAATAAATACATGAGTTGATGATCAACATCAAAATAAGAATTCTAACTTTAATTTGAAATACAATGTAAAAAGATAGTATCGCAGAAATGTATATTAAAATTTAACATTAAAATTAATATCTTGTATGAATCAAAATGATTCCATCATATTTTGTCTACCAAATCTATATTTCCTCATGGATCCAAGATGATTACACTCCTTATAATAGATCCATTATTGCTAATTGGTAGTAACTGATGACAACAGTGAGTCTTAGTTTTACAAATATATGCAGTTTTCATAACTGCCTTTGATATATTCGAATTGATCCCTGTTGGTAGACTCATTGGGCTATTCCTTCCAGCCAGTGCACCACAACTGGTACATCAAAGGCTGTGGTATGTGCTATCCTGCCTGTGGGATAGAGCATATAAAAGATCCCATGCTACTAATGGGAAAATGTAGTGGGTGACCTCTCTAAGACTGTACATGCATGTCAAAATTACCAAATGTTTGACATCCAATTTCTGATAATTATTAAATCAATGTGCTCTAGTGATGATGTTAAACAAAACAAACTTTTTATTATATTAGACAACGTTTACTTGTGGATTAATTAATCACTATTTTCATTATGCATACGTGAGAAGATGTATACATGTACATAGAAGCGATGTAAACAACTTTAAACACTATTCTGAGTATTGCTTCAACTTTGTATTTTATTCACTATCACAGATAATTTACAAAACCCAAAGTTCTATTTATTCTGTTCAAAAAAATATTTAATGGATTGTGTAAAAAAAAACAAAAAAACATTTCATTACAAATTTAACAATAAACAAATGAAAATGTTTTAAACTAAGTGGCGTCATTGTGTATGTTTGCCAAATTGTGATGATGTCATATTTAGTACTGGCAAAGTCATTAGTTTGTAAGAGCCAAATTGTGCAATAAAAGTGTACATTACACCAATTGATGCAGAATATTTCTCACTGAGAAAATATGAAAACTATTTTCCCTGTTAATGAGTGACCGCTGGGCTCATAAATGTAATTGATCACGGTTTCCTTTCTTATTACATTGTACAAGGAAATTAACTGTAGGTCCTCAGTGAGATAGATAAAAATATGTATGCTTGATATAAAATATGTCTAGCAAGTTTAATAACATACTTAGTAACTTATTACTCATCAATCATGTTTATGCAATGTGGAGCAGAAAAATTATTATAGGGATGGAAATTAGTAATGTACATGATTGTTTAAATGAGATAATTGTTAGTGTGTCAAATTAAGAACAGCTGCAGTGGGGCATATCATTTTTAATGGACATTATCACATTAATATGTCCTAAAGTATTTTCTCATTATTATGGGTAACATTAATAAATACATTTGTATGGATTTAAGAATATGCTCCCATATAAATATAAATTATGTGAATGGTAAACATGTTTGTTATGTAAATTGTGAATGTTTTTTATGTAAGTGGTGCAGATGTTTATAAAGCTGCTGACACAGTGTGAAAATGTTTCGGCTATTGCAACTCTTGGGGGTTTTCTTACCGTCAACATTTTGCTTTAAATTACAAGTTTTGAAGACTCCTGGTATTTGTAGTAGTTCAGAATTAATTTCCTGTGAAAAGAAAAGGTACATTTCTTGACAACTAGGGTCAGCAGCTTGAAGAATGTTCGATAGTCCCAATGAATACTAGTAATGGGTAATAAAATAATTTTAAATTTATAGCGTGATCTATAAACTATTAAAGATCACATACTCTCTGTGGTCTTGGGAGAACCAAGACACAATTAAAGCTTTCTAGTAGTCATGTACACTTAATTATTACCACATTGTGTTTCCATGTCAAAATTTTGTTTTTATTTATGGTTATGTGCAAATGTGTAATCACATAAAATTAGGTGAGTACATGTCATATAAGGTATAACATTTTATGATTTCAACATTGATATCAATCCATATGTGAATTATGTTACTGGTGATCAGGAAGAAATGAATGATATTTTTTTATGCTTGTGTTATTGTACATGTGATATATAGGTAAAACACAAACATTCCTGTCACATGTTATGGATGGTGGTTGGGTTTATTTTCATCTCATTTTTAATTTGGATGATTTTCATCTTCTTCCTATATGTTATTAATATCATCTTGAACAATGTCTTGTGTACAGATTCTAAATTCATTATTATTTGCTAACCTGAGTGTTAAACTAATCAAAGTTGACAAACAAATAGGATATACCGGTAATAGTAATACAAGCTGTATAACATAACTTTATCCTACCTTTTCATTTTTATCTGGCAGCCATCTAAAATGATTTACTTTTGTCAGCGTGGCTGCACACTTCACGGAGGCAGGGGTAAATCATATTTCTGAAAATACTTTTTAACACCATTTAAAACCATAAAAATTATTTGTCTTGTACTTCATTGTATTTCTGTGTTGCTGTGTACAATGTTTTGATGAAAAGGCTGCGGTATACTGTATTAGTGTTGGTAATAGCATCCTAAATTAATAACTAATTAGCCAGAAATTACGTTACTTTTTAGTAAACTTTAGTTAGGAACTGAGTGAAGTATCACAAATAGTCCTTGAAGTATTTGTCTCTGTGATTTTGTTTAGTTCCTAGAATACCTGTATATGCAAGTACTGCAAGTAAACTAAGATCTGGCAGCATTCTTGGTTTATTTGTATTTTCTTCATTCTTGGTTTATTTGTATTTTCTTCATTCTTGGTTTATTTGTATTTTGTTCATTCTTATATATTTACCAAGTGAAATAATGATTTTCAGACAATGGAAAACATTTTCCTGTAAGGATAACATATATGTTGGTATGTAGACATCAAAATAAGTGAAGACCTGTGGGTCAGGTTTTAAAATCAGATACACCACCAAATAAATCTGGATCAGTTATGTTTTGTTAGCTCCACTATGGTGTTGGTGAGGTTTTAAAATGACATACACCACCAAATAAATCTGGATGAGTCATGTTTTGTTAGCTTCATTGTGGTGTTGGTGAGTTTTTAAAACCAGATACACCATCACATAAATCTGGATCAGTTATGTTTTGTTAGCTTCAATATGGTGTTGGTCAGGTTTTAAAACCAGATACACCATCACATAAATCTGGATCAGTTATGTTTTGTTAGCTCCACTATGGTGTTAGTGAGGTTTTAAAACCAGATACACCATCACATAAATCTGGATCAGTTATGTTTTGTTAGCTTCAATATGGTGTTGGTGAGGTTTTAAAACCAGATACACCATCACATAAATCTGGATCAGTTATGTTTTGTTAGCTTCAATATGGTGTCTGTCAGGTTTTAAAACCAGATACACCATCACAAAAATCTGGATCAGTTATGTTTTGTTAGCTTCAATATGGTGTCTGTCAGGTTTTAAAACCAGATACACCATCACAAAAATCTGGATCAGTTATGTTTTGTTAGCTTCAATATGGTGTTAGTGAGGTTTTAAAACCAGATACACCATCACATAAATCTGGATCAGTTATGTTTTGTTAGCTTCATTATGGTGTCTTGTCAGGTTTTAAAACCAGATACACCATCACATAAATCTGGATCAGTTATGTTTTGTTAGCTTCATTATGGTGTCTTGTCAGGTTTTAAAACCAGATACACCATCACATAAATCTGGATCAGTTATGTTTTGTTAGCTCCACTATGGTGTTGGTCTAATAACAATTTCTCCAACTGTCAACCTTTCTTTTGAAGTCTTATCTTCAACAATTTTGATTGAATTGTTCTGAAACTTGGTACAATGACTTTCTGGGGCACCGTCTATAAAGTAATAGATATTTTGGAATTTCGATTATTATGTTTTTTAAACAATTTTTTTTATTTCAATTGAAAAGTTGAAAGTATATCATTTCCTAGAGTTTTTGTTGCATAGTTCTGAAACTTGGTACTATGATTGTCTGGGAGTCTTTACAAATTAATAGTCTAGAGAAATATTTTGGAAATTTAATTTTTTTTTAACTATTAAATTCAAACATTTATAAATATTAACATTGACAATTTTCTCCTAGAGTTTTTATTAAATGTTTCCGAATTTTTATCTTAAATTTAAACATTTTAAATAGAAATTAACATTGAATTAAAAGTCTATCTTCTCATAGAGTTTTGATACGTTCAGCATGGGCTAGCATGGATTCATTAATGATAATAAGTTGTTATAAATAGCTGACCATAAGAATGGGTTTGTTTGACAAGTATTTCTCCAAAATGTTTGTTTTAATGGTTGCCAGCGCACATATCTACTAGTCTTGGGAATCTATTGTTTAGTAGCCATCTTTTTATCTTCTTTTTATTATTATTATTATTATTATTATTGTTTTGGTTTTTGTGTTTTTTTGTAGTAGCTTTGATACATTTTATGAGACATGACACACTTTGTTAATAAACACGTTGAAACTGGAATTTGCCGTGGTTCTTTTTTGTTATATAATCTTGGCCCAACCGGAGGGGTTTCGTCGTCATCTTTCTGTCCGTCTGCCCCACATAGTTTTCCAAACTTTTTTCCGCACTGCCTCAAGATATTGAGCTGAAATTTATTGTATGACTTTTATTATTTACTGTTACAGATCAGATTTGACTTCCATGGCCTTAGGGGATTTGAAAATTGGCTAGGTCCAGTAGGGGGCATGTATTGCATTAGCAGTACTCTCAGAATGTTTGTTTATTTATAATATGTATGTGTAAATAAGCCAGTTATGAATATAGCAATGACGGGTCCAGATAATTAATTTAGTGGGGGGGGGGGGGGGGGGGGGGCGGCCGCAGTGGTGTGTGGCCAAAGCGATTCCTTGGTTTCTCCAACATAAAAAAATTAAAAAATTAAAATCTAAACTGTCGCAAAACCAATTAATTTTTTTTATTATTTGGGTGGGGGAGGGGTGATCCGCCACTATATACATACATTCAATAACCAGGAAACGTCGAAGATGATCACTGGTGTTGCCTATCCTTAGTACTACACTACATAACATGCATTGATGAAATGTATAATAAAAGACGTAACATTGAATAACTAATTTAGTACGTACTGGTGGCTGAATTGCTAGACTGATGCGCGATCGATCTAGGATCGATTCCTGTCGGTGGGCCCATTGGGCTATTTTTCGTTCCAGCTAGTGCTCCACAACTGGTGAAGCAAAGGCCATGGTGTGTACTATCCTGTCTGTAGAGTTGTGCATATAAAAGATCCCTTGCTAATCGGAAAGAGTAGTCCTCTCTCAATATATGTGTGGTCATTAACCGTATGTCCGATGCCATATAACTGTAAATAAAATGTGTTGAGTGCGTCGTTAAAAAAACATTTCCTTCCTGAATTGCTGATAAAAGAATCTTAAACAATTTTTATTATTTAGAAGATGGACGATATAGGCTATAAAGCTTGTCCCTGCATTTTTATGACATTGTTGTTCAATCTAATTAAAATTAGCTCCACTATTACATGTGGATCTAACAGCAGCCAGTTGGAGCTCATGTCCACCAATCAAAACCTTGCTTGCAAGATCATGCCAGTGATTTGAAAATATTCCGAATTATTCTGAGGGTATACGATATATTTTCATGTGAATTACGAATGCCTTATTTAGACCAGTAGAACTAATTTTTAATCAGATTGCTAACAACACTGCGTAGTCTCCAATTTCCAGGTAACATTTCGTCTGTAAATAATAATTTAAATATTGACCAATCACACTTCGCCTTTTATAACGTTATTTGGGAGCATACAAATTCAAAAAATATCGGGCGAGTCTATTTTAGTGGCTGCAGTACAGCGAACCATACCAATACGTATGGGATGGGTTATCAGTCTTCAATTTTACATTAAAAATTATATATTTATTTATAAATAAAACAACTAAATCAGTCTTCAGTTTTACATTACAAATTATTCATTTTATAAAATAAAACATGTTTTAAGGCATTCGTAATTCACACGAAACATGTTGTATACCCTCAGGATAATTCGGAATGTTTTCAAATTATTTTTAAGTCACTGGCATGATTCTGCAAGTAAGGTTTTGATTGGTGGACAACTGGCTGCTGTTAGATCCACATGTAATAGTGGAGCTAATATTAATTAGATTGATTGTTGTTACTCTATACTTAATGAGAAAAAAGAAAGAAACTGAATTCTCTCTGGATGAAACGTTTTGTGTAGTATTATTGACCTATTACGTCTGTTTTTCTGGGGGGGGGGGGGGGGGGGGGAGGGGTGTTGGTGGTGTTACCAGGTACTGAATAATACCAATGCCAATATATTTTAAGATGCCTTTTTCCTCGCTTAGCCTATTTTGTTTAGATTGATTTGCATAATGGCACTTTGAGTACAATAAATGTTTTGTTGGAATGTAAAGAGTGTGCCCTTAATTATAGGCGTACGGGTTCCCATTTTTGTAGGGGCATGCTGGCTTTTGCCCGAATTAAACAAAAATGCCCGAATCTGGATAACAACATTTATTCATATTAGCATTACTACCAAACAGCTATATAGGGTTGCAAACGAATCACTACGCATTTAGCGGGCGGGACGTAGCCCAGTGGTAAAGCGTTTGCTTGATGCGCGGTCGGTCTGGGATCGATCCCCGTCGGTGGGCTATTTCTCGCTCCAGCCAGTGCACCACGACTGGTATATCAAAGGCCGTGGTATGTGTTATCCTGTCTGTGAGATGGTGCATATAAAAGATCCCTTGCTGCTAATCGGAAAGAGTAGCCCATGTAGTGGCGACAGCGGGTTTCCTCTCAAAATCTGTGTGGTCCTGAACCATATGTCTGACGCCATATAACCATAAATAAAATGTGCTGAGTGCGTCGTTAAATTAAACATTTCTTTCTTTCTTTCTTGATGTAGTTATTGGCATATCACTTGTAGAGTGGGTTATTGCTGTTCAATCAAGTTCAAGTACATCTGTATTCGAAACCTACAGGAGATTCAGCTTATAATTAAAGTATAAAGTACAAATAAATAAATGTAGAAATAAGTACCACAAATAAACTACAACTAAATAAATTACATTATATTTAAGACTTGGTGTGGTGGTGGGGGGGGGGGGGGGCGGCATGACGTAGGCTGATGCACGTTCGGTCTAGGATTGATTCCCATCGGTGGGCCCATTGAGTTATTTCTCGTTCCAGACAATGCATCTCGACTGCGACTGGTATATCAAAGGCTCTGGTATGTGCTATCCTGTCAGTGAGATGGTACATATAAAATATCCCTTGCTACTAATGGGAAAATTTAGCGGGTTTTCTGTCTCATATTATACTATAGACAGAAAACCCAGCACCGTTAAAATTACCAAATGTTTGACATCTAATAGTCGATGATTAATAAATCAATGTTCTCCAGTGGTGTCGTTAAACAAAAGAAACTAACGTTTTTCATATTATTTGTTCAAAAGACCAAATCACACATCTCCTGGGAGCCGTTTTACTAGTCAATTCGTCAGCCAAAAGACCAAATCACACATCTCCTGGGAGCCGTTTTACTAGTCAATTCGTCAGCCAAAAACCTGGCAAATGCTCCGATGAACAGACAGGCGACGTTTACCTTTCATACAGACTGCATGATTTTTACCTGCAGTTTACTTTTTCTACTGTAGAAACTCAAAATAATACAAATTTATACTCCGTACTGCTCACAAAAATGTATGACAAAACATATTTACAATATATGCAGTATGCTCATGCTCTACCAAAACTAGAAAAACACTGGAAATTCACACACACGCACACGCACGCACACACACGCACACACACACACACATGCACAAAGAGTAACAAAGTGAACAAAGAGTAAGATCAGTCACTAATGGAAACTGAACACGCTCATAAAATAAATAAATAAATAATGGGAACTCAGCTGTAACAAATAAATAACTGGAACTGAACTGTAACAAAGAATGAATGAGAACTGAACTGTATCAGAAATCTATCATTAGAATTTAGAACTGAACAAACTAGCAGAAACCGATGATGAAAACTGAACTAACTCTTAACGAAAAGCAATAACGAGAAATGAACAAAATCTAACAGAAACCAGTGATGAGAAATGAACAAATTTTAAAGGGTAAATACTACCAAATCAAATCCCATTGACGACAATAGTAACATATGTGGCTAAACCTCGTATCTGCAGCGTATCAAACGACACAAACACCACGGATATAAATACTACCACCCTTAAAGTGAATCAGAAAAAAATCAGAAGCGTCTATGACTATCCTAGTTCCGCACAAAATTCAAGTACTTTTTACAGGTACCCCATACATACATGTTTCAAATACAAAGCTACTTGACACAGTGGTACCAGATGTAATAAAATTGCATACATTTTTT